>NC_041381.1:812554-847950 GCF_002162155.2 Triticum dicoccoides | reverse complement strand
TCCTACCGAGTGGTAAGCCAGACTTTCACTCGGAGGCTTAGCTGCAGTCCAAGTGCTCGCCTAAGTTATCAAAATCCTACCGAGTGGTAAGCTAGACTTCCACTCGGGGGCTTAGCTGCAGCCCAGTGCTCGCCTAAGATATAAAAATCCTACCGAGTGAAGAGCAAACCTCTCACTCGGGGGCTTAGCTGCAGCCCTGTGCTCGCCTAAGATATAAAAATCCTACCGAGTGGTAAGCCAGACTTCCACTCAGAGGCTTAGCTGCAGTCCAAGCACTCGCCTAAGTTATCAAAATCCTACCGAGTGAAGAGCAAACCTCTCACTCGGGAGCTTAGCTGCAGCCCAGTGCTCGCCTAAGTGGACTAAGGAATAAGTCGACTGCAGTAAGCGTCTTGCTTTGGGCCTGCAAAAGACATTTTCGAGCCAAAAGTAATCTTATTCAAACACCAAATTCAAGTTGGGATCGATACCAAAAGGAACCGAAAGTGCTCAGGCACTAGACCTGTTAAAGTTTATCGGTTACAACTCCACTCGGCATACCGAGGCAAATTTAAAGCGTCGAGCTTAGAAGATGTTTTTTACCCCTCCTGTGGAGAGCCGGAAGGTGCAACAAACTCATCAAGATCAATTCCATCTGCGATCCGAGTGGCAGCCGCAAGGAAAGTTTCCATAAAGGACCTGAAGTCGTGTTTCTTGGTGTTGGCCACCCGGAGGGCCGCCAGCTTCTCTTCTCGTGCATCTTTGCAGTGAACTCGGGCCAGACACAGAGCAACATCTGCACCACACCGAGCCGAGGACTTTTTCCACTCCTGCACTCGACCAGGGATCGTGTTCAAGTGAGCCATCAGCGACTCCAGGTCATTCTGAAGTGTCTCCCCGGGCCAGAGCGTCGAGTCGATGCGAGATGTGGCGACCTTCAGCCTTGCAAGATAGTCCACGACAACTGCAACACGGGACTCCAGTCGGAAAACATTCATGGCAACTTCGTCGTTCACCGGAGAATTGACGGGGTCGAGGTTTGGTTCCAGCCGGCTAGTTTCTTCTTCAAAGTTTTGACAAAATTCTGCAAGGACGATCACCGAGTCAAGGCGATGGTCGAATGGAAAAACCACGATTGGAAATGATTGCCGAGCATAGAGGTTTACCTTCAAGCATAAGGAACAGCTTCTTGGCAAGACCACTCAGGAAGGCCTCCAGATCATTTTTCTTCCCAGTCAACTTACTGACTTGGTCGGTCAGGGCAGCTTTGTCAGTTTTCAGTCGACTGACTTCCTTGTTGGCGATCCCAAGAGCAGCTTTCAGATTGGTATTGTCTTGTTCAAGCTTGGTGACTGAAGTTAACTTCTCGTCAGCAAGCTTGATCTTCTCAGCCAGTTCAAGGTCTTTTTTCTGTTGGGCCTCCCTTACCTTACCTGCAAGTTACAGCAAGATCAAATTTTGAAACAAACGAAGGGAAAAAGCAGTCGTCAAGGTCTCACCAAACATACCTTCGGTCTCCTCCTTTGCCTTCGTCAGATTCTCCTGAACCAGCTTCAAATTCAGCTCGAGCTGAATGTGCTTGTTTTCCAGCTCAGAGTAGCGAGCCACAAGATCACAGGAGTTCTGCGAAGAACCAATCGACTAAATGTCGAATATAATTCACTTCCGAGTGAAAAAGGAAAAATCACACGTTTCTAAGACTACAGCCGAATACAAGCATTCGACCGTAGTCTCGGGGACTACACCCAGTGGGTGCACTCAGCGTGCCCCCACTAATCCTATTGAAGATAGAGTCGACCAGTCGACCTCAAAAAAAAAGATGATGTATTCTTTAAAGACTGTAATCGACTGCAAGCAGTCGACCACAGTCTCGGGGACTACACCCAGTGGGTGCAGTCAGCGTGCCCCCACTAATCCTATTGAAGACAGAGTCGACCAGTCGACCAGTCGACCGGCTTTCGAAATCCATTCGCCATAGTCGGGATGACGGAAAGACTGAAATTATAAAGCCTAAGGCCGACTGCCAGCAGTCGAACTTAGCCTTGGGGACTACACCCAGCGGGTGCACTCAGCGTGCCCCCGCTAACACGGAGTCTAAATCGACACACCCACTGGGTGACTACCATAGATGCTGGAAAGAAAAGTTTTTGATAGCATATCCTAACAGAACAGGCGATGGTCGACTGACCTGAACATTGCTTTGAAGGGCAGAACTGGCGTCGTAAGCTGCCTGGCTCGCATCCCGGATGGTCCTTAACTGCTCCATCATGATCCCTGCCTGGCGTATCGCCTCCTTCACGGCGCCAGCTTGGTCCTCTGGGACGTGGTGCGTCGTGAAGAGGGAGGGCTGCTGAGCACTCGTCAGTGGATCTGCGAAGGACACAGTGTGTCGAGTGGTGTTCTCCTCCTCCGCAACCAGAGTCTCAGGCGCCGTCACATCCTGGGGCACCATGCTGGCAGACGCTTTCCTACTCCTTCTGTGCTTCAGCGGTTCCTCATCTTCATCATCATCAGGGAGAGTGATAACAACATTGGGTGGAGCTACAGAGAAGAATCAGGATTAGAGATCATAAGTCAGTCGGCTAAAAACGGCGTTAAGAATATAGTACCTGGTTTTGAGATTGCTGTGTCCTCCATCTCATGGTCATCAGCCCGGGCTGAGGTCTCGGAAGTAGCAGCACTGCAACTCCAAAGAATCAGTCGACTAACCCCAGCGCCAGCCAGGGATAAAGTTCGTACAAAATAAGAAGACTTAAGCAGCATGATTACCCTGATATGGTGGGGATGGACACCTTCATCTCCGGCAGGAGCTTGCTCGGCTTTGACGGAGCCACCCTGAGCTGCTTCGACGCCTTTTCAGTCGGCGCCGGAGAGGTGGTCCGAGGGCGCTTGGTCGACTGTGCAACGGTCGCAACCCCCTTGCCACGTTCAGTCGCAGGGTCGTGGACAAGCTTCGACCGCCTTTCCGAGCGCGGTGGTACGACCTCCTCCTCCTCTTCTTCCTCGTCTTTAGCATCATATTCATCACCGTCATCGTCATCATCGTCATCATCATCCTCAGCAACGTCCGAGTCCCACTCCTCCTCCTGGCTCTCGCCCCCACTCGCTTCACCCTCCTCAGTCGGAGCCTGTGCCCCATTGGGCATCGAGTACAGCTCAGTAAGGGCCTGATAGACATCAAGACAAAGATCAATCGACCGATTGGCAGAATAAACAGAAATGAATATGACAAGAACACAGTGGGGAGCAGAGCAGTCATACCTTGTTTGGATCACTGTGGTGGTCGAGTGGAGGAATCCTTCTTGCTCCGCGTGGGTTATCCTTGTTTCCGGTAACGGCGGCCATCCACCTTTCCAGAGTGGCATCGTCGACTGCTTCTGGATGGACCCGAGTCTCATCCTTAGTCCCACAGTACAACCACATGCAATGGCTCCGGAACTGAAGGGGCTGGATACGACGCCTAAGGAAAACCTCCAGGAGATCCATGCCCGTCACTCCCTCCTGAACCAACTGTACTACGCGCTCCATCAACATCTTCACGTCAGCTTTCTCCTCCGAAATCAACTTCAGAGAGGAGGGCTTGTTCACTCGGTCCATCGTAAACTGAGGGAGTCCACTCGACTGCCCCGGCGTCGACTGATCCTGGCAGTAGAACCAGGTCGACTGCCAGCCTCTGACTGACTCGGGAAATGTCATGGCTGGGAAGGTGCTCTTGTTCCTCACCTCGATCTCCAGGCCCCCACACATTTGGACAACTCGGGTTCTTTCGTCGCCTGGGCTCGCCTTCTTCATGGTCTGAGAGCGACATGTGAATATATGCTTGAACAAGCCCCAGTGCGGTCGACAGCCCAGAAAACCCTCACACATGGACACGAATGCGGCAAGATAGGCGATAGAATTCGGGGTAAAGTGGTGGAGTTGCGCTCCAAAGAAGTTCAAGAAACCACGGAAGAAAATAATCGGCGGCAAAGAAAATCCGCGGTCGACATGGGTAGCCAGCAGCACGCACTCACCCTCCTCCGGCTGGGGCTGCCATTCTTTCCCCGGAAGCCTTGCAGCTCCATGAGGGATCGGGCCCTCGTTGGCCATGTCGAGGAGGTCCTTCTCCGTGATGGTCGACTGGATCCAATCTCCCTGGACCCAGCCCTTCGGCAGGCGGGATCTAGAAGAAGACCCGCCGCGGCTGGTGGATCTCCCCTTCGCCTTCTCCGTCGCCGACGCCTTCTTCGCGCGTTCCAGCGACGCCGTCTTCTCCTTGGCCATGGTTGCCGGTGAGACGCGCGAGGAGAAGTTGTGCGGAGGCGAGAGCGAGCGCGTTGGGCGGAGACGAAGGGAGCAGAGAAAGAGAATGCTGAGGCACTGTTCAAAAAACCCTCGCCGGGCGCATTTATAAGGTCCCTTCCGAGTGGATGACAGGTGGGCCCGATCGATCTAATCATATCCTGGAACAGTTATGCAGGCGGGATACGTGGCGAAGAAAGCGGCGCGGGGATCGAGGCGTCTATGTCCCGTCCCATCCGAACGCCGCGGTCCGCTCCGCTTCGCGCGTTTCCCCAAATTTCGCATCCCGCGGAATCCGCGAACGGCAGATCGGTCTGTCAGGCGCGGGATTTCCTGCGATCCGTCGCTCGGAAATCGTCGAAGCCCGAAAGATCACTCGACGAAAGAAAAGAATGGATCGAGTCGACTGAAGACAAGTTGCTCACTATCAACGAAGAGATTCTTTGGTCCAGAACAACGCACGACCAGTGTGCAAAGGTTAATTGGAAACAACATCAACTCCTTCCTCACTCGAAGCCTCAATCCATTCGGGGGCTAATGATGGAGTCATGTACCTAGGGTAGGGTCACAGACCTGATCTAAGTACCCTGCCCAAGGACACCCTTAGAAGAGGTCACCTTCCAGTCGACCAACGAGGGACTCACTCGACTGACTTGAAGGACTCGACCACGAAGACTCACTCGACTACCAGGAGGTCAAAAGGCACTCTGCACTGCAACGGCCTGTAGTTAAGTAGACTTTATGGTAGTTAAGGCACTTTATGTGGGACGTTACCAGTAACGCCCCGGACTTAATGTCCCTTAAACCCTTCATTACGTGGGCTGGCTGGGGTCCTGGCGCACTCTATATAAGCCACCCCCCTCCACAGGCAGAAGGGTTCGGCACCCTGTAACTCATATACACGCAATCCACTCGACCGCCTCCGGGCTCCGAGACGTAGGGCTTTTACTTCCTCCGAGAAGGGCCTGAACTCGTACATCTCTTGTGTTTACAACTTCTCCATAGCTAGAACCTTGCCTCTCCATACCTACCCCCCACTCTACTGTCAGACTTAGAACCACGACATTCCTCCATATACCGAGCCACCAAGGCGGAATTCTGTAGAACTGTGTAGTGTGCTTCAGTGAGAGAATGCCTGTCCATACATATTATTTGATGCCCTCCTAGCGTGCCTTTTCCTTCCAGTCTTCCCTTATGCCGCGATTCAGGAACACCAATCGGCTTAAGGTCAGGAATAAAGTCAATACAAAACTCAATGACCTCCTCATTTTCATGGCCCTTCGAGATGCTTCCTTCTGGCCTAGCACGGTTATGAATATATTTCTTCAAGACTCTCATGAACCTTTCAAAGGGGAACATATTGTGTAGAAATACAGGACCCAAAACGTTAATCTCTTCGCAAAGGTGAACTAGGACGTGCATCATGATGTTGAAGAAGGATGGTGGGAACACCAACTCGAAACTGACAAGACATTGCACCAAATCATTATGTAACCTTGGTATGATTTCTGGATCGATTACCTTCTGAGAGATTGCATTGAGGAATGCACATAGCTTCACAATGGCTAATCGAATGTTTTCCGGTAGAAGCCCCCTCAATGCAACCGGAAGGAGTTGCGTCATAATCACGTGGCCGTCATGAGACTTTAGGTTCTGGAACTTTTTCTCTGCCATATTTATTATTCCCTTTATATTCGACGAGAAGCCAGACGGTACCTTCATGCTGAGCAGGCATTCGAAGAAGATTCCTTCTCTTCTTTGGTAAGAGCGTAGCTGGCCTGACCCTGATGTATGCCGTCTTTTCCGTGCATACGTTGCTGGTCCTCTCATTCCTCTGGTGTATCTTTTGTCTTCCCATACACGCCCAAAAAGCCAAGCAGGGTCACGCAAAGATTCTTCATCACATGCATCACGTCGATTGCGGAGCGGACCTCTAGGTATTTCCAATATGGCAGGTCCCAAAATATAGATCTCTTTTTCCACATGGGTGCGCGTCCGTCAGCGTCCTTTGGAACAGGTTGTCCGCCAGGACCCTTTCCAAAGATTACCTTCAAATCCTAAACCATATCATGTACATCAGCACTAGTACGGTGGCGAGGCTTCGTCCAGTGATCCGCCTCACCTTTGAAATGCTTGCCTTTCTTTCTTACGGGATGCCTTGTCGAAAGAAATCGACGATGTCCCAGGTACACATTCTTCCTACAACTATCCAAATATATATTGTCGGTATCATCCAAACAGTGCGTGCATCCGCGGTATCCCTTTTTTGTCTGTCCTGAAAGGTTATTGAGAGTAGTCCAATCATTGATGGTCATGAACAGCAACGCCTTTAGGTCAAATTCTTCCTGTCCGTGCTCATCCCACGCACGTACACATGTTCCATTCCACATCTGTAATAGTTCTTCAACTAATGGCCTTAGGTACACATCAATATCGGTGCCGGGTTGCTTAGGGCCTTGGATGAGCACTGGCATCATAATGAACTTCCGCTTCATGCACAACCAAGGAGGAAGTTTATACAAACATAGAGTCACAGGCCACGTCCTATGGTTGCTGCTCTGCTCCCCAAAAGGATTAATGCCATCTGCGCTTAGACCAAACCATACGTTCCTTGGATCACCTGCAAACTCCTCCCAGTACTTTCTCTCGATTTTTCTCCACTGCGAACCGTCAGCGGGTACTCTCAACTTTCCGTCTTTCTTACGGTCTTCTGCGTGCCATCGCATCGCCTTCGCATGCTCTTTGTTTTGGAACAAACGTTTCAACCGTGGTATCATAGGAGCATACCACATCACCTTGGCAGGAATCTTCTTCCTGGGGCGCACACCCTCGACATCACCAGGGTCATCGCGACTGATCTTATAATGCAATGCACCGCATACCATGCAAGCGTTCAAATCCTCATACTCACCGCGGTAGAGGATGCAGTCATTAGGGCATGCATGTATCTTTTTCTTTTGCACCTCTAACCCTAGAGGGCAGACAGCCTTCTTTGCTTCATACGTACTCTCGGGCAATTCGTTGTCCTTTGGAAGCATATTCTTTAGCATTACCAGCAACTTTCCAAATCCCTTGTCAGATACACCATTCTCTGCCTTCCATTGCAGCAATTCAAGTGTGGTGCCCAATTTTTTTTTGTCAGCTTCGCAATTCGGGTACAACAATTTCTTGTGATCCTCTAACATGCGCTGCAACTTCGTCCTCTCCAGATCACTTGCGCAGTTTCTCTTTGCATCGGCAATGGCCCGACCTAGATCATCAGCGGGCTCATCTAATGCCTCTTCTTCAAATTCTTCCTGCATTGCCGGCTCAGCTTCTTCCTCCATTGTTGTATCATCGTATTCAGGGAACCCATGGCCAGGATAGCCGTCGTCGTCCTCTTCTTCTTCATTGTCTTCCATCATAACCCCTATTTCTCCGTGCTTGGTCCAAACATTATAGTGGGGCATGAAACCGGACTCAAATAGGTGGACGTGAATGGTTCTTGACGTAGAGTAACTGTGACCATTCTTACAGCCAGCACATGGACAAGGCATAAAACCATCCGCCCGCTTGTTTGCCTCAGCGGAAAGCAGAAAAGTATGCACGCCATTAATGAACTCGGGAGAGCATCGGTCATCATACATCCATTGTCGGCTCATCTTCATTACACAACATCGAATAGACCAAATTAATACAAGTTCATACATAAAGTTCATATACAACACTTAATTAAATGCAACATACAAATAACTCTCTAGCTAAAGAATTTAAATGCAACAACAAATGCGATGAAGATTGCAACTAAGGTAACAATTGATCGAACAGCATAATGATACCAAGCCACACTATCAATGGCATATTTTCTAATCTTTCTAATCTTCAACCTCATTTTCTCCATCTTGATCTTGTGATCATCGACGACATCGGCAACATGCAACTCCAATTCCATCTTCTCCCCCTCAATTATTTTCAATTTTTCTTTCAAATACTCGTTTTCTCTTTCAACTAAATTTAACCTCTGGACAATAGGGTCGGTTGGAATTTCCGGTTCATATACCTCCTACATAAAAATATCTATGTCAACTTGATGGGCATAATTTGTCATAAACACGAAATGCAACAACTAGTTTTAAAAGAGAATATACCACATCCGAATCATAACAAGGACGAGGGCCGACGGGGACGGATATCAAAACCATGGCACTATGTATAACAAACAACGTACGGGTAAGATAATTATACAAGTAACTATATATCCAAATCACACAAACATCAATTTGGTAATGTAAAACATTCATGAACAAGAGCCTCACCACAAGGTGGTGCCGGCGACGAGACGGTGCGGGCGATCAACGGTGGTTACGATGGAGATTTAGAAGGCACTAAGTAAACCACACCTACATATGCAAACTAAGTGTTATTTTTGACCTCAAATTGCATATAAATCAAATACTAGCAAATATAATTCCTCCCAAATTAATCACTATACAAAGCATTGCAAGAGCTAATCTAGCAATGAGAGTTGAAAGGACAAAGTTGCTAACCTTTGTGATCATTTGAATGGATGGGGGCCTTCAAATCTTGACAAATTTTGGGCAAAATTTGTGAGGAGCTCGAGGAAGAGAGGGGAAGAACAGAGGAAGTGAGGGGAAAGGGGAAGAACAGAGTGGCTCGGGTGGACGAAGGGTTTATGTAGGTCGACCTTTAGTACCGGTTCGTGCCACGAACCGGTACTAAAGGTGCTGGAGGGGCCCCAGACTGACAACACCCTGCCACCACTCTCTTTAGTACCGGTTCGTGGCACGAACCGGTGCTAAAGGTTCGCCATGAACCGGTACTAATGAGAACGGCCAGCTAGCCGTTGGAACCGGCACTATTGGACACATTAGTGCCGGCTCAAAATCAAACCGGCACTAATGTGTCTCATATTAGGTCCTTTTCTACTAGTGTTGGCGGAACCAATCTAGGGCTCCGGCAGAGCTGTTCTGCCAGGGACACTTCCCTCCGGGAGGGGGAAATCATCACCATCGTCATCACCAACGCTCCTCTCATCGGGAGAGGGCAATCTCCATCAACATCTTCAGCAGCACCATCTCATCTCCAAACCCTAGTTCATCTCTTGTATCCAATTCTTGTCTCCAAGTCCGGGATTGGTGCTAGTAGGTTGCTAGTGGTGTTGATTACTATTTGTAGTTGATGCTAGTTGGTTTATTTGGTGGAAGATCATATGTTCAGATCCTTTATGCACATTATTACCCCTCTGATTATGAACATGAATATGCTTTGTGAGTAGTTACGTTTGTCCCTGAGGACAAGGGAGAAGTCTTGCTATTAGTAGTCATGTGAATTTGGTAGTCGTTCGATATTTTTAAGATGTATGTTGTCTAACCTCTAGTGGTGTTATGTGAACGTCGACTACATAACACTTCACCATTATTTGAGCCTAGAGGAAGGCGTTGGGAAGTAATAAGTAGATGATGGGTTGCTAGAGTGACAGAAGCTTAAACCCTAGTTTATACGTTGCTTCGTCAGGGGCTGATTTGGATCCATATGTTTCATGCTATGGTTAGGTTTACCTTAATACTTTTGTTGTAGTTGCGGATGCTTGCAATAGAGGTTAATCATAAGTGGGATGTTTGTTCAAGTAAGAACAGCACCCAAGCACCGGTCCACCCACATATCAAATTATCAAAGTACCAAACGCGAATCATATGAGTGTGATGAAAACTAGCTTGACGATATTCCCATGTGTCTTCCGGAGCGCTTTTCCTATTATAAGAGTTTGTCCAGGCTTGTCCTTTGCTACAAAAAGGATTGGGCCACCTTGCTGCACTTTATTTACTTTTGTTACTTGTTGCTCGTTACAATTTATCTTATCACAAAACTATCTGTTACCACTTATTTCAGTACTTGCAGAGAATACCTTGCTGAAAAACGCTTATCATTTCCTTCTGCTCCTCGTTGGGTTCGACACTCTTACTTATCGAAAGGACTACGATAGATCCCCTATACTTGTGGGTCATCACCGACCAACATCTGTGCAAGTTCAAAAGCCTTAACTAAAGAGATTTCTTTTCTGAAAAAAAAATTAACTGAATAGACCAAACTAAGAAGGCCTGCCTAAATTAGGACAAAATAAATAAATAAAACAAGATCATAGTAAAAAATGACATCTGTCCGGTTCCAGATTCATACAGGCAAGAATCAAAAACATTATTATATCTCCAGACTTGACATAACTGCGCTGTTCCGAACATGACACAGTCCAACATGTAACTAGAGCGTACCATGGATTCAAATACCACGAAAAAGCAGGAGACAAGGACTCTCCGAGAAGACAAGAACCGGCCAAGCAGAGGTGACGACCTTGGTGCCCCCGGAGACGACGTGCTTGGCGAGCTCGCCGGGGAGGAAAAGGCGGACGAAGGACTAGATATCGCGGGAGGGGGCAGAGGCGAAGTAAGCCATCTGCCTGGGAAGACGGGGACGCCGTCATCGTGGATTCTGCAGGAATTGCGGGACCGGGGTGGCCTGGCGTGGGGAATTTGGAGCAAGTTTAGATAAGGCTCTTGAGGAGGAAGAGGAATTCATAATTCAGTGCAAACCTATGGCTTACACAGCTTCAGAATTTGGCACAGCAGCAACCGGAGCTTGAACGTCGTCGTCATTGGTTATAAAAAGCTGAGAAACCAACAAAAAAAGGACTGAGCATGCATATTGTTTTGAGAAAAAGAATTAAGACAAAATCTAGAGAAGAAAGCTGAGAGAAAGGACTCACCATCCTTATAGGTCTCAAGGGTGGGACGGTTGGGATGGATGTCTCAGTACAACATCCGCTTCCTCCTTACACTTATCTAAAGAGCTGCCTTCCTCAAGCCACAGGTAAACCATGACATGCCGGAGGAAAGGGAGATGCCCCATGCTGACATCCAGGTCACCGCCGACAATATCCGACGCTCGGGCTGAGAACATAAGGAACTCAAGCCTTGGCATAGCTCCTCGTGGAAACATTGATGGCCCCGTGAGAAAACCAAAGAAGCTGCACTCTCTCAAACACGGGAATGCATTAGCGCCAACGACAAATGTTTTGACACAAGTGTGCTGATGTTTGCTGGTCAACAGCCAGAGAAGACAAAGAGCGGGAAGCGTCCCGAGGATTTGAATGTCAACTTCCGGCCGGATTCTGTCCACTGAAATACTCATGGAGGAGAGGAGGGGAAACGATGATGAATTAACCCACCTAGGCAATGTGGTGGTGCAACATCTAAACAAGAGATACCGAAGCTGTGGGGTGGGCACCCAACCATCCCAGCTGACATCAGACCTTGCATCCCCTACATTGAAAATTGTTAGACTCTGCATTTTCTGCAGCTTGCCCAAGGACAGCTGCAAAGAATTACACATGCTCTCATCGTCCCCATTCCAGTAAAGGTATAGCACTCTCAGCTTGACCAATTGCCCTAGCTCTTTCATATCCACCAATTTTCCAGTCAACTCTTCTAAGGACGTCAGGTTCCCGATCCCAACGGGTAATACCGCTTTGCCTGCATCTAGGAACATCAAACGTCTTAGACAGACAACACTTGATGGAATCGTTGCTACACTTGACCCATTTTCTGCTAAGTCGAGTGTCTCCAAATACTTTAGCTTCCCTATTTCCACAGGGAGCTCACCAAGAAAAGTTTCTCTCAGCCCCAGATATCTTAGGTGTAATAAATTCTCAACATACCTGAGATCAATATGTTGGCGATTTTTTCGAAGATCACAACCTTCTAAATCCAATACACGTAAAACATGAAAGCCTGAAACAGTGCGGATCAGATCAGTATCAGTTCTAAAGAGAACAACAGACCTCACTTGTGACATACTTGTTGCATCGACCCCATGGGTGGTGAGCTTTGACATGCTATTTTGAAAAGATAATCTGCGACTCTTGTTGTGTGAAATATGTTTGCTTTGCTGAGTACCATCTAATATAGTAACAAAGTTTACTTCACTGGACAGGGAACATAGGAGATCAAGAAGCATATCATGGACGCGACAAGCTTTCGCCTTGCCTGTATCATCAACATGTATTGGTTGAATCAAGTTTCTATTTGCGAGTTCATTGAAGTAACTCTCTCCGAGCTCAAATAGTCCAGTTTGTTTTTTTCCATCTTGCACCAAGCCTTCGGCTATCCACATCCATATCAGTCGTTTTCTCCTTATCTCAAAATCCTCTGGAAATATACTGAGATATAGCAAACAAGCCTTCAGATGAGAAGGTAAATCGTAATAACTAAAGGACAATATTCTATGCATATTGTTTGCACTACCACCTTCTGCGAGTCCACGACCAATAGAGCCAAGTATGTTGTCCCAGTGATACTTTGGCTTTATCCATTGATCCTGACCATTATTAGCTAAAATACTAGCAATAGTAATGATCGCTAGTGGTACTCCACCACATTTCTTTAAGATTTCTCTAGATACTGGCTCCAATTCAGCAGGACACTTACTTCCTTGAGGAAATATTCTTTTGTAGAAGAGTTTTCTGGAGTCATCATCAGTAAGACGTTTCATATGATATATTATATCATCACCAGAAGAACAACATGCTTTAGAGATACTGCCTATGCGGGTCGTAGTCATTACTCGACTACCAAGACAATTGTCAGAGAAAGCACACTTGATAAATTCCCATGCTTCTTCATCCCATATGTCGTCAATTACAATAAGGTACCTGTATTTTTTCTGAGCATTAGTTTGCAAATCAACCAATATAGATATGATTATGTTTTGTTTAGAAGTCAACACCAAATTAATTAAGGGAAGGTATTGCCTGCTCAAGAAATTTATAAAGAAGATTAATCGGTTAGAAACATATACATATTGCTTGATTAGAAGATACATATAAAACACAAAAGTAAGGCCTAATAGCAGCGTACATACCTCTTAATTATCGTAAATTTTTAAGAACGAAAAATATACTTTTCTCTTTAATAAAACTAATCTGGGACACGCTATTCACTAGCATTGCACGCTTTTCTCTTTAATAATCACTTGCTGGTGCGTACATACCTCTTGTCCTGAAGAAACATTCTCATTTCATCGATGAGTTGTTCATTGTCCCTAGCAGCTTCGTTGATGGTTGCATACTTGCTCTTGTCAAGTTCATATAAGATCTTCTTGAATATCTTGGTCATGTCAGGATTCCGAGAAACGGAAACAAAAGCTCGACTGTGAAACTGCACTTTGATCTTGTCATACACTGCTTTGGCCAGAGTTGTTTTGCCCAGTGCGCCAAATCCAACAATAGACATGGTCCTTAATTGGTCCTTGGATCTCTCATCACAACCACACAGATTTTCAATCAGCCCATCTCTGATGTGATCTATCCCAACAAGTTCTGTGACATCTTTGTACACCGCCTTCAGACGAGGGTCAATGGCATCACCATTAGCGCTGGCGTGCGCGTCAATCATATACCTTTGGCGCAGGTCACCCAACTCCTTGGCGAGCCGCTGAGCTTCTTCAATGTCATCGGAGATCTGATGAAGAGCCTTACCCTTGGTAAACAGTTTGGTGGCCCTTTTGAGGAACTTCTTGACTCTGTTCTTCATGTTGGTGGAGCCACGGTCATGGCCGTCGTCCTCCACGCGCACGACGAAACTGTCAGACGGCATCCTCCATGCGGTAGGAGAGGTCCCTCACTTTGCCCGCCCAGATGAGGACCTGCTCGTCGAACTGCTCCGGCGGCTTGTCACCAATCTTGCGCAGAACGGCGTGCATCATCTCCAACTCTATTATCAGAGACTCGACGCCTTTCCTCACGCGTGTCTCCAGGTTGTACTCATCCGCGAGTAGGCCGCCGAGCTTCTTGATCAAGGGGATCATGGCGGCCTCCATGGCTTGGACGAGGAGGGGTGTGTTTTCTTGCGGTGGTGCAAAAGTTGTGCTTGTTGGTTCTAATGCTAGAGCTGGAGAAACGGAGGAGATGGTGGATTGATGGGGATCCAGCTACAAATGGATGGTGGTGGTGCAACACTCCATGTGCTATGAGCCGTCAATCCCTTACGTGGGTTAACAGTGCCAAGGAGATAAGATTTGGAGCAGCGTGGTCCATCCTCACACATCACATGGGCATGGTTTTCTAGCTAAAGTTTCAAACTGTGATTGAGTGATTTTTCTTCACGATTAGGTGTGTGTAATTAGAAAATGCGTTGTATGTGTAATCAGACTTTTCTACGTCTGCTTGCCATCAAAAAATGAAGGCCATCCATATCTGATCATGAATGCTTGGTCTGATTTAGAAGATAAGACTGGTCTTTTTTTTACAGGAGAGAAAATTCTTCAAATATTTTTTTCCTCGTGATGCTGATTTATTTGGAAGATATATGATGCTGATAGGAGCCTCTCTACCGCACCCTTGGATGCTACTTCCTCGAGTCAAGTAGTGACCACCGTGTCACATGTAATGTTCTACTTGAATTCATCTTGGTAAGTAGTCCTAGTGGATTTTTTTTTTCTTTCTTTCTTTTTCGAGAAGGAGGGTTAAACCTACCGACCTTGGCATCTATGGATGCATACAATCATAAAATTACTAAGATTTATGTGAGGCGACACCATGGAAGTCATGAACAAAGCAGCATAAATTATAAGACTTGATAAATTCTACACTTACCGCTACCGGTCATCACACATTCTAGGCAATAGAGTCAGACAGGCTCATTGCTCCACTTTGGTCGTACCCTCCCTCCCGTCCCCCGCGTCCCTCTCTGAGGCGACTCGGGGGAACCCTAGCTCCCTGCCGCCGGCCCTCAAACACCCTCCCTTCCCCCTCGCCGTCGCCGAGGGACACAGCCGGGCAAAGCCCAGGCAGTGCCGGCGGCGGCGGGGCCTCTCCCTGGCGTGTCTCTCTCTCTCTTCCCTGGAGGCGGCACGAGTTCTTCCGGAGGTGACTTGGCGGCGTGGAGCGGCGGAGCTCCGGCGATGACTCGGTCCTACGGCGGGGTGGAGGGCAGGGCACCGTCCAGTGGTGCTGCCTCCGCGGCGGCTGCGGCTTGGGTCCCTTGACCCCGATCCGATCTAGATCTGGTGGTGCTTGGGTCTGGGCCATGGCAGATGGCGAGGCGTGGTGTTCGTCGGGGCTTGTCGGCCTCTAAGCACCATGGGGGTGTCGGCGGCGACACGTGCCCGGCGTGGTGAAGCTGGTGGACGTGGTGGTCATCTTCTTCCAGAGATGGCTGGTCAGAGACTTGGTGATCGGATCTCGAGATCCATCATCTTGTCCCGGCTGCGAGTAGGGGAGACATGGTTGCCGGTGAAAACCGAGCCGACGACAGGCGATGGCGGCGTTCTCGCCGTTACCTTGATGGAGGCATCGTCGTGTAACTAAGACCCACTCGTGCTGCTCCGGGGAAACCCTAGGATCTGGTGTTCCAGATCGGACGATGCCGGCACTGCGGTGTCGTTTTTCTCTTGAGAGCATCGTTTGCGGAGTAGCGCTGGAAGTCAGGGGCAGGAGGTGGAGCGGTTTCGTCTTGCACGGAGTTTCGTTTAAGATGTCAAGTCATGCCTGACCGACAGGTGCTACGCTTTGTCATGCCTGGTCAGCAGGTGCCACACACGACAGATCTTCCAAAGATTTCAAGCTGTGTCAGCTGGTGGTACTTGGCAGCATGGCGCTAAGGTATATCAGTGGCGACCGCGACGTGCTCAGCTATTTACGCGCAGGGAGGAGGTGCCGTTGGGCGCCGTGGTGGCGTCGACGATAGCTAGACCTTGCAAGGTTCATGCATCAGTACAATTCTTGAAGATGGAGTGGTGGCAGTTGGCGGCGGCGGCCTCTGAGAGCACGCCGGACCAGTGTGTGCCCTAGACCCGGCAAGTGGCTAGGTTGGGGTCTGAGGTCTTAGATGTTAGGTCTGGCTGCGATGTCTATTTGGTATTAGGCCCAGGCTATCAACGTCCCTTCATCAATTGGATAGGTGTAGCGATAGTTGTTGCTTAGACGGTGGCTTTAGTCTTATTGTTGTATGACTTTGTAAGGTCTTGTGAGAATAATTAATAAAGTGGCCGTATGCATCGCCCAGATGCAGAGGCCGGGGGTCATCCTCCTTTTTGAAAAAAAAAAGAGTCAGACAGTAATGGAAGGTTCTATTGCAAAAGTGATTTCGCTATTTGATTCCATGTTAGCAGTTGCGTCGACTCTAGGGGCATCTTGACTGTTCACCATCTGCTTGCCACCACAAATGAAGGAGGACAACCATACATGGATGATCTGTCAGATTCACGAGATGAGACCCATCGATGGGGAAACGATGGCAAAAGTGAACATCGCCAACAGCGTGGAATTTGTTCAATAATTCTAGCTAGTTGCTGTAGTCCTACAATTGACACTGGCAGTATGCTAATCATGAAATGGAGATGTATACAGATTGATATACGAATTATGAATTTTTTTAATCTTTTGAGAAATATCTACCCAAATATTTGAACTAGAGAAGGATAACGAAATAAACGTTCATGGTGGCGTCTTCGAGGGAAGATAAATAATCTGGAACATAACGGCAATCAGCAGCCGGACTTATCCGATCGTCGAGAGATCCATGGCCATGGGCGACAGCAGCAACTTCGTTGACAGAGCCTTCTTCCATAGCAGAACCCAGTTCGTTGCACTGGGTTCGGTTCATCTCAGTTCTAAGACATGTCTCCAAGTCTAAACCTATGCTACCGGTCAGTACACATTTCCAGTCCATAGGTAATAGAACATTTCAATAATAACTGAAGGTTCTGTTGTGGAGTGCGATTTTCAATAATAGACATCGGATAAGTCCTCAACTCTAGATGCATCCCGAATTTTCTCAATCTACTTGCAACCATAGAGTGACGGAGGCCGTCCATACATGATCATGAATGCTTGGTCCGATGGAGGACATAAGACTCACTACCCATGAGGCAGCGATGGCAAGTAAAAACACATCAACGGTCACCAGCCGTGCGCGGGCCAAGCAATAATTCTAGCTAGGTACAATGGTCCTACGACTAATGCATGTACTATTTCCAAGCATCCAACGTTCCCATACAAGAGAAGAAAAGTGTACACATAATTTTTTTCTAGATGATGCTGATTGTTTTGGAGCATATATGATGCTGACAGGAGCCCGCTCAACCGCACCCTGTATGCTACTTCCTCGAGTCAAGTTGTACCATGGTTAGTGGTGACCACCATGTCAACGTCAATTCGTTTTGGTAAGTAGCTCTAGTCGACATTTTCCTCTAATTAATTGTTTCTTATTTCTTTGAGAAGCAGGGTTACACCTCTTGGCTTGTGCATATATGGATGCATACAAGCATACAATTATTTAAAGAGATATGAGGCAACAAGGTCAAAGTCATCAACAAATAGACTAAATTAGAAGACCGATAAACTCTACATGTATCGCTACCAGTCAGCACCATTGCAGTCATTGGCAATAGATTGAAGGTTCTGCTTTAAGTCATCGACTCTAGGGGCAGCTCGACTTCTCTAGATCTGCTTGCAACCACAACTGAAGGAGGACAAGCATACATGAAGGAGATAAGACCCTTTAGCCAACTTTACGAAGTTTAACTTCAGTCAACTTGCTCAAACAAGTTTATATTGTTTTTTATAAACTTTTTCAAAAAATTGAAGTTTGACTTCAGCCCAGTCTAGTATGCAGAGCAAATAAAAACCGAGGAAGTACCTGATCCAGGAGATAAAACCCTGTCCATGATGAGATGATGACTGCAAGCAAGTTTCCCAATAGATCTAGCTATGTGATGTGGTCGTACAATTAATGCATGCACTATTTCCAAGCATCCTCTGTGTGGAAAAGAATAAGAGCATGGTTAATAGTATAGCCAGCTGCTGGCTATAAGCCAGTGTCATGTCATGTACAACTCATCTTATAGCCAACATGTACAATAGTAGATTAAAAAAGTGTACTACTTTTTTATTATGTGACCCACCTTTCATTCTCACAAAGTGCCTAGGAACACGTGCTAGAGCTGGCTCTTCACGAAGAGCCCGCTTACCTTCTCTCTTCTCTTCTCTTTCCTCCAACTAAGCAGAAATATACTAGTTTATTTCTTATAGCCCGCTGACTCAGCTCTATTGTATTTGCTCTAATACGTCAGGAAAAGTTTTCCACATGACGCTGATATTTTGGGGGGATCTACGATGCTGATAGGAGCTGCCTCTATGTGGACGTTTTCTCTTTCTATTTTGGACGCGTCTAGCCGGTGGCCGTTGGCCCGCTAGCGCTCCGTAGTGGCCGGCCAAAACAGGAAATATTTTGTCTCCTAATCCATATTAGGAAAAGTAAACAAGTGTGAACATGATATAAATACAAATTAATTCCAAAGCACCCGAGTGAAATGTGAACGCACTTAATTCGGGTTTTTAAATTTTTAAAAAACCATAACTTTCAAACCGCGTATCGAAATTAAGATCCGTTTTCACTTTTGGAACTCACGTGGCGTGCTCTTCAAAACTAGATCCCGCATGGCTATGTTTTGAAGAAATTTTTTTTGTGCAATTTTCTCCCCGTTTTGTGCAACTGCCTAGCCGTCGGTGTGCAACTAACTGACAGGGATGTACAACTTTTCTCCTATACCTTAAACGCGCAGTTTTCAATGATGATGCCAAACTACCTCCTTCCAATGAGATGTGCAACTCCGTCTGTTGCCCAGGCCAACTGCATAGTAGTTGATCGGAAACTTTCCCCTGCCCGTGGATGTGTTTGCTGCATCGGCCAACAACCTAATAGTGGATGTGCATCTTCGTATACTGCCATGGCCAACTGTCTAACTGCGATTTGCAACTTTCTCTCATACCCCATGGATGTGTAGTTTCCCTGCTAGCACATGGCTCAAACCATCCCCCTAGTGGGTTTTGCAACTTTAGCACTCTGTTTATATGCAACTTTTTACCACTCTCATGAATGTCAATGTTTTACCATTCAACTGTCCCTACCTATGAGATGTGCAACTTTGTATATTGTCCCTGGCCAACTACCTAGCAGACTATGTGCAACTCTGTTTGTTGCCCCCGCCAACTGAAAATACATGTCCACAAAATAGAGAGAGGGAGGAGTTACACATTGACTAATAGGCAGTTGGCTTGAACAATAGACTAAGTTGCACATATCGCTTGCAGGGGAGGTGGGGGTAGGGTGTGCCAACAGTGAAAAACTACGTATCCACGAGTAGGGAGCATGGTTGCACAACGACTACTAGGTAGTTGGTCGGGACAGTAGACTAGTTGCACCATACTGCACGAAAGTTGGCATCAAAAAAATTTCAACGAAACATACCCATGTGGGATCTAGTTTCAAAGATCTCGTCACGAGAAATTCAATGGTGAAGACGGATCTGAATTTCGACGCATGGATTGAAAGATATAACTTTTTAAAAATTTGAAAAACCGAAATAAATAGACGTGGATCTGTTTCTTCCTCACATGTGACAAGTCTGACCGCATTTAATGCTAGTACTCACATGCACTAGCAGACAAACCATGTATATACGCACGCGAGTGACAAAGCGGCCGCTCCTTCTCTCCAACGAGCGCGCGTGCACTTTTAAGATTTCAGGTTCTATTTTTTGTATGATTGAACATGGGTGAATCTTTTTTTTTACGTTATGTGCATACCATCAGCGCTAAGACTGGGCGGCGTTGGACCATCTAAATGCAACGATAAGGAGAAAAGAGAACTTCATCGGGGTGCTTGTTTATTTATACAGGATGGTGTTTTCTTTTGAGAATGTAATTGGTGGTTTCTTGTTAGATCAAACCATGAGTCGCTGCAGCATTGTAGGTGTTAGAAAAACGCCTTGAAGAGCTCACAAAAATGTCTTTAAAGGATTAACTAGGCTTCTATAAAAAATGATAGAGGGAGGCCTGTCTCGGCGCTTTTGGAGAGCGCCACTGGTGCTCACAGCTATCATTACTAATATGGTTTTTGCTTAACGTAATTCAGCTGAGATTTCGCAATTTCTTAGTCACCTCCTATATCGTTGGATCCCGCATAGTGATTCGTGCGTCTGGGGTGGTGTTGTGTTTGTTTGCGTAGGGTAGGTGTGCATGTCGTTAAAAACGTTATGGCCGGATTGCTTCATGCCACACATGTGTAGGTACATAGTTATTATTTCAAGTCATTTCATTATAACGGCAATGGTGGTAATATTTCCACTCAAGTTAATCCAGTGGCTATAAAACTATAGTGTATTAAATTAATGGTCAGATATTCTGATTTTTTGAGATTTTCTAGCCTATTTGTTTTTCTTTGGTTAGCTCGTAGATTACTATTATTCACCGTCGCACCCGACTAGCAGCAGAATAGGCTTCTCTAAAAAAAAAAGGCAGCAGAATAGTGGACTGAGAGTCCGAGACTTGGTTGACCCAACCACATCCATAGAAAAAGATAACGCATAAAATCAACTAAAAAAAAGAACCTAAAATCTAAAAAAGTGCTTACGCATCTCGCCAACCACACAAGCCGCCGTCTGCGCCCGCCAAAGCGACCAGCCGGTCCATCCACTGTCGCGACCCGTCCAGATGAGCTGCTCGCAGCACCTCGCGGACCCCATCTGTCCCGGCCGCCGCACGCCCCCGTCCCCACTACTTGAGCCGCCACAGGCTGCCACGCCTGGTGTGTTGTGTTGTGTTTCTACAGGTTTCAGCTTCGAGCAGACTCAGATCATGGATTGACGATCAATGTTTAGTCTGCTGAGTGCTCCGACATATGTGTTGTAATGTATAGCTACGAATTTGCTCGGACACATGTGTTGTAATCTACAGCTATGAGTTTGCGGCCTTCTGTTGATCCTTTGTTGATCTAAATGTTCTAGCAGACTTGTTTATTTGAACCTTGCCCATTTGAGTGAGTACCAGGACGTCCACGTTAGCTCACTATCCATTATGCAATTGTTGCCCTTGGAAACATGGTTGACGGGATCCAATAGTTGTTTGTTATCAGCTGCTTTTGGCGGAAAAAAAAACAGTTGTATTAAGTTGATCTATTGTTTACTATTTTTTGTTGACATCCAGAGTAGTTGTTGTTGCACACATAGTAGTTCTAGTTGGCACATGCATGGTCGTAGAGTTGCACACACAGAGATGTTTAGTTAGCAGGACACTAGTTGCACACACATATGCGCAATTGACGCAACAATGTAGTCTAGTTGCACACACATTAGTATTTAGTTGGCAGGAGTTACACACATATGCTCAGTTGGCGCGGCAATGTAATCTAGTTGCACAAACATTGATGTTTGTTGGCACGACTATTGGCACACACATATGATCAGTTGGCGCGGCAATGTAGTCTAGTTGCACATAAATTGATGTTTACTTGGCAGGATTGTTGGCACACACATATGCTCAGTTGGCGCGGCATGTAGTCTAGTTGCACACATATTGATGTTTAATTGGCAGGACTAGTTACTCACACACATGCTCAGTTGGGGCGGCAATGTAGTCTAGTTACACACACATTGATGTTTAGTTGGCAGGACTAGTTACACACATATACTCAGTTGGCGCGGCAATGTAGTCTAGTTGCACAAATATTGATGTTTGTTGGCAGAAAGACTCGTCCAACCTACTAGTCGATGTGCAACCCTTCCCTTCTCTATTGATGGATGATATAATTTTTCATTATCGCCATACCATGCCCCCACCTACCCCTACCAGTTATATGTGCAACTTACTCTGTTGTTTGAGCTAACTTTTTAGTAGTCGACGGGAAACTCCTTTCCCTCCATACTTGTGTATATGTAGTTTCAGTTGGCAGGGGCTATAGAAGTAGTTGCACAGAATCTGCTACGCAGTTGGCCAGGGCAACAGATAAAGTTGCACATCTCACTGACATGGATTTGTTGAATGGTGAAAAAAATGCACAAAGACAATGAGGGTGGAGAAAAGTTGTCTACAGGTGAGACCCTCAAGATACACATCTCACTAGTTGGGATGGGTGAAAAGGGGTGCTAGCAATGAAAACTACATATCCACGGGTACGGGGAAAAGTTACACTTGCAGATCAACCGTTAGGTAGTTGGCTGGGACAATTTCCGAAGTTGTACATCCACTGCTTGGCAGTTGACCGAGGTAGCAAACAGTGAAAATTGCACTTCCAACTCGAGGAGAAGAGTTGCACATCGACTACTAAGCAGTTGGCTGGGGTAGTAGACGAAGTTGCACAACTCACTTGATAGTGAGTAGTTTGAGGTGAGGTGTCATCATTAAAAACTGCACATCCATGGATAAAGAAAAAATTGCACATCACCTATTAGGTAGTTGCACATCAACAACTAGCCCGTTGCACAATAGGGACAAAATTGCACAAAAAAAGTTTGTCGAAACATATCCATGTGGGATCTAGTTTTGAAGAGGACATCGCGGGGATTTCAGCAGTGAAAGCGGATCTTAATTTCGATGTTTCGTTCAAAAGTTATGGTTTTTCAAAAAAAAAAAAATTAAATGCGTTCACACATCCTCGTATGTGCGCTTTTGCAATTCTGCTTAAACATGTCGTATAGTCTTTGTCTTTTTCTTGCTAGGAGGATAAATTAATTCCTAATTTTGTTTGATTAAGACAAAAACATACTAAAAATGGAGAGGCTGCCACGGATTACTATCGAGCCACCAACCGCCCGGTAGACACGTCCAAAAAAGAAAGAGATGGTAACGCATAAAAAATCATGAAACCACACGTAAATAAACCGAGTAGTCGTCCGTCGTCGCCGCAGCGGCCTCGCTCCCATCCCCGACTCGGCCGCTCCGGTAGTCTCTTCCAAGGTTTGGTCTCTTCCCCGGCGGCGATCACGCTATCAGGGAGGCTCCTTTGCGGCGACCATCGAGGTGAGTGCTCGCTCTCTTTGACCTTTTTTCAATAAAGGATATTTCATTGACTAGATATATCAAGGTGATACAATCGCATCGAAAGAAAGCCCGGCCTCTGCATAGCTAGATGCACACAGCCAAAAAGTCAAGAGTGCCCTAAGAATAAAAATAATCCGGTACAAATCGAAGCAAATAAATCATGTCGAGGCTAAGGTGCGGTAGATCCTATCCGTAGATCACACCGCCATCCATGGGGGTAGAAACCCTCCTTGGCCGAATGCTCCAGCCGTGTAGACGCCATCATAAAAAGGTCTCTGTCCTCCGGCCTCTGCAGGATAGACCAAGTACGGAGCCATCGTCTACAAACATGAATAACCTGCATAGGAGATGAGACACATTTGTTATTAAAGATCACATCATTCCTGGTAAGCCACAATGCCTAGCATAATGCCGCCGCTCCCACGAGAATGTGTGAAGAAAATTGTTTATCAATACCCCGCAACCAGTTGCCGAATATATTCCGTGCACTACATGGTGGGTATAAATTAGAAGCTACTTGAACTATGGCCCAAACTGCCCGAGCGAATTTGCACTCAAAGAATAAGTGTCTAATAGTCTCGTCATGTTGGCAAAAGACACATGTCTTAGAACCATGCCAGTTTCGTCGTGCCAGATTATCTCTAGTTAGGATGACTCCTCTATGTAGAAACCAGAGGAAAATCTTCACTCTTAGAGGAATTTTTAGCTTCCACAATTTCCTGTTATCAACTGGAACATCACAATGAACCATTGCATCATACATAGATTTGACCGAAAATTTGCCATTCTTTTCCATCGAAAGACGTCCGGCTCACCTGACAGTTGAATGTCCTCCAGACGAGTGAATAATTCATTCCATGCTGCCAGGCGAGGGCCAAGAAGGTCCCTACGGAAAGAAATATCAGGGTTTTGTTGTCCTAAAACTTGTTTGATCGTGACAAATTTATGTCTGACAATCCTGTACAAGTTCGGATATTGCACCATTAGTGGGTTATTCCCTAGCCAGGTGTCTTCCCAGAATCGAACCTGAGAACCATCCCTAACCGAGAAGGTCCCAAATTGGAAAAAGAATTCCTTGGCCTTCATCACGCCACTCCAAAAGTGCGAATCCCAGGGTTTCCAATGAACTTGAGAAATGGCATTTGATCCCACATACTTGTTGCGAATGATCTCTTGCCATACCCCATTCTCAGAGAGTAGTTTGTAAACCCACTTGCTGAGAAGAGCAATATTTTTTATCTCAAGGTCTTGAATTCCCAGCCCCCCTTGACTTTTAGGTCTGCAAAATATGCTCCACCTAGCCAATCTATATTTCTTGGATTCATTATCGCACTGCCAAAAAAATCTGGATCTAAAGTAATCTAGTCTCTGGAGAACCCCTTTCGGTAGGTGGAAGAATGACAACATATAAAGAACCATGTTGCTTAGGACAGAATTGATCAAGATCAAACGTCCCCCGTAAGACAAGAGTTTGGCCTTCCAACTGGCAAGACGTTTCTGAAGTCTCTCTTCCACATGCTTCCACTCGCGATAGTTAAACGCCGATAGTGTATGGGAATACCCAGATATCGAATCGGAAACTGCCCGAGCTGACATCCAAAAATCTCGATATCATCTCAAGCTCTAGCCTCCATTTACAGGTAATTACCAAAGTTTCCTTGGAAGCAGATTCTTCAGATTAAATTTGCTTTAGTTGGGTCCAGTGGCGGAGGACGAAAAAAAATTGAGGTGGGCGGACACTAAGGCGTAAATTAAATTATAATATGCCTCCATTCATAATATGAAAATACCACTAAGATCACTGAATTGTACATTGTCACACTATT
Source organism: Triticum dicoccoides (assembly GCF_002162155.2). Classification (NCBI taxonomy): domain Eukaryota; kingdom Viridiplantae; phylum Streptophyta; class Magnoliopsida; order Poales; family Poaceae; genus Triticum; species Triticum dicoccoides. Next base: position 822,993 of record NC_041381.1, on the reverse strand, counting down.
TTACCACACAGATCACAAATTTAGAAATCTATTTTTCCATAAATTTGCACCTTTACTCTTACCTTTGTTGTACCCTTTCTTTTCTTACCCATCTGCTAGATTTCTACGTTTCCCATTCACTGGAAAAAACGCCGACAACAGCCGCACAAATTACAGTAATAAGCACATCTCTCTCGCACACATAAAAAAATAGCTAATCAGTAGAAATCCCAATCCCAGCCTAAGCCTCTCTCATCACTCGATCTTTCACAATTTGTCCCATCCCAATCTCTCTCTCAGTCGCTGACCACAATAGCAGCACACAGCCGCCCGCTTCTCACCAAGGCGTGCATAGAGAGCAATCGGGGCGGTGAAGAAAAATCAAGCCAGCGGATGAGAGGGAATCGGGAAACTGCTGTCCTTTTTAAGGGTAAAAGAATGCACCGGTCTTTTGTTTTTTGAGGGAAAAGAATGCACCAGTCGGATGGGAAACTGCTGTTGGGGGAGCAATCTGGGCGCTGCTGGCCCTAGTCGCACTGAGGGCCCAAATAATGCGGCCTGCGTTCGCTCGATGGCCCATTCCCTTTTCTCCTTTTTTTACCTAGCGAGGCAACCAGGAGCCAGCCAGCCAGCGATCCAGCGATGCGTATACCTGTACAAATTGCATCGTACAAAATCAACGTAGGGCGGGCGCCCAACCTCGCCCTACCGGGTCCTCCGCCTGTGGTTGGGTCCATTAATTACCTCAGGGGAGGTGATTCCTGTGATTCTTCCACTAGTAGAAACTGAAATCTTATGCAAAATCTCTTGGGTACGATACGATTAATCATCTCAAGCTCTAGCCTCCATTGATTTGACAACTTTTGCATAGACTGGAAGACCTACCGTACGCAAGCGAGGAATGAAACTTTTGTAGTACTACTGTCAAATAACGCGCTTACTCTTGTTTCAGGACTACTTTGGCGTTTAATTGCAAATGCATCGCCGATCTACCATCACACCAAGGGACCTGGAGTCCATGCTACGTAATGAAACGGCAGAGCCCAAGCCCCTGCCTCTGTCACTTCTGGAACAAATCACAAATGGTTTCTCTGTGGAGCAGGAAATTGGGAGTGGTGGGTTTGCGGTGGTTTATAAGGTACAGTAGCTGCCCCGGTCTTGATCAAACTTAATCTGCAAACTGAAGTTGTTGCTGGCAAGGCATATTCTCACTGTAGGGAAAGCTTGTGAGTACCACTATGGCCGTGAAGAGGTGACCAATACGCTTATGGATGAAAAGGAATTCCACCAAGAAGTTGAATGTCTCATGATGGTGAAACACAAAAATATAGTATGGTTTCTGGGATACTGTGCTGACAGACAAGGGAGTATGGAAAGGTGCAATGAAAAATTCATCATGGCTGATGTACACCAAAGGTTGCTCTGCTTCGAGTATCTTCCTAATGGGAATCTTTATGAGTATATCACTGGTAGGATCATGTGGCATGTACATTTTTGTTTAATCTCTTTTTCCATTACTAAAGATCATATCATTCAGCATCCCAATATTATAGATTTGATAGGAAGTATGTCAAATAATACTAAACTTCCTTTATCTTCTTCCTTTTGTAGATACATCTCACAGACCGAAGTGGAGAGACCATTTTCAAATTATCACAGGAATTTGTCAGGGGTTACACCATCTTCATCAGCATAATATTGTCCACTTAGATTTAAAGCCCGCAAATATAATGTTGGATGCTAATCTTGTACCAAAAATTGCTGATTTTGGTCTATCAAGGTGCTTTAAAGAAATGCAAAGCCGAGTTTTTACCGGGAAAGGAGGAACGATGTAAGTTTGCTAAGCCTATTGAAAATTAAAAAAAATGATGCTATGACTTGTACTAACACATGCATTACCTTGCTGATTAACCAATCACATGGATATATAATTATGCAGTGGATATACAGCACCAGAATTTTTTGACAGTACTGAAATCAGATACCGGCATTCGTACCGGCTTGATATCTATAGTCTCGGTTTAATAATCCTAGAGATACTCACCGGAAAGAAGGGGTATCACGATGTTGACAAGGTAAGCACAAATTAGGTCTTCTTTTGAAAATACAAGTTGTACTTCGAAACCAATGCATTACTTGCTTCTCTTTTAAGATGCAACATAATATCACTCTCTGCCAATTTTAGCAACAAATCCACCACAGACTCTACATTTTAGCTAAAATACTTAGAGATTCTACAACATTATAAGTATGAAAAGTAGGATTTGAACCTCTGATAGATGGAACACACAACATCTGAAGCATTGTCATGTTGCGCCAATATTTAGCATTTCAAAATCCCACAAATAAGTTTTTGTTTAACCAGATTGAAATCATGATATTAGCTGGAAAATTTTGTGCAATATGGAGTATTTTGAAAAACATTGTTCAATACATGATTGGTAAGAAATAAATGGTCCATGACTGAATCTACTTTTCCTTCCTATTGCCTAATAAGAAGTATAATTCTTGGTAACACATTGAAAGGAGGAAAGGAAAAATTGGGTACACATGGATCAAGCAACATTTCTTTTTGACTGTCCGAGCATCAGGACATCATCGCGATTTACAAAAAAGGACAGCTCGGTACACGTAGCTCCCACTTGCACACGGTCCGGAGAAGGGTCTGACCACTTTGGGTTTATTGTACATAGTCTTTCCATTACAGAGAATCGAGCATGCCCCTATTCATTTTGATGAATGGGAAAATGCAAACTTACATGGCCATATATATGAGGACAGAAAACCCAGCTTACTTATGTGGGAGAGTGGCTATACAATCTCACCACCCTTGACTAAGTTATCTCCAACCTGAACTTGGATGCATATTTCTTATTAATTGAATTAATAAATATTTTCTTCTTATATGTGAGAGAAACTAGGGGCGCACCCTAGTTAAGTTCTTGGGAAATTTTTATTGTTAGTTTGAAGTCTTAATTTATGTGGTTTTACGTAAGCTGTGGACATTATGTATGAGGATAGCATGTAGACGACATACTTTAATTTCACATTGAAAATATGGTGCTTCTTTTCATAACTCACAAACTCAATTCCACTAGTGCAAAACCGGGCAATAGCACCGGTTCGTAAGGCCCTTTAGTGTCGGTTCCATAACCGGCACTAAAGTGTGGTCACTAAAGGCCCCCCCTTTAGTACCGGTTCAGCACGAACCGGTGCTAAAGGGCAACCATGTGGCACGAGCCAGCTCCGGGGGCCTGGAGCCCTTTAGTACCGGTTGGTAAGACCAACCGATACTATAAGGTTTGGGGGGTTTTAGTTTTATGATTTCTTTTTCATTTAATTTTGTGTTTCCATTTTAATTCTTTTTCGTTTACTGGTATTTTACGATACTACACATTGTACACGTTATGCATATATATATATATATATATATATATATATATATATATATATATATATATATATATGACAAATTTTATCTACAAGCAGGGGTAGTTACCTCCTAATTATCCACCGTCGATGTGCAATAGAACAGATCGGGTTTGCGGGCGCATGAATCTGTTCGCATGCAACCTAGTTTTCTAATTAAATAATCCGGCCGATTTACAGCTAGTTTAAACAACCCACTTGATTGTCGCTGCATGCATGCCTGTTGCATGCGCTAGTCCGTTCGATCCATAGTAGTATCATTTTTTTTATAGAATCTATAGAGTAGTATGTTGACACGTTAACTGGATTAACACGTCTTGTAATTATGTGTATGTCTACTAGCTTAGAGTGTTGTTGGCCGGCCATGGTACCGAACTATGCATGTTTAACAGAGAATTTTTAAATTATTAGTTAAAGGGATTAATGAAGAGATGAGTATATTCATCTAATCTCAGGAGTATATGAATCTAAAAAGAAGTATATCACAAAAAAGGAAGTTGAAAAGGGAGTATTTTTCATACTATCATACTCCTTTAGTTTCATATAATATGTAGTACTCCCTCCGTTCCTAAATATTTGTCTTTCTAGAGTTTTCAACAAGTGACTACATACGGAGCAAAATGAGTGAATGTACACTCTAAAATATGTCTATATACATCCGTATGTGGTAGTCCATTTGAATCTCTAAAAAGACAAATATTTAGGAACGGAGGGAGTATATCACATCACACAAAAAATGTATGCAGTATATCACTGAACATTTTTTTCTAGAAAGGTAGTATCGAGTATATATGAACTAAGGTAGTATGGAGTTCATATAGTATGTAGTATATCACTGAACATTTTTTCTAGAAAGGTAGTATATGACCGAAATGGAGTATGAAGTATCTTTTTTTAATAGTGCGAAGTATATTTCTAGAAAGGTAGTGTGGAGTATATAAACAAGAGTGGTATGGAGTATGTCGACAAAAAACAAGAGAGTTTTTCTTTTAATTAAGTTGCAAAAATATAAAACTATAGGATTAACATACTCCCTCCGTCTCAAAAAAATGTCTTAATCTTTGTACAACTTTGTACTAAAGTTAGTACAAAGTTGAGACACTTATTTTGAGACGGAAGGAGTAGTATATTTTATCATTCATGTGTACACATCATGTATATGTATATATACCTCAACTTGAAGTATGTTGTATGTAAACCGTCCTAAAAGAATACTCCGCACACCATTCTAGTGACCATACAGGTATTGTCATCATAGGCTACAATCAGTACATTTCACTAACATGAACAATAGTGGAGTCCAATGATCGATTGTATCTGTACAATCCTGGCCGCCGGCCTGCTGATATACACAAGGCAAAACGAACTAGTTCTACTAAGGACAAGCCAAGGAGATTTAGAACGTGCAAAACATCTAGCTAGATAGTCATGATACGTATGCATGTCTTGTAGCCATTGTTGCCGCTGGATTATGGGGTAGCAGATCAGGTATGTATCTGGTGTTGATGAAGGCGGCGTATATTTCAGTGATCTCTGACACCTTGCGCACTCGACGGCCGCGGCGGATTACACAGCTTGGTTCCTTAGGAGTGAGTCGATGCAGCTAGCGTTGTGCTGCAAACGCGGAGCCAATACCAGATTTGAGGGACGTCGGCGGCGTCGGCGTCGGCCATGCTGGCAGGCCGGATGGCGGGGTGCATATCGGATAGCTGAAAAATCCACCAGCCAATAAAATACGTAAGTGGCTCGCTAGTGCTTCCGGAACATTAATGGAGATAAAAGGAGACGATCTAGCATGAAGATTATACATGGAACGACGGAAATCACAAACAAACAAAGAATGTCACGGGCTGCATGGATGGAAATTGCAGGGCCATACCGAATACCTTATTTTTTGTTGATAATTGCCCCAGATCCCATTATTTCGGTGCAGATGTGATTTGGAGAGAGAGATCTTTGTATGGCATCCATCCAGGAAAGGTTGCGCCATAAAAATTGGGACGTCCGGCCAACAACTAATCGGGTTCAAGATTAATTACGTTTTACTGTGCCCGACCGTTTAGGAATGCACGAATCTGAAAGAATCTAACGGCAATAGAGATGGAGGTAACTACCACCTAGTGGTAGGATGTATTTTCCCTATATATATATATATATATATATATACATATATATATATATATATATATATATAGAATTTCTAGTAGAACCAATCATGCATATATATATCATCAATGTCTCACAAACCATCATATTAATTAATTCACACATACACACATGTATAGCTATATACAATTTCTCCTACATATGCATGTTGCCTTCGGAGCCAATGGCATTATAGCCTAATTGGTGCCTTCGGAGCACGATGCTAATTGGAAGTGGTTTTCATGGGGGCGGTAGCGGGTAATAGTATTCTCCCTTCGGATTTATGACCCGGTCGAGCAAAAATCCCGCTATTTCCTCTTGAAGAGCTTCTACGCGCTCCGTTTCTAGGAGCTTCGCCCGCACCTCTCTGAACTGTTAAGAAGGAGATCAATATACATGTGTATTAATTGTGTGACTAGATATCGATAATGGTATAAAAATTGTGAATAGTGTTTTGACAAGCGTACCCATTCCTGTCTTTGGGATCTGCTCCTTTCGGACGCCATCATGCGAATGTTCTCGCAAACGCAGAATGCACACAGATCAGTCCCCTGCGCCTGCTTCAGGGCCTTTACGAGAATGGAATTTGATCAGATAATAATTAATCAAGCATGATAATTAAAGAGATGGCAGCTTGCTAGCTAGCTAGTACTACTTAATTACTTACCTTGGGTCTTCCCCATTTAAGCTTTTCTTTCCATTCGCCGTCCGTGACCCTGATGAACCTTGCCCAAGCCCTGCCCGCCGAAAAAGAAAATGAATAAAGGGGTTATTAAATAGTTCATATCATGAAATGACGAACTAAATAGGCCGAGATATATAGTTAATAATGATTGAAATTACCTGTTGACTATCCCAAACAAGATGTTATAGTCAGTTTTTTCTTTGAGTAGTGAGTCCAATATTTCAACTGTTCCGGCGTCAACTTTAATGATACACAAGACCCAGTGATATCTGCATGCATACACGTTTGCATGTCTTAATTAAGCGGGCATATGTAAGCAAAAACATGTAGCTAGCTAGTAGGCAAAAACAGAGAATTTGTAGTACAAGATAGTGTGACTCACTGGAAGTTGTAAGGAAGTAGTATATCTTCATTGTATTTGAGGCGCTTCAAGGACTCTAGCATGCTGTCCTCTACGGACTTTTGATGACGTTCATCTAATTTCCATGTGTATTCATTAACGGTGTTTGGGTCAATGAACCCAATGCCATAGTGTCCACCTTTTCTCATTTCATACATCTTCATCCTGCATATAATACCACAGAAAAGAATATAGTGAGGATAATTACAGGTAATGATTGATCAAAAGGATCACTACAGTTAGCTTGAGACTTAAATTACTGATGTGGCGCTCATAGTCTGTGTCAACAGGCTTGGGAGCTGGTGGTTGAGCCATACGAATGAAGTGGTCAATCCTTTCCTCAGGCACTTTCTCCCTTGGCGGCGTTGGTGGTTTCGGTGCAAAATGGGCTTCCACCTCGGACTTCGATATGGCTGCGATTTCCTCCTCGGACCTGTCATAAGCCCTCTGCGGAAGAGGTGTGAGGCTTGGACCATATTTATATGGCTTGCCTCCACCTGTACTTCCTGTACTACCTCGACTCGTACCGCTACGCACCATAGATGCGGGGTGTCTCTTCTGTGATTGCTGAGGCGGCGGAGACGGCCGACGGGGCTGAGTTGGACGAGGAGGAGTGGCCGCCTGAAGCTGTGCCGGACTTGGAGGAGGAGTGGCCTGAGGTTGTGCCGGACTTGGAGGAGGAGTGGATGTCTGACGTTGTGGCGGACTTGGAGGAGAAGGAGTGGCCTGACACTTTGTCGGACTTGGAGGAGGAGTGGCCTGACACTTTGCCGGACTTGGTGGACTTGCAGGAGCGGGAGACTGCTGACTCGGTGGCGGACTTCGACGAGGAGTCGGCTGACTCGGTGTCGGTGGCCTTCGAATGATGATGCAATCCTTTTTCCATAGGATGATACAATGTTTGGCGTCTCCGAGAAAGCGCTCATCGTCACGTCCAGGATAGTCAAGCTCTAGCTCCGAATATGGGTCCACCACCTCATCAACCAAGACACGAGCATAGCCCGCTGGAATCAGGTTGCAATGGAAGGTTGCCTCGGGGGGATTTGTAAAAGCAATGGCGTCCGACACCTTCATGGATATGTTCTTTATTTTGACGTGTAGCTCGCAGCTAGTGTTCTCCGTGATGTCATCCACGGGGTATCTACCCAGCATTGCGTCGTCCGGGGCGGAACCCACGCTGCTTCTCGGCATGGATGGGGCGGTGCTATCCAATGCTGGATCATTCGCTAGCTGCTGCAGCTGCTGAGACCCCCTTTGCTGGGTAAGTGAGTCGATCTGCTCCTGCTGCCGCTGGAATTTGACTACCAATTCCGCTTGACTTGCTTCTAGGCCTTGAAGGCGTTCATAGTCCCGCTTCCTCTGCTCCTCCTCCATCTTCCTCTTCTTCTCCTCCGTAATCTTCTTTCTCGCACGGGTTCTGTAGTCGTTGTTCCAGTCTAAGAACCCCTCATACCACGGAATAGCGCCCTTGCCTCGTGTTCTTCCCGGGTGTTTAGGATTTCCCAGGGCACGCATAAGTTCGTCGTTCTCTCTGTTGGGCTGGAACACCCCCGATCGTGCCTCTTCTATTGCAACAAGTATCGCATCGTCGGCTCCCTTCAGACTTGCCCTCGTCGAAACATTGCCTGTCTTCGGGTCCAACTCCCCCCCATGCGCATAGAACCAAGTCCTGACCCTGGGGGGCCAGCTCTTAGTAACCGGAGTGGCACCTGCATCCTCCATCTCTTTCTCAGACTTATCCCACTTAGGCATTGCCACCGCATAGCCACCTGGCCCCAACTTATGGAACTTATCCTTTTTTCGGCATTCTTCTTGTTTATTCTCGACCGTTCCTTAGCTAATTCCGAATCCTTGAATTTCACGAAATCGTCCCGATGAGCACGTTGGTTCTCTAGTGTTCCCTTGAATACTGGAGTCTTCCTTCCTCCCTTGACGTACTTGTCCCATTCACGATTCTTGTGGTTCTTAAATGCAACCGCCATCTTCCTAAGAGCAGCGTCCTTGACTTTCTGCACATCTGCTTCTGTGAAATGATCTGGTAGGGTGAAATGTTCCATGAGAGTATCCCAAAGCAGATCTTTTTGATTCTTGTCGACAAAAGTAACATCTGGACGTGGAGCAGCGTCCTCTTTGCCTTTTTGTCTTTTGTCTTTTGCTGGCTCTCTCCATTCTTGAAGGGAGATCGGGAGTTGGTCCTTCACAAGCACTCCGCACTGATGAATGAACTTGTCCGCAATCTTCTTAGGCGCTAATGGTTCGCCATTAGGTCTGACTGCCTCGATATTGTACTTTACGCCCTCCTTCAACTTTTTGTTCGGGCCTCGTTTCGTCCTTTTGCCTGAAGATTTGCTCGATCCGGATGGCTGAAAGAACAAAGATCGATTCGTTAATATATCTTCAAGTCATTTAAAACATGTGATGATCACCAGATACCTGCTTATATCAATATATATACCTCGCCGGTCTTTGTTGTTTCAGGATCAACATGTTCTTCGTCATCGTCATAATCGTAGTTCATGACTTCATCAATTCGGTCGTCGCAATCGAATATCATATCACCCTCTCCGGTGTTGTTTAGAAATTCGGAGCCGTCATAATCTTCTTCATTCTGATCATCATTTGGCCCGCGTATCATATTGAACATGGTCTGTTCTCCCTCTCTGTCGGTATTGTCTGCCATAGTTTTTATTTAACTAATTCAAAAGAAATATAAAACAATTTAGTATTCAAATTACATCGTCTCGAATAATAGATATAATCTCGAATACTTCGTCTAGAATAATAGATATAATCTCGAATACATCGTCTCGAATAATATATAATATTGAATAGTACATCACTGGCTAGCTAATTAAAGATCGAATACTACAGAAGAATCTAGGACACTCGCGGTTCCTACGGCGTGGGCGGTGGACACCCAAAGAGAAGGAACCCTCACAGGATCATAGCTGAAGTGAGATCCCCGAAGATACTGCCAGGTATTGGAGAACCTGCCGCCCTCTAACGCAACCATGTAGCGATGGACGTGCTCGTCCTCCTCCCTGATACGGCGACGTACCACCTCCGGCGGGGCCGGGTCCCTCCGCACCGAAACTGGCCCACGCGAACGCCACCAAACGAGATCAGGGTCGACGAAGGGACCCGGGGCCGGGTTCCTCATCAAGCGGCGCGCCCCTCCAGGCAGCACCTCCCAGTGCCAGCCCGGCGGAGCCTAGTCCCGGACATGGGTCGGCTGGACGTCATCGCGGACGGGTCGACGGCGAGGATGCGGGCCGGGCATCGTCGAGAACAAATACTAGCTATATGCCCGCAAAAAGTAACATTTTTTTAATGATTGGATTTTGATAACTAAAATTTCTAACATTTCTATATAACACTAATTATGCTAATCTAAATAACCTAAATAACACTAAAATTTCTAACATTTCTAACATTTCTATATAACACTAATTTCTAACATTTCTATATAACACTAATTTCTAACTGATTAAACACTAATTATATCCATCTAACATGCATTCATACATATATAATAGTGAAAAAATAATAATCTAAATAATCTGAACTAATTAAACATACAAAATACGTGTGTGTACTAATTAAACACTAATTATCTAAACTAATTAAACATACAAAATAATAATCTAAATAATCTAAACTAATTAAAGACTAATTATCTAACCTAATTGAACATGCTTGTGTGTGTGTGTGTGTACGGGCTCGGGGAGGGCTCACAGCGGGCGAGGCGACGGCGAGGCGAGGCGACGGCCGGGGCGGCGACGGCGGGGACGGCGCGACGGG
>NC_041381.1:780162-811978 GCF_002162155.2 Triticum dicoccoides | reverse complement strand
GGCGACGGAGACGAGGGCGGCGACGGGGACGGGGGCGGCGACGGGGATGGGGGCGGCGACGGAGACGAGCGGCGACGGAGACGATCAAGGGCGGCGGCGATGGCGACGGAGACGGAAACAGAGGAACGAACAGAGAGGGAAACTGAAATTTTCGTAGCCGTTGTATATATAGAAGGCACCTTTAGTACCGGTTGGATCCACCAACCGGTACTAAAGGCCTGTTTTGGCCAGGCCAAGCGGCGGGAAGCGACCCCCTTTAGTACCGGGTGGTGGCACAAACCGGTACTAAAGGCCCCCCCTTTAGTACCGGTTTGTGCCACGACCCGGTACTAAAGGGGGTGCGCTGGCGCAGGTGCGGTGCGACAAGTTTAGTCCCACCTCGCTAGCCGAGGGGCGACCGCACTGGTTTATAAACCCCCGTGCGGTCGCTCTCTCGAGCTCCTCTACAAAGCAGGCTTACTGGGCCTACGTGTTCTTTGCAGCCCTGTGGGCCCACTTGGCCTTTGCGGGCTTGCATCCTGGCCCAACGACAGGTTGGGTTTCTAGTCGTATGCAGGCCACTCTGGCCTAGTAGGCGGGCTTTATTTTATTTTATTTTTTGCTTTATTTATTTTTGTGTTGTTTTTTTTGTGTATTTAGAGTTTCTTTGTGAATATTTTTGTTTTAGGTACAAAAAATTACAAACTTTCTGTTAGTGCCCGTAGTTTTCAAATTTGAATAGTTTAAATTTTGAATTATTTGAAATTAGTGTGAATCACTAGTTTGTGAATAACTTAACTTTAAAAATCAGTAAAGGCATGAAAGAATTTGTTTGCACATAAAATGTCTTCGCATTTCAAATGCCAAAACACATAACTACCCTAACTATTACAGAGATTCCCCTCTCGGTGCGAAACACAGAAGAAAGTGATGATAGCTAGTGAAGCCGATCACATCCCAGATCTTTGGGTGTGAAACTTTTTCTTCGCATGTGTCCCTTTGCGCCGTAACCATGGAAAATCTTCATCATTTAACGGGATGCTCGGATCAATATTCACTGTGAATGGAGCAATTTCATCAAACTTTTCATAATCTTCTGACTTGTCTGTCTTGTCATCCACTCCCACGATGTTTCTCTTCCCAGAAAGAACTATGTGCCGCTCTGACTCATTGTACGATGCATTCGCTTCCTTATCTTTTCTTTTTCTTGGCTTGGTAGACATGTCTTCACATAGAAAACCTGTGCCACATCATTGGCTAGGACGAATGGTTCGTCTGCATACGCAAGATTGTTGAGATCCACTGTTGTCATTCCGTACTGCGGGTCTTCCGTTACCCCGCCTCGTGTCATATTGACCCATTTGCACCGAAACAAAGGGACCTTTAAACCACGTTGATAGTCAAGTTCCCATATGTCCTGTATATAACCATAATATGTTTCCTTTCCCGTCTTGGTTTCTGCATCAAAGCGGACACCACTGTTTTGGTTGGTGCTCTTCTTATCTTGGGCGATCGTGTAAAATGTATTACCATTTATCTCGTACCCTTTGAAAGTCATTATATTCGAAGATGGTAACTGGGACAGCAAGTACAGGTCATCTTCAATAGAGGTGTCATGCATGGTACGTGTCTGCAACCAGCTGGCGAAACTCCTGGTTTGTTCACGTGTAATCCAGTCATCAGACCGCTCCGGGTGTTTGGAGCGTAGCAAATTCGTGTGTTCATCCATATACGGAGCCACCAAGGCGGAATTCTGTAGAACTGTGTAGTGTGCTTCAGTGAGAGAATGTCCGTCCATACATATTATTTGTTCCCCTCCTAGCGTGCCTTTTCCATCCAGTCTGCCCTTATGCCGCGATTCAGGAACACCAATCGGCTTAAGGTCAGGAATAAAGTCAATACAAAACTCAATGACCTCCTCATTTTGATGGCCCTTGGAGATGCTTTCTTCTGGCCTAGCACGGTTATGAACATATTTCTTTAAGACTCCCATGAACCTCTCAAAGGAGAACATATTGTGTAGAAATACAGGACCCAAAACGTTAATCTCTTCGCACAGATGAACTAGGACGTGTGTCATGATGTTGAAGAAGGATGGTGGGAACACCAACTCGAAACTGACAAGACATTGCACCAAATCATTCTGTAACCTTGGTATGATTTCTGGATCGATTACCTTTTGAGAGATTGCATTGAAAAATGCACATAGCTTCACAATGGCTAATCGAACTTTTTCCGGTAGAAGCCCCCTCAATGCAACCGGAAGCAGTTGCGTCATAATCACGTGGCAGTCATGAGACTTTAGGTTCTGGAACTTTTTCTCTACCATGTTTATTATTCCCTTTATATTCGATGAGAAGCCAGACGATACCTTAATACTGAGCAGGCATTCAAAGAAGATTTCCTTCTCTTCTTTGGTAAGAGTGTAGCTTGCATGACCCTGATATATGCCGTCTTCTCCGTGCATACGTTGCTGGTCCTCCCGTGCCTCAGGTGTATCTTTTGTCTTCCCATACACTCCCAAGAAGCCAAGCAGGGTCACGCAAAGATTCTTCGTCACGTGCATCACGTCAATTGCGGAGCGGACCTCTAGGTCTTTCCAATATGGCAGGTCCCAAAATATAGATTTCTTCTTCCACATGGGTGCGCGTCCGTCAGCGTCCTTTGGAACAGGTTGTCCGCCAGGACCCTTTCCAAATATCACCTTCAAATCCTTGACCATATTATGTACATCAGCACCAGTACGGTGGCGAGGCTTCGTCCGGTGATCCGCCTCACCTTTGAAATGCTTGCCTTTCTTTCTTACGGGATGCCTGCTCGGAAGAAATCGACGATGTCCCAGGTACACATTCTTCTTACAACTATTCAAATATATACTGTCGGTATCATCCAAACAGTGCGTGCATCTGTGGGATCCCTTGTTTGTCTATCCTGAAAGGTTACTGAGAGCAGGCCAATCATTGATGGTCACGAACAGCAATGCCTTTAGGTCAAATTCTTCCTGTTTGTGCTCATCCCATGCACGTACACTTGTTCCATTCCATAGTTGTAAGAGTTCTTCAACTAATGGCCTTAGGTACACATCAATGTCGTTGCCGGGTTGTTTAGGGCCTTGGATGAGCACTGGCATCATAATGAACTTCCGCTTCATGCACAACCAAGGAGGAAGGTTATACAAACATAGAGTCACAGGCCAGGTGCTATGGTTGCTGCTCTGCTCCCCAAAAGGATTAATGCCATCTGCGCTTAGACCAAACCATACGCTCCTTGCGTCATCTGCAAACTCCTTCCCGTACTTTCTTTCGATTTTTCTTCACTGCACCCGTCAGCGGGTACTCTCAACTTTCCGTCTTTCTTACGGTCTTCTCTGTGCCATCGCATCGCCTTGGCATGCTCTTTATTTTGGAACAAACATTTCAACCGTGGTATTATAGGAGAATACCACATCATCTTGGCAGGAATCTTCTTCCTGGGGCGCTCGCCCTCGACATCACAATGCTCATCGCGGCTGATCTTATAGCGCAATGCACCACATACCGGGCAAGCGTTCAAATCCTGGTACTCACCGCGGTAGAGGATGCAATCATTAGGGCATGCATGTATCTTCTGCACATCTAACCCTAGAGGGCAGACAACCTTCTTTGCTTCGTACGTACTCTCGGGCAATTCGTTGTCCTTTGGAAGCTTATCCTTTATCATTACCAGCAACTTTCCAAATCCCTTGTCAGATACACCATTCTCTGCCTTCCATTGCAGCAATTCCAGTGTGGTGCCCAGCTTTTTCTTGTCACCTACGCAATTCGGGTACAACAATTTTTTGTGATCCTCTAACATGCGCTGCAACTTCTTCTTCTCCAAATCACTTGCGCAGTTTCTCTTTGCATCAGCAATGGCCCGACCTAGATCATCAACGGGCTCATCTGATGCCTCTTCTTCAGCTTCTTCCCGCATTGCCGGCTCAGCTTCTTCCCGCATTACCGGCTCAGCTTCTTCCCCCATTATTGTCATCGTATTCAGGGAACCCATGGCCAGGATAGCTGTCGCCGTCCTCTTCTTCTTCATTGTCTTCCATCATAACCCCTCTTTCTCCGTGCTTGGTCCAAACATTATAGTGGGGCATGAAACCGGACTCAAACAGGTGGACGTGAATGGTTCTTGACGTAGAGTAATTGCGACCATTCTTACAGCCAGCACATGGACAACGCATAAAACCATCCGCCCGCTTGTTTGCCTCAGCCGCAAGCAGAAAAGTATGCACGCCCTCAACGAACTGGGGAGAGCATCGGTCATCATACATCCATTGCCGGCTCATCTTCATTACACAACACCGAATAGACCAAATTAATACAAGTTCATACATAAAGTTCATACAACACTTAAATGCAACAAACAAATAACTCTCTAGCTAAAGCATTTAAATGCAACAACAAATGCGATCAAGATCGCAACTAAGGTAACAATTGATCCAACAGCATAATGATACCAAACCTCACTATCGATGGCATATTTTCTAATCTTTCTAATCTTCTAGCGCATTTTCTCCTTGTTGATCTTGTGATCATCGACGACATCGGCAACATGCAACTCCATCTTCTCCCCCTCAATTCTTTTTAATTTTTCTTTCAAGTACTCGTTTTCTCTTTCAACTAAATTTAACCTCTCGACAATAGGGTCGGTTGGAATTTCCGGTTCACATACCTCCTAGATAAAAATATCTATGTCAACTTGATGGGCATAATTTGTCATAAACACGAAATGCAACAAATAGTTTTAAAAGAGAATATACCACATCCGAATCATAACAAGGACGAGGGCCGACGGGGACGGATATCAAAACCATGGCACTATGTATAACAAAGAACGTACGGGTAAGATAATTATTATACGAGTAACTATATATCCAAATCACACAAACATCAATTTTTTATATAAAATTTCATGAACAAGAGGCTCACCACAAGGTGGTGCCGGCGACGGGACGATGCGGGCGATCGACGGTGGTTACGATGGAGATTTAGAAGGCACTAAGTAAACCACACCTACATATACAAACTAAGTGTTATTTTGACCTCAAATTGCATATAAATCAAATACTAACACATATATATATATATTTCCTCCCAAATTACTAAACTCACAAATTAATAACTATATAAAGCATTGCAAGAGCTAATCTAGCAATGAGAGATGAAAGGACAAAGTTGCTAACCTTTGTGATCACTTGAATGGATGGGGGCCTTCAAATCTTGACAAATTTTGGGCAAAATGTGTGATGAGCTCGAGGGGAGAAGAGGAAGAACAGAGAGGAGAGGAGAGGGGAAAGGGGGAAGAACAGAGCGAGCTGGACGAAGGATTTATATGCAGGAGGACCTATAGTACCGGTTCGTGGCACGAACCGGTACTAAAGGTGCTGGAGGGGGCCCAGACTGGCAACATCCTGCCACCACCCTCATTAGTACCGGTTCGTGGCACGAACCGGTGCTAAAGGTTAGCCACAAACCGGTACTAATGAGAGCGGCCCGACTAGCCGTTGGAACCGGCACTAATGTATATATTTGTGCCGGCTCTAATACAAACCGGCACTAATGTGCTTCACGTTTGACCCTTTTTCTACTAGTGTTCGTAGGTAGTCGAAAGTTGGAGTAAGATGTTGGACATATCACAGAGTGACGTACAGGTGGAACAGGTACGAGTATGTGCTGAGATAGGACTAAAGTGCACCGACTTCAACCCGGCGAATAGACCAGATACAAAACATATAATCAGTAGACTTGATGAAAGAGAAATTATGGACATATGTATCGAAACTAGCATGATTACTTTATAGAAGGTAAGATCTCTCCCGTGTCATCCATGACATCCCTCCCACAAAACATAATCTTAGGAGCTTGTCTATATCTCCATTTTCAATTTGTTGCTCCAAGCTAGCAGATAAGGTGAAGTTTACTTAATTGGTAATTTGAACAGGTGAAAAATGCTTCAAATGAACTCCATAAAGATACGCCTAATGCGTCAGAAGAGACAAGCTCTGAGGTGTGTTCGCAGCTAAACATATCAGTAATTATTTATATATGATAAATTCTATATATGCTTACGGAAATAGTTAACATTTGAAAGAATATTTTTATCATGCAAACGTAAATTGTGTTGTTAAATTTACACGATTGTTATTAATAATATAAAATATAACACTGCTTCCTTTGGCAAATAGACGACATCCTAGAAAACTTGCTCTGAAACCTCTGTAGCTATCAATTCTAGTGTTGGTTTCACGATTCATTTGAACCTATGAGTTTTTCACGGAGATATTTGAAACTATAAAATGTTGAACATATTTATGTTTCAAGATTTTTGAAGACTCCAACTTTGCTCCTACCATAACATATTTAGTGCACTGGTTAAATCTGTGCAACGGATATGCACCCATGCCTCTACAACCGTCGGACGGAGAAGTGATGGCCAAGATCTATTTACCGCTCACATATTTAAAGAATAAACCTTGTATTTCATTAAAATCAACCACACACTTCAGCTTGTTGGGATTTTGCTATGGAACCAAGTTTAGGATACAAAACAAAGTTTCATGGAAATTTTGGATATGAAACTAAGTTTCATAAAGTTCTAGATGAGATAATTAAACCGCCGGGTTGTTTTTCCGAAATGAGATCGGCCGGGGGTGGATATTGATAAAAACATAACGTTGTTTTCCAAAACTAGTAGCAGCCAAAGACCAAAAGGTCTAGAGTGTGGGTTGATTTCAATAAATTACAGGGTTGTTTCGGCAAATATGCTACGGCCCAACTTGTGCCCAAATATTGCACACCGCTTTTTTATGCAATCGTCCAAAAAACACAGGTGCATCCGGTGCATAAATTCGGCTCTTGCACTTGATGAGTTCTCTACCTCCTATAAGGTAAGAGAAACATTTAATTTGAGCCGTTCATTGATCAAGGGTACATTTGACAACGTAAACACTTTTTTTAGCACAAGTACTTGTAAAATAGGAATGTTTCAAAAAAGATTCTGTTTCTTGGTTTCTCTCTTTTCCATACCACACATTCACAAGATGGCTCACATTTGTTCTGTACATACCTTAAAAAATAGGACAGATTTTATTTTCATTTTTTCATGCACAATAATTTATATTTATGTGGTTAATTTGAAGTTGCACCTCGGAGCACAGGCTTTCTGGTGAAATGAAACAACTTTTCAAATGAAAATAATAATTCTTGTCTTTCGTGAGCCTATAAATTTTCATGGAAGAAAAATAAATGTTGCACCTTGTGTACAAAAAACAGTTTTAGGGCTTAACTATTTTTTTGTTTTAGGCATTTTTCTTTTTCTTTTAGGTGCAAAATAGTTTGAATTTTCATGAAAGTTTCCCAATCACACAACGAGCGCAAATTTGTACATATGTCAAAAAAGATTCTTTTTTGAACTGTCTCTTCGTCCAGAAGCATGTTCTTGGGAGCCATTTGGCTGCACCCATATTTTACATACATATCATGTAAGAATTTAAAATTAAACTATATATTTATATTGTGCGGAAAAATATACCGTATCATATGTATGCGCATTACAAATGACACTGTATTGTTCATCTAAATTAATGGGTGGAGGCACATTAATCCCGGTTCTTGTTTGAACCGGGACTAATGGGTGGAGGTATTAGTAACGACCCATTAGTCCCGGTTCATGAACCGGGACTAAAGGCCCTCACGAACCGGGACTATTATGTGTTTTTCTACTAGTGATTGCTAACATAATAATTCGTGTAATTATCAGCGGCTTAATCCGGGCATGTTGAAGAATGACATCATGCATGCTATTTGGTTGAGCTATCAACAGCTTAATCCAGACATCAAGCGATGCGTCAAATACTGTAATGTTTTTCCCAAAAGATCCAAGTTAAATAAGGATGAGTTAGTTCACCTGTGGATAGCGCAAGGGTTTATAAAGACTAATTGTGCAACAGAGGACATGGAAGATGTAGCTGAGGGCTATGTTCAAGAGTTAGTGTCATGCTCATTTCTACAACCAGAAGAAGATGATTACTCTATCAAATACATTACAATCCTTGATCTGCTGCATGATTTATTAGACGAGATCGTTGAAAGGGATTACTTCAGAATCGAGAATGCAAGGAATCAGAGAGGAATAGTCTGGAAAGGAGATGTTCCCCGAGATGTCTGCCACCTTTTTGTTCAAAATTATGATGGAGAATTGATTACGAAGAAGATCCTTGCATTGGAAAATTTACGCACTCTAATTATTTATGTGGTTGAAAAGGATACACCAGTGGAGGAAAAAGTCATTGAGAGTGTATGCAATAGCCTGCCGAAATTGCGGGTACTGGCTGTTGCTTTTAGCCGGGAGCATCATCCAATCACACGACCCAATAAGTTCTCGATCCCAGAATCCATTAGCCAGTTAAAGCACCTATGCTATCTTGCTTTCAGGACATTCAAATGCACTGTAATTTTACCAAGTGCGCTAGCTGAACTTCACCATATTCAGCTGCTAGATTTTGGTCATCATAGCCAAACTTCTGAATTTACTACTGATAACCTTACCAACCTGCGGTACATAATGTGCCAGAGTGTGAAATGTCGTAACATAGGAAGGTTGATCTCACTCCAAGCGTTACCATGCAACACATTCACAGTAAGGAATGTACAGGGTTATGAGATAAAGCAACTGAGAGACCTAAACAAGCTTCGTGGCAATCTGGTGATCAATTGCCTTGAAAATGTCACAAGCAAGGAGGAAGCTCTTGAAAGCAATCTTGCTGCCAAGAAACGGGTCAAGGAACTGAGCATAAGATGGACCGATGGTTCTGCAAGGTGGTGCAGTCCAGAAGTTGAAGCAAAGGTACTTGAGGGCATGTGCCCTCCTGCGGATCTTGAAACACTGATGATCGAGGGCTACAAAGGTTCGAGGTACCCAGATTGGATGGTGGATCAGCAGAACAGTGGCCCAAAGGACCTGCAAAATCTTGAGTTAAAAACTTGGAGTCAACCGGGACCTGGTCCTGAACTTGAGGCTTTCCCTCATCTGCGTATGCTCAGGCTTGTGGACTGCAGCTGGGTCACCTTACCAGGCAATATGGAAGACCTCACATCGCTCAAGCATTTGGATATCTCTTTATGTTGGAATATTCGTTTGCTTCCTACATTGCCTAGGTCTCTTGAATATTTTTATCTTAGTTACTGCAATGATGATTTCATAAAGTCTTGTGGAACAGACGGGCATCCAAATTGTCGAAAGTTGGAGCACGTTCATCAAAAGGAAATTATACGCATGGCATGTAAGACTGTAGTCCCAATCGCCATTGTTCCTCTATTTTTTATCTGTAAACATTACCTCCGTAATATTTTTGATCTGCTGCTCCTCTGCTTAATTACGTTTCTTCATCCATTTGCTACTCATTGACGTTTCAGGACAGGAAGGCAGTGGAGGAGGTCTGTTGATTTTTGCATCAATTAATCACGAGAGGCATCTTAAGACGGTTCAAAAATATAGCCCGCTGCATTCGTGGCTAATTCCCGTGCTACTATCTGGTGGGCGCTACACTCATGATTTGGTAAGGTGTGACGTGTTTATTGCTTGGTAGCACGACTTGAACCTAGTAGCAGCAAATAAACTTGTGATGTTCAATTTGATTTGTCAGTAGAATAGTATGGAGTACTAGTACTATTCAGTTTCAAGATCTTGGGTATATGAAGCTCCAATTCTGTTGAGGAGTCGTGTCTTGATGGATCTCTGCTTATGTAACGTTTCAGCAACTTGGTTCAATCGGACTTTTGAATCTGATTTGTTATAAACATAAGCAGGGCAGATGGTTGTTGCATTAGTTAGTTCCTTGAACGAACGAATGATTTTCAAGTGACTTTGCTATTTCTTTTTCCTTCAAATAAACGAAATCCTCTTTATGGGAGGGGGTTAAATGAATGGACGGACAGAAATAACCGTGGACCAGCGAGGTCATATCAAAGTCAGTTGCACGTTCTAACAATATATGCTGAGCTCAAGGAATTTTGCAACTGATCCAGTGAACACATTTGGAGATGTAGTACCCCCTTCATCCTAAAATAAGTGTCTCAATTTTAATACAACTTTGTACTATCTGATACACTTATTTGATGTTAAAAAAGAAGCTGATACACTTATTTTGGGGTGGATGGAGTATAATTTGACAGCTCTCTCTCCAGGCGTATGTTCTTGTGTGCATCCATTTGTGCAAGAGTGCGACAGATGGATGGTGACATTCTTCAGTGATTTGACAGCTCCTCATCAGGCTTATGAAGTACTACAGCACATACTCTTCAGATTGCAGTACACACAAACACATAATCGTCTTCACCAATCTTCACTTCCGAGCCAGCAGAGCACCCTGCACCGGCGCCGCCGCAGTCTTGAACTTGGCAACTTGCAGGCTGTGCAATTAACTATCATGTAGTAAGGGTATTAAGAGTCAATCAGAGCAGCATTTCTGCATGGAGGAGATGATCATTCATTCTACAGAAACTGTAGAGAGTCAGAGCATCAGAGCTTCTTCTTGCTACTGCTGCTGTGATCAATACTCTGTATGTTATTTCGTTGCACATGGCCTAAATGTACATGAAATGGAACAGTTTTACAGACGCTGCATTAACCAATAGTCCAATACTACTCTGAAAGCATATGCCCTCTAATTTGTACCAAATACTAGTGTTGAGTATATGTGTTGTGCATATTTATGTATTGGGTCCACCTCCTAGTTGCCTTGTATAGTTGAGGTCGTGGCCTACCCCTGTACATCATACTTGATGAGTAGTGGGTGAGATGTAAATTTCCCGCTCGTCGGCTTTAAGTCCCACCTGATCATAGACCAAAGTCTTGCCGTCCGAGATGGGCATGGCCTGGATACGGTCAAGCATCTCCTTAAGGTGAGACAGCTCTTCCGGATTCATTACTGGGTTGTAGGCAGGGCTAACTCGAAGTATGCCCGACTGGTAACTTGACGTGTCTTCGGCGCGACGAGGATCTGGGGGTTATTCTGAATTCGGTGCCGAGATCGGGTCCGACCCTGACGTGATCCCCGAGGTGGGGGCTGGATCTACATCCAGGCCAGAGATCAGAAGGGCATCGGCCGAGGTGGCGTCGTAAGGAGCCTCTAAAGGTGCCGCGCTGGAGATCGGTTCCGGGGTCGAGTCCCCAGCACTAGATAGGTCCTCAACTCAGCCAGAGGCCCATCCCGATAGGATGAGCTCGCCACGAGAGTCCGTAGTGTATTCGAGGCTGCCAAAGGTCACGATCCGACCAGGAGCGTAGTTCTCAACTGAGGCCAGATGACCTGTTGAGTCGGCGCAAAAGACCATGTTCCCGTACACAAAAAGTTGGCCAGGGCGAAAACGCTCCCGAGGCCGTTGGAGCAGTTGATCTGCAGATGAGCCATCGATCCTTCTGGTGTCAAAACCGGCAGACCTCGGGGTAAGTGGTCCCGAGCTGTGGATCTCGGATCGAGGGTAACATAAACGAAGGAGATGATGTTTATCCAGGTTCGGGCCCTCTTAATGGAGGGAAAACCCTACGTCTTGCTCTTGTTTATATTGATGGAGATGTATCAAGTACATAGTTGATCTACCTCGAGATCGTAATGTGTGATCTAACTCTAGGGCTAGGTGAATGATTTTGTGTTGATGTCCCCTCTACGGGCTAAACCCTATGGCTTATATACACGCCACAGATGGTACCTAGGGTTACAAGGTCGGTAACTATGAGCCTGGTGGCAGCAGAGATCTTAGAGTATACGTGAAGTCTTCGGGGGAGGGATCACACCTCCTACGTACGGCTTCCAAAGTCCATCTTGATCACGAGTGGTGGTTTGCCGGCCCAGCCCGAGGAGAATGGGCCGGCTGGGTTGGTACCCTTTTATCGAGGACACCGTCACCGCCGCCACCTCCCACTTTCGCTGTCGGCGTCGCCGCAACTTCCGGCGACGTCCTCCGCCTTGCAAGTCGGAGCCGACGAAGGAACGCCGACGGACGAGGCGGGCTGCGTCTCCGTCGCAGCGATCGAGGACGGGCTGGACGACATCACCGGCGGTGGATCAAGACTGGTGGTGAGGATGTGGAGCAAGGGTGGAGGACGGCGAGGGTTCAGGCGCAAGAAAGGTTGGAGGACAATGAGAGGAGGAAGAAAAGTTTGGTGGATTTGATGCAATTTTGCGGTGAGGCCGGGCTGTCGGATCCGACGTGACAGGCGTGCCTAGGCGCCCCATATCCACTCCATATTTAGGCTGGATATGAGGGGTGCGAGTCAGCCCAGACGTTTCAGTCCGTTTGAAGAGCCCGTTTGGTCGAAGTATTGCGACTGGACAGTGATCGGGCGACCCGCCTGGATGTATGAGGCGGGTTTAAGGTGCCCGGCTATAGATGATCTTGTAGGAGTAATATGTTGTAGCGACAGTTGAGCTAGTATGCATCGGCGTCCAGCAATAGCGTGCAGGGCACCTTGTGTGCTCAAAAGCCTCTTGCAAGCGAAGCTTTTGGTTCTTGGTTCTTGGAGACAACAAGCGATCGAGGTTACATGCATGCGGGCGGCCTGGGCCGGTGGTTTCGTGGGTGGTTGTATGGGTGCGAGGGTCCGTGGCCACTTCTGTTGGGTTGGAGCTTTAGGGCATCTCTAGCCGTTGGCCTCCCAGGGGCGTCTAAAAGCGCCGTCTGGGAATGAGCCGGCGCAAAAAATGGCCCTGGGAATGCGTATTAAAAAAAAGGGCCGTTCGGCGAAGTTATGATAAAAAGTAGTTAAATTTCGGCTAAACATGGTAATTTTCGGCAAAATTCGCGCATTTTCATTACATTAACCTAATCTAAAAAAGAAAGGGGCTGAAGTCGTCGCCGCCATCGTCGTCGTCGGCCTTCTCCTCCTTGACACGGGCGCCCCTGTTGGACCCGGCGTCACCATGGCGGACTGGCGGCGGCGCGTCGTCGTCGTCGTCATCGCTGTCACATAGGACGACGACCCCGTCTTCATCGCAGCCGCGTCGGCGCTCCTCGAAGCGGCGCAGGGCGGCGCGCTGGCGCTCCTTCACCTTCTCCCGGCGCGTCTTCTCCATCGCAATGGAGTCCTGGCGCGCCCATTCTAGGGCCGCGTCGTCGTCGTCGAACTCCGCCTTCACCGGCGCCAGCCCCGGCTCCGTCTTCACCGGTGCCAGCCCCGGCTCCGTCTTTGGCTTGACGAAGCGCGGAGGAGCCGACGAGGAGGAGGCGCGCCGACCGCCCTCGTTGATGATGATGCCGGCGCTGCGAGTGCGCCGGCCGAGCGGCGACTGCGCCGCGGGCTCGGCCTTGACGCCGAGCAGGGCCGGAGTGCCGGAGGAGTGCGATGAGGATCGGGAGGAGGAAGAGGAGGAGGAGGACCCGAACCTCCTTGGCGCCCATGGCCCGACGCGTCGGTGCTGCGCCGGGGGGTACGCCAACGGCGGGTCGCTGCCGCCCTCGAGGTACGTGAGCACGCCCTCGAGTGTGCGGCCGGGAACGCCCCACCAGAGGTGGCGCCCCTCGCTGTTCTGCCGGCCGCCGACCACCGGCGCGCCGTTGGTGGACGCCAATCGCTGCTGCTGGCGGCGCTCGAAATACGCCGCCCAGGCCGCGTGGTTGTCGGCGGCGTACTGGGGAGGGAGAGTTGGCGTCAGTGAGGGACGCGCACACGATCTTGACCTCCTCGGCGAAGTACTTCGGCTTCGCCACGGCGTCGAGCAATGGGGGAATGGGCACTCCCCCGACACTGAGTCTCCACCCCGTTGGCCCGGCGCGCATGTCCGGCGGCGCCGGGATGTTCGCCTGGAAGAGGAGCCAGGACTCCTGTTCGCGGAGCGAACGGCGGCCGAAGCCTTTGGCCGCCGCCTCGTCTCCGGGGAAGCGTTCTGCCATGGCGACGGCGGGGCTGGGCGGGCTCGGGAGAGGTACAGGGAGGGGCCTGGCGGCGGCGCTCGGGAGAGGCAGGGAGAGGGAGGGGCTGGACGGCAGTGAGGGGCGGGGCTGTTGTGGGCACAGGCGAGTGGAGGCCGCCGGCTTTTATAGCCAGGCCGCACCCGTGTGTACGCGTGCGAGGGAGGGGAGGCGTCGGCGCGCCGTCCCGTGAAGCGCTGTCCGTGAGGAATCAATGGTAAGGCTGACCGGCGGCAGCCTTTCCATTGATTCCCCGCGGGAACCGAGGCCGTTGGGGGAAGACGAGGCGCCGAGTCGCTGACGCGGCTGGCCCGCGTCTTTTTCGCGCCAAAACAGCTCGCCCCGGCGCCCCCCAGCGCGCCGGGTTTGGGCTGGGTCCGCCGGCTCTGTTTTCGGCTCAAGCCGGCGAAAAATCGGGCTTCTGGGGGCGCGACTGAGCCGTTTTTTCGACGCCAGCGCGAAAAAATTGCTTGAGGAGGCCTTCCTGGAGGTGCGGTTGGAGATACCCTTAGTGCGCTCCACACTGGAAAACCAAAACGAAACAAAACGACCAGTGAAACCTACGACAAGCCAAGAGCAACGTTGCTGGCTTGCTGCCACATGATACGGTGGGCGCCGCGTTGAGCACGTCGGCCGGCCATGACAAAGATAGTTCGTATGACGCTGCCCGAATGCCCTTTTTTGATGGGGTTCCTACCTACATTCCCGCCGCTTTAAGCTTGTGGCCCATATCGTCGGCCACCGGTCGGCCAGGTGCGACGCCGACCACAGGCTTTTTTTTTCTTGAACAAACCGACCACAAGCTAAACTGCTATGTAAACGGCAAACAGAAAGCGGCGACCGAGTTGCCATCGTTCCGTTGGCGTGCAGCGGTTAGGCCAACTCCACCGCGCGATCTTAAACGGGCGTCCGTTTTGTTCGGACTTTGTCCGTTTGGGTAGAGGGATGAAGTCATGTCCGGACAGTTTTCGGGATGCGGTGGCCGTGCGTCCAACGCATGGACACATCCCTGCCGCATCTTGTTCGTGTGCACATTTCTTTGCAAGTTCTTAAACTTTTTTTATCATTCATTTTTGATACATGACAATACATCATTACATTTTGACTAGTAAACAAGGCCAAAGAAAACAAGAACCGCAAGAATATATTTGAGAAGATACCAAACTTCTATAACTGCTCCCTTGAGTTGGGTTAGGGCCCTCTCGATAGACTCATTGTTGATCTGTGGAGGAGGCTCGACGTTGCACCCTCCTTTGTTCTTCAAGCCAGAAGTCGATGTTGCTTCCTCACACGTAGTATCGTGCCTTGTTGCTTCTTCGCACGTAGTATCGTGCCTAGCCTCTAATCTAGCAACAAGTGCACTTGTCTCATCTAAAGCCTCTAGGCTAGCTAAAAGTGCACGAACATGCACTACATTTCGCTCTATCAATATATCGATGTACTCTTAGGCCCGGCTCAGCAGGCCACCATTTTGTAGGGAAGTCCAGTTTGATGAGGTTCAGTCGAGGTTCACCGTTGGAGGTCCTCCTATAGGGGAAAATCCTATGTGCCGCTCGCTGCGTCAAACTGCCGGCGCTTCGCATAGGCGACCGACCGAGCAGCGATGCAACGGGCCGGCCCGTTTAACCGTTCCAGCGCTCCCGGTTTTGGGAACCTTCTAGAGGTTCTCAGCTGGGTTTTTTCCGGTTTTGGGAACCAACCTTCTAGAATGTTCCTGAACCGGTTTTTTATTTTCCTTTCTTTTTCTATTTCTGCTTCTTTTACTTAATTTTTCTTTTTTCTTTTTCAAGTTTATGTTTTCTCTTTCAAAAAAATGTTAACGCTTTTACAAAAATGTTAATTTTTTTGAAAAATGTTTGTGAACAAGTTTGTTCAAAAACTGTTCTTTTCATTCATAAATTTGTTCTCAAGATTTAAAAAATGTTCATGCTTTAAGAAATTGACAAAAATTGTTCTTTGTTTCAAAATTTGTTCTCAAGATTCAAAAAAAAATCATACTTTTAGAAAATATTTATGTTCAAATTTTTTCTCAATTTGAAAATTTTGTTCTCTAAATTCAAAATTGTTCGGGATTTAAATTTTGTTCAAAAATGTTCTTTTCTTTCATAAATTTGTTCTCAAGATTCAAAAAATGTTCATGCTTTAAGAAATTATCCAAATTTGTTCTTCGTTTCAAAATTTGTTCTCAAGATTCATAAAATGTTCATACTTTTAGAAAATATTTCTTTTTTCTCGTTTCATTGATTTTCTTTTTAATGTTTTTTTACTTTTTCTTTGTAAGCTTTTCGAAAAGTTTAAATATGGTTCAGAATTTTCAAAAATGTCCTTTTTTGTCAAATATGTACATATTTCTGAAATAGTGTTCACATTTACAAAATTTTGTTCACAATTTCAAAAAATGTTCATGATTTTTTTGTTTGTTTTTTCAGATTTTCAAAAGTTTGTTCACATATTTAATATTTTTAAATTAATTCAGAAACTTTTTGAGTTTCAAATCTTGTTTGCATTTTCAAAAATTGTTCACAATTTGAAATAATGTTCGCATTGCCAAATTTTGTTCAAAGTTACAAAAATGTTCCATTTCTCAAAAATTGTTCACAGATTCAAAAATATGTTCGCTTTCTTCAAATTTTGTTCCAACTTTAAAAAAATGTTCGAGTTTCCAATCTTGTTCGCATTTTCAAAAAATGTTCACAATTCAAAATAATGTTCGCATTGCCAAATTTTGTTCAGAGTTACAAAAAATGTTCCCTTCCTCAAACATTGTTCACAAATCCAAAAATATGTTTGCTTTCTTCAAATTTTGTCCCAAGTTTCAAAAAATGTTCTCTTTTTCTATTTTTTGTTTAAAATTTTATGAAATGTTCTTGTTTTTGAAAAGTTGTTCAACATTACAAAAAAACTTTGCTGTTTTTCAAAAAATTGTTCACAGGTCAAAAAATGTTCAACATTTTAAAATAATTATTCACGATTTTTGGAATTGTCCGTGTTCAAAAAAAGATACATGTTTTGAAAATGAACTGCGTTTTTCCTGCAAAAAAAATGAATTGCGTTCGAACTTCTAAGAAAGTTTAGATCTGTCGTGGATTATGTTCTTATAATGTTTGCTGATTAATATTTGCAAAGAATGTTTAGTGGTGCAATGGCTAGCGCGCGGGGGTACTAATTGGGAGGTCTCGAGTTCGAATCTCCAGTCTCCTTCAATTTTTTGCGTTGTACTGTATATTTTACGTCAGTAGCTGCTCCTTCGTGGGCCGGCCCAAACGAGGCACCCTCTGTGCGAAGCTCCTTCAGTCTGCCGCAGAATGCGGCAGATAGGAGGTCCCTCTTATAGGGGCGCCCTAGACGCCGGTTGAGTTTATTAGCGCCCATGCCACCTGCTCGTGGAGGGGGAAAGAGGAGGGAGAGAGGACGGAATGGGGGTGCCTGCCCCTCTCCTTGTCCTATTCGGACTAGGGGGGAGGGGCGCGCGGCCCTGCCCTGGCCACCTCTCCTCTTCTCCATAAAGGCCCACTATGACCCATTAAGCTCCTGGGGGGTTCCGGTAACCCCTCAGTACTCCGGTAAAATCCCGATTTAACCCGGAACACTTCCGATATCCAAACATAGGCTTCCAATATATCAATCTTCATGTATCAACCATTTCGAGACTCCTCGTCATGTTCGTGATCACATCCAGGACTCCGAATAACCTTCGTTACATCAAAACATATAAACTCATAATATAACTGTCATCAAAACGTTAAGCGTGCGGACCCTACGAGTTCGATAACTATGTAGACATGACCGAGACACGTCTCCGGTCAATAACCAATAGCGGAACCTGGATGCTCATATTGGCTCCCACTTATTCTATGAAGATCTTTATCGGTCAGACCGCATAACAACATATGTTGTTCCCTTTGTCATCGGTATATTACTTGCCCGAGATTCGATCGTCGGTATCTCAATACCTAGTTCAATCTCGTTACCGGCAAGTCTCTTTACTCGTTCCGTAATACATTATCCCGCAACTAACTCATTTGTTGCAATGCTTGCAAGGCTTAAGTGATGTGCATTACCGAGAGGGCCCAGAGATACCTCTCCTACAACCGGAGTGACAAATCCTAATCTCGAAATACGTCAACCCAACAAGTACCTTTGGCGACACCTGTAGAGCACCTTTATAATCACCTAGTTACGTTGTGACGTTTGGTAGCACATAAAGTGTTTCTCCGGTAAACGGGAGTTGCATAATCTCATAGTCATAGGAACATATATACGTCATGAAGAAAGCAATAGCAACATACTAAAACAATCGAGTGCTAAGCTAACGGAATGGGTCAAGTCAATCACATCATTCTCCTAATGATGTGATCCCATTAATCAAATGACAACTCTTTGTCCATGGCTAAGAAACATAACCATCTTTAGTTAACGAGCTAGTCAAGTAGAGGCATACTAGTGACACTCTGTTTGTCTTCCGGTTAATACAATTTTAGCATGAATAATAAACATTTATGATGATATAAGGAAATAAATAATAACTTTATTATTGCCTTTAGGGCATATTTCTTTCACAACGTGCATAGCCCTGTCCTCGGCTCGGCTCAATCCCGCAACCCGTGGCGCGTCGTTACGAGGCGAGCCAGGAGGAGGAGCGCGCGTGTAGGTCTTCTCTTCTCATGCTCATACAAGTGATAGAAGATCTCACCTTATAAAAAGGTGCAACTCTCTCTCAACTTATGAGGTGGGACTAAACTTTAGCCTCATTCACTCCACTCACATCTCGGTATGAATGGGCCAAGAGAATTTCAGAATTTTAGTTGGGCTTTAGGCTAAAAGCCCACTAGCAAATTCCAATAAGTGACACAGACCGCAACGACGATGCCTCGACAAGAAAACGACGTGAAAGACGTCGTCATCGTCCGCCATGACTGAAATCGACAATTTCCACCAGCATTCACGCCACCCTGACCCTGCAGCTCACTGGATCCGTTCGGAGCCATGCCTTGAAGAAGCACGGAGCCGCCGGAACGCATGAAGAAGATGTCCAGCCGCCCCTCACCGACCCTTCCACACGCCGCCGACTAGTCAAGGGCCACACCGCGGCGGATCTAGATCTGATCCAAATAACTTGGAAAGTACTAAAAGTAAAAAAAATCACAAGTTAACTGCTGAAATCAGTGCATTGATCTCTTGCCGATGCGACAAAAGCATAGGAAGTTATTATGACAAAACCATACATTGTTTTTCTGAAACAATGAATGTCGCGTGGCAGTTCTAAGCTTCAGAATGTTCATAGAGTTGTCCTTCATAGGACACATCTTCTGCCACATATAATGCACTTCACTTGCACGGAGCTTCTCTGCTACATATATGATACATTGGGTGCTTGAGGGGTGTCGCCTGTTACAAAGTAGCATCCTGCCAAAGGATTCAACTAATTCAGGAGTTAATTCAGAAGTTGATACATTGATCTCTTTCACATGCACTTAGATCATGGAAAATTATTATACACCAAATTTAGATGCATTTATCTAACTATTTTCGCATACGTACCATTGCTTTTGCCCAACTGCCACTGCTTGCCAGCAACCGGAAGATAGAAAAGGATGACATTCCAAGCTTCAGAATGGTCTGATAGTTGACTCTTCGTATGGACTGGAAAAACAGTACCTGATACTCTGAAACAAAGGCATGAATTCATGAAAAGAAAAGGATGTTTTGTTGCATAAAAGTAAATCACCTTGGCTTCACGGTGAATGATGCCAACTGCATTAGCGTTGTGATTTTGCTGTTGAAGATATCCTTGCAACAAATCATGTCAGAATTCTGACGCGAGAATGAAGCAAGCATGGGTGGTTTTCTTTTAAAAAAGTAAGAATAGAGGGAAGCGGCACGTGTTAGCTTGGGCTATCATCTTCATTTATATATACTCTTGAATTTGAGTTTCCTTCTTCGTTCGGAGTTACCCCCTCAGTTCACTATTATAAGATGTTTTGGATATTTCAATATTGACTATATACGAACTAAAATGAGTGAACAAACACGCGAAAACATGTCTATATATTTCTAATTCACAAAAAAGTTAGAACATCTTATATTTGTGAACAGAGGGAGAAATTTCAATATCGACTACATACGAACTAAAATGAAAAAATACAACAAACAGACAATTAGTTCCAAATTACTTTTTTCTTTCGGATTTTAATATTTCAAATTTCATTTTTTTGTGAGGGTAATATTTCATTGGATTTTAAATTAAGATATGTTCAATTTTTAAACTAATTTGACTCTGGCCAGAAATTTTGGGCTCTATATGCTGTTTGTAAGATTATGAAGCGTTCCTACTCCCTCGAAGGGAGTCACGTGCGTATATATTGATAGGGCCGAAGGACTTGCCTTGGCGCACAAGGATGAGTACAAGAGTTTGAATACAATAGGAGATAGAGGAAGAGGTTGAAATTACAACGCTAGATGATTTGTTCTAACACCCTCCCTTAATCTTAACTATCCTAAATTAAGATTGCTCTTGAACTCATCAAATGATCGTGTTGGTAGTGCCTTGGTGAAACCATCCGCCACTTGATCCTTGGAGGGAATAAACTGTATCTCAAGTTTCTTTGCTGCAACCCTCTCTCGCACAAAGTGAAAATCAATTTCTATGTGCTTTGTCCTTGCATGAAACACCGGATTTGCAGACAAATATGTTGCACCCAAATTATCACACCATAAGCATGAGATACGATTATTTTTGACTCCCAACTCTTCAAGAAGTGATTCAATCCAAATAACTTCAGCAGTTGCATTAGCCAAGGATTTATATTCAGCCTCTGTGCTTGAACCTGATACGGTGGCTTGTTTTCTGGCACTCCAAGAAATAAGATTGGACCCAAAGAATATTGCAAAACCTCCAGTTGATCTTCTGTCATCACTACATCCTGCCCAGTCAGCATCAGAAAAGGCGCTCACAAGAGTGGAATTGGAACTTTTGAAATGAAATCCTATTCCCATAGTATGCTTTACATATCTTACAATCCTCTTGACAGCTGTCCAATGTGCAGAAGTAGGTGCATGTAGATATTGACAAACCTTGTTGACAGCAAATGAGATATCCGGACGTGTGAGAGTTAAATATTGCAATGCTCCCACGGTGCTCCTATACCTTGTACTTTCTTCCTCTTGAAGTGGCTCTCCTTCATATGCTGAAAGTTTTTCTGAAGAAGACAAGGGTGTAGGTACTGGCTTACAATTGTTCATTCCCATGCGAGACAGAAGTTCAGTGATGTATTTCTCCTGCTTTAACATAATGCCATCTTGAGTTTTCTTGACTTCAATACCTAGGAAGAAGTGCAAATCACCTAGGTCCTTTAAGGCAAACTCTGAACTCAAGTCATGTAGAAGGGTATTAGTGGCATTTTGTGAAGAACTTGCAACTATGATATCATCAACGTATATAAGCAAGAAAATAACCACTCCTGCCTTGTTATAAATAAACAAGGATGTATCAGCCTTTAAAGCAATGAAGCCAAGAGATTTCAATTGTAAGCTCAGTCTGGAATACCATGCTCTAGGTGCTTGTTTCAAGCCATAGAGTGCTTTATCAAGCTTGCAAACAAAGTGTGGAAATTTTTTACTTTCATACCCAGGTGGCTGTCTCATGAACACTTCCTCTTCCAGAACACCATGCAAAAACGCATTCTGTACATCTAGCTGTCTTAGGCTCCATCTTCTTCAAATGACAATGGCTAGCACAAGTCTGATAGTTGCAGCTTTCACAACAGGACTAAAAGTGTCCTCATAATCAATGCCATAGCGTTGCTTGAAGCCTTTTGCAACCAAACGTGCCTTATACCTGTCAATGGAGCCATCTGCCTTTTTTTGATTCTGTATACCCATTTGCAATCAATTATATTTTTACCTTTCTGGTTTGGTACAAGATGCCATGTTTTGTTTCTCATCAGTGCAGAATATTCCTCATCCACTGCCTTCTTCCATTTGGGATCATCAAGTGCACTACTCACAGTTGTTGGTTCTCCTGAAATCACAACATGCCATATGGTATAGTTCCATCCGTTCTTATCTTTGGATTTCGTATACCTTTTTGTAGTCTAGTCTTGACTCTTGGAGAAGCCACAGATTGGGTCGCAGGTGCACTTGCCATAGCCGATCCGGGAGAATCAGGCGCTGACGCAGAAGAATCTGGCGCAGTCTGCACAGAGGATCATGTGGCCACCGGTGTGGCTGCCGCTCCTGCAGGTGCGCGGCACAGCGGATCCGCAGCCCGACCGCGGCTGCATGCGCACGTGGGGCGAGGAAGATGCGGTCCCGCTGCTGTCCCCACCTGTCGTCGATGCGGCGCCACGGGATTGGCTGGACTGGGGGCTGAAGCCACTGCTACTGGAGGCTTGATCCAAGGAGGATTCGGTCGCGCGATCCAAGGGCTGCATGCATGCAGGCGTAGCAGGCGCCGCCGGATCGTCCTCGTTGTCCGTGCCCAGCTCGTCTCCTTCTTCAGCATGAAATATATGATCATTTTGAGCTGGATTTTCGAGATTTTGATCATTTTGAGCTCCGTTTTCTCCAGGGATCTGCACAGGCATAAGAGTAGGAGCAGTACCAGTAGAAATATCATCACATTGGTTCGTACAATCGTCGCCCCCATGATCAAAAGTCCGAAGATGTGTGGGAAGAAGAAGAATATCTTTGCGAAAGAGGGCATCGGCATTGGGATGAAGTGATGCAAAGGGGAACACGGACTCATCAAAAACAACATCTCTAGATATGTAGACCCTACCAGTAGGAACATCAAGACATTTAACCCCTTTGTGCATAGGGCTATAGCCTAAGACACTACTAGGAAAAGGCCTACTAATGGCGCACCTAATTTGGCCATTAATGGCGCATTAGTGGTGCGCCATTAGTGCCACGCCATAGTATATTTTACTAATGGCGCATCACTGGTGCGCCATTAGTATCTGGTATACTAATGGCGGGCCTCAGATGCGCCATTAGTATATACAACAGTGCGCCATTAGTATGCCTCCCAGGGGCCATGTATATCCAGGTGCTTTGGCATACTAATGGCGCACAACAACAAGATGCGCCATTAGTAACTTCGGCATACTAATGGCGCACTGTTTAATGATGCGCCATTAGTATCCTTTGGCATACTAATGGCGCACTGTGATGTGATGCGCCATTAGTATGAATATTAGGTTTTTTTTTTATTTTCTGTTTTTTGCACAGGTTACAAAATGTATAATTGAACAAAATATAGACAGCACACATCAACAACAGATTCATCGAATACAATAGAAGATTAGTCTCTGAATAAAGATAGAACATTATATTACAAGTCTCGAGACCGCGAGTAGCAAGTTTGTCTTCACATTACAAGTCGATATCGATCATCTAAACTACCATCACATAGAAGAGAGCTGCGGTCATCACGATGAGCATCATCACGATGAAACTCGTCTTCATCCGGTTCCTCCAATGCTCCCTCCCCTCTCCCGCTAGATAGCGAGCGTACCTAGATTCGGCCTCGGCCCTAGTGGTGTACCCTTTGTAACTGTTACCGCTGAATCGGTGAACCTATCTCCGACACTCCTCCCAGTCATCGTAGACTCTGGGAACCTTACCCTTGTACACGACATACGACGACATCACTATGCACTAGTGTAGTCGAGGCGTCGAGGCGTCGAGGCGTCGTCGGGGCGGCGTCGGGGCGGCGTCGAGGCGGCGGGGCAGCGGTGTCGGGAGAGGAGAGGGGAAGGGGATTGAGGGCGAGGGCGAGGGAGAGAGAGGGGATAGGTTTGGGCCGGGGAGGAAGTATGGATGGCGGCACAATACTAATGGCGCACCACACCTCGGTGCGCCATAAGTACATCCATACTAATGTCGCACCTCGCCCTAGTGCGCCATTAGTATTTTTTTTTTGATTTCTGCTCGAGCCAACAGGTTATCTTCCACCTGACCTGATCCACATGAAGCTCCCTCTACTAGCTTGACTGGTCAGCAGCCAGTTCTCACACCAGGAGGTCCTGGGTTCGATTCCCAGGCTCCACAATTTTTTTATGCATTTAAAATGTTGTTTGATACTTATTTGTGTTTAAATATGTTCAAACTTGTTTAAATCATAACAGTAATATTTTTTTTATAAGACAGTAATTTTTTTTAAAAATATCATCAAACAGTAATGCCGGTGGAGCGGGGGAGGGTGCGGGGGTGTGGGGGGTCGGCGGCGGCGGTTGAGTAGGGGAGGGGTGCGGGGGGTCCGCGGCGGCGGTTGAGTAGGGGAATCGAGGGTGCGGGGGGTCGGCGCCGGCGGCCGGTGGACCGGGGGGTGCTCGGCGGTGAGGGGGACCGGATCTGGCGAGGTGGGATAGCGATCGAGATGGAGGGGGATCGAGATCGAGTGTCCATGAAATTTTAAAATATTCATGATAGTTCAAAAAGTGCACATGAAATACAATCGAGAAATGAAGGCTCTACCACCCAAAGATCGACCACGTCTATGTGTTGTAGCGCGACTAGGTTTGCTCTTTCAAAGTCGGCGAGTCGACCCTCTAAGTCGACATGCATTTCGCGGCGACCCTCATGGTGACCCCATCCAGCGAGCCTGTCGAGGTGCCTGTTGATGGGTAGACCAACGGGGTTCTCGATGCCTAGATAATTCGTGCAGTAGGAGATGCACTCTTCGGTCAGAAAGCCCCTGGCTATACTTCCCTCTGGACGTGACATGTTGCGAACGTATCCTTTGATGACACCGTTCATCCTTTCGAACGGCATCATGCTGTGCAGGAACATCGGCCCAAGTTGGGTGATATCCTCCACTATATGGACCAGCAGATGCACCATAACGTCGAAGAATGCGGGCGGGAAGTACATCTCAAGCTCGCATAGTATCACCACGATCTCTTCCTGTAGCCTTCTGAGTTGCCTCACGCCAATCGACTTCCGAGAGATGACGTCGAAAAAGTTGCATAGGCCAACTAGCGTTTCACGGACGTGCGCGTCCATGATCCCACGGATTGCAACTAGAAGTATCTGCGTCATCAGCACGTGACAGTCGTGAGATTTCATCCCACTAAACTTCTGCTTAGCTGGGTCTAGGTATCTGCTTATCTTCCCCGCGTAACCGTAAGAAAGTTTTACTCCTAGGAGGCAGGTGAAAAACTGCTCGATCTCCTCCTGACTTAGAGTGAAGCACGCGTGAGGGTAGTCATTTCTGGTCTTCTTGGCCTTTTTGCCTTTGCGACGACTTACTGTGTCCTGCTTCGCCTCATCATCATCATCATTAGCGTGAAGCTCCTGCCTGATGCCCATTGATTTCAAGTCTGCCCTTGCTTTCGGCCCATCTTTGGTCCTCTCTGGCATGTTGAGCAGGGTACCAAGCAGACTCTCGCACACGTTCTTCGTGATATGCATGACATCAAGGCTGTGAGGCACACGGTGGATCTTCCAGTACGGCAAGTCCCAGAAAACAGACCTCATTTTCCATACCTTCAGCAGCGGCTCTGGCGCCTTTCGCTTCTTTCCCGGCTCTGGCGCCTTTTGCTTCTTTCCCGGCAGTGGGCAGTCTTTCCAATTTTTCAACAGCTTGTCTATTTCCTCGCCGCTCCTCGTACACGGGCGTTTTCGGGGTTCGGTTTCACCATCGAACAAATCCTTGCGTTTCCTCCACGGGTCATCGTCGCGAAGCCACCTTCGATGTCCCATCAACACGGTTTTCGAAGACCCGGGATCTCTATCTAGATGGCGATACGTTGTGTCATCCATACACCTTACGCATCCAGAAAATCCGTGGACTACCCGCCCCGCGAGATATCCGTAACCGAGATAGTCGTGCACCGTCGTGAGCAGTGCGGCTCTCATAGGGAAATATTCTATCTCTGCGGCGTCCCACGTATTGGCTGACGTTTTCCACAGCGTGTCAATCTCCTCTTTCAGCAGCCCCAGATACAGATTGATGTCGTTCCCTGGTTGTTTCGGTCCTTCAATTAGCATACTCATGTGAATGTACTTCCTCTTCATGCACAACCAGGGGGGAAGGTTGTACATCCACACAAACACAGGCCAGGTGCTATGTGTGCTTCTCTGGCTGCCAAACGGATTGACTCCATCGGTGCTCGTGCCCAGCACGATGTTCCTTGGATCCTTCCCAAATTCTGGGTCTTCAAAGTTCAACGCTTGCCACTGGCTCGCATCCTTACGGTGACTCAACATATTGTCTTTTTTATCTATCTCCGGATCATTTGCATCATCTTCTCGCTTCTTCTCCTCCCTATCCGCGTGCCAACGCAGGAGCTTTGCTACCTTAGGGTCCGCGAAATACCGCTGCAGACGAGGAGTGATGAAAGTACCACACCACTTTTCGAGGAGCTTTCTTCCTCTTCTTGTATCGAGTGACGCCGCACACCGGACATATGGTAGACTCCGCGTGCTCGTCCCGATAAATGATGCAATTGTTCATGCACATATGGTATTTCACGTGCGGTAAATCCAGAGGACACACGATTTTCTTCGCCTCCTCCAAACTGGTCGGGCACTTGTTCCCCTTGGGAAGATGTTCGTGCCAGAATGACATGTTCTCGTCGAAGCATGCGTCGGTCATTTTGTGTTTTACCTTCATCTCCAGAGCCATGAGCGTTACTTTCAGGTGGGTATCCTCGGGCCTGCATCCTTCATACAATGGAGTAACCGCGTCTAACTCAAGTTGATCCATCTTGGCTTTCTCTCGGGCGGCAGCTCTTGCGTTATCCGTCTGCTTGAGAAGCAGCTCTTGAATATGAGGCACCTGCACCCAGCCCATCGATGGTCCAGCGTCGTCTGCTCCGCCGGCACCATCATCTTCATGATCATGCCCGTCGTCTGCTCCGGCATCTTCCTCATCATCATGTCCTGCATCTTCTACATGATGACTGTGTACAACATCACCGTCATGATCATCTCCTGGGGATTCTTTGTCTTCTCGCCCGCCTGAGCCGCGGTGGTTGTCTTACTGCCCTTCCTCATTTCTTGCCCGGCCCCCATGGACGACTTCGTAGTCATCTTCATCACCTTGCCACCGATAGCCATCCATGAAACCACGCAAGAGCAGGTGGTCCCGCACCTGCCCGGAATCCGGGTCCGCAATAAGGCTCTTCAGCTTGCATCTTCGACACGGACATCTTATCTCCGTCTCGTTCTTTTGAAGCATCTCGGCCTTCGCGGACCTCAAAAACCTATTCACGATGCCTTTGGTCATCGTGCGGACCATGGTCGCCTGCGGGGTAGAGCAAAACGATATTTTAGAACCAAGAAAAAATTTGGCATGACTTTCCCTAAAAATAGGACCAAAAAGAATGCTTAATGCCAAAATTCTCGCCGAAACGGAAATGAATCAACATTCCGGCAAAATATTGGCAACTATCGCATTTCAAATACCGGTACACCTCCAAACACAAACACATATGCAACACCACGAACATATGCAACACCACGAACATACATAGATCTAGGATATCCAAAATATCTTGTTGCTGCCCACTTACTAATGGCGCACCAACTCTAAATGCACCATTAGTAATCCAGGTTACTAATGACGCACCTTCTGGTGGTGCGCCGTTAGTAGTTTTGCAAAAAAAAACATACTAATGGCGCACTGTTCCACAGTGCGCCATTACTAGTTTAAACTAGTAATGGCGCACGGTAGAACAGTGCACCATTAGTAGTTTTGCAAAAAAAGAAATAAAAAATATAATAAAAAAACAACATTAGTGGCGCACTTTCCGACAGGTGCGCCATTACTAGTTACAACTAGTAATGGCGCACTGTTTCCGGATGCGCCATTAGTATGTTTGGACAGGCGCACTAGTTCAAAAAAAAAATTGATACTAATGGCGCACCTTGGGCCAGGTGCGCCATTAGTAGTTTCAACTCTAATGGCGTATCAGAAGGTGGTGCGCCATTAGTGTCAATCCCATCTATAGCCCTTTTTCTAGTAGTGAGAAAACACATCTTTTAGAGCGGAAAGCGAGTTTGCGTGTGTTGTAGGGTCTGAGATTGGGCCAACATGCACACCCAAAAACACGAAGGGATGTGTAGTTTGGTGTAACACCGAGGAGACGTATAATAGGTGTGTCAAGTTTGATAACTTTGCTTGGAAGCAAATTGATGAGATATGTGGCAGTTAAAAAGGCTTCATCCCAGAACTTAAGTGGCATGGATGCATTTGCTAGCAGTGCTAGTCCCATATGAACAATGTGACAATGTTTTGTCTCAGCTGAGCCATTCTGTTGGTGAGCATGAGGACAAGAGACATGGTGTCAGATGCCAAGCTTTTGGAAAAAGGAGTTCAACTTCTCATACTCACCACCCCAGTCGGTTTGCATAGCAATGATTTTAGAGTTCAGTTTGCGTTCAACAAGGTTTTGAAAATTGATAAAAACTTGGAATACATCGGATCTTTTCTTCAACAAATAAATCCAAGTAAATTTACTATAATCATCAATGAAGCTTACATAGTAGGAGAACCTCCCAACCGAAGTAGGGGCTGGTCCCCATACATCTGAGAAGATGAGTTGTAATGGAGAAGTAGACACACTAATAGAAATAGGGTAAGGCAGTTGATGACTTTTAGCTTGTTGACACGGATCACAAACTGACTCAATACTAAGACTAGGCTCATAAGAGAGTTTATTTTTGCTAAGAATATATTTAACTATGACTGAAGATGGATGACCCAAACGACTGTGCCACCTTGATGACGAAGGCTTGGTGACAATATTTGCTTGTTTATCTGACCATGAAGATGATGATGATATGAGTGGGTAGAGACCTCCCACGCACCGTCCTTTAAGAATTATTCTCCTTGTTGCCAAGTCCTTGACCAAGAAAAAATAAGGATAGAATTCTATGAGAACATTGTTATCAAGAGTGAAACGATGGACGGAAACAAGATTTTTGGAAGTTTCTGGAACATGCAAGACATCTTTTAAGTGCAAATTTTTCATGGGGTTTTTTAACGATTGAGCTACCAATATGCGTAATATTCATACCAGAACCGCTTGCCGTGCAAATTTGATCACCTCCATTGTATTTCTCCCGCATCATCAACTTGTCGAGTTCACCCGTGATGTGATTGGTTGCTGCACTGTCAGCATACCAATTTGTGTCCACACCATAGGAGACTGCATGCGCCTCCTTTTCTTCTTGATCATTCTCTTCATAGCGAAACCAGCATACACGTGCACCTCCTGGATGATGCTTGAGGCAAATCTGACACTCTGGGAAGTCATGTTGCTCACGCACCTGCTGTTGTTGCTGCTGCCGAGGACGTCCTCTGAAGCCGCCGCTGCCATTAGAGGGAAAGGGCTGGCGGTCACCGCGGTCACCACTACGGCCGCGCCCCCTTCCTCCTCGCCCGTGATAGGATCTGCCGCGGGATGAGCCACGGCCTCTGTAGACTGCATTGGCGGATGTATGGAACCCGCCTGAAGAGGAGTCACCCAACATCTCCATCCTTTGATCAAAGGCAGAGATCTGGGCAAAGAGATCATCGACGGTGATGCTGTTTTTTACTGCGCCGATTGCCGCCACCACGGAGTCGTAGTCGCGGTCCAGACCTGCAAGTATGTAGTCCACCATCTCCGGATCAGAGACGGGACGGCCCGCAGCAGCTAGTTCATCCCCGAGACTCTTCATCTTCGCCATGTATGCTGAACTCGACATGGTGCCTTTCTTGGTGTTGGTGATCGCAATCCTCAGATTGGTAATCCGAGACTGCGATTGTGAGGCGAAGAGGTTGTTGATTGTTGTCCAGAGCTCGAAGGTGGAGTCCCTCCCGACGACCTGTGCAAGGATATCAGGAGACATGGAGTTGAGTAGATATGACAGAACCTGTTGATCTTTGGCGATCCAAGGTCCATACAGAGGGTTCGGCTCTTGGGCCATGGTTTTGTCCGCCTTTGTGACCTCCACCATCTTAGGCGGAGCGACGTCGGAGTTGTCGAGCAGCCCGGTGACCTGCGCACCTCGCAGGGCTGGGAGAACCTGCGTCTTCCAGAGGATGAAGTTCCCTCTCGCAAGTTTTTCTGATGGAGGTGAACCGAGGTTCAGGGCGACGCCGGCAGAGGAAGCCATGGCAGCAATCGCGGATATGATCTAGGGTTTTGTTTTCTGGGTTGCGGCTAGATGTGTGGAAGAGGGGCTCTGATGACCATGTAAGATTATGAAGCGTTCCTACTCCCTCGAAGGGAGCCGCGTGCGTATATATTGATAGGGCCGAAGGACTTGCCTTGGCGCACAAGGATGAGTACAAGAGTTTGAATACAATAGGAGATAGAGGAAGAGGTTGAGATTACAACGCTAGATGATTTGTTCTAACACTGTTTACGATAGATTTGGAGGCCAACTTGTGCGTCCACTAGGTTAGACATGTACGCAAGGCTTTGTCAACTTAGTCCACAAACGATTATAGCATGACTGCTGCTTCTTTAATATTTGATATTCTTGCTCCAGCCGCGCAAACAACGTCAGTGGGACCGCCAGTTCCCGCCTCCCGTGGCCGGCTGTGCTATCACGCAGGTTGCACCACCCCACCTACTCCCATCGCTGTCCAGGCCATTCCTCTACTCAGTGGGCAGGGGTGGAAGCGGCAGCAGCAGGCAACCGGCGGCGTCCTGCGTCCATC
This sequence comes from Triticum dicoccoides, assembly GCF_002162155.2. NCBI lineage: Eukaryota > Viridiplantae > Streptophyta > Magnoliopsida > Poales > Poaceae > Triticum > Triticum dicoccoides. The sequence continues at coordinate 781,405 of NC_041381.1, read as the reverse complement.
CCTTGCCTCCTCTTTGCTGGACTTTGATATACAAATAGGCTGTGCATGGTGGCATCCGAACCGCAAGCCGCAGCAGGCAACACACGCCTTCTCTCTTTGTTTGGCACATTTTGAGTCTGCGGCAACATCGAGCATCCAACTCTATATAAGTTAACTTGGCTTCGTGTATTCGTATATTGAAAAGGAAAATTTGTCGAGAAAAAGAAAAATGGGAGTCATTGCTGGAAGTGGAGTAAAATTTCGGGGGCTCATTGTTTTTGAAAATTTCCGGGGCTCAGGAAGAAAGTAGGGCCGGCCCCAAAGATCAAACACTGCCTTGAACAAAAAATGTAAATATTATCAACACATTTCAGGCTAAGGCCTCTGAATCCTTCCGGTGCAATCATACCAGAGAGGAAGAAAGAGCGCGCCCGTGAGACACACAGTACACAGTACTCCACTCCAGTCCACTTGTGTAGGTACAAGATGAGATGGTGCGATGGGACATGGCACGTCAGCTTTGTCGGACAAAGCAAAGCATTTGAGCCCTTTCCACACCAGCGACGAATATACTCCTCCTCACGTGCTGCATATGATCTCTGTTGCGTTCGTTTTATGCTTCAACATTTAACAATCAGGATTGGTTTAAGTACAAATTTCCAGTTTCCACACACAAGAGTATAAAAGAGTACACCCATGATACCATTTCCCAACGTTTTGGCTCACCTGCACTTTAGTTTCTCAGAGTCTACACTACTAAACCAAGCGCACAACACTGCACACCTTTGAATTTCAGTTTCGGAAATATTTCAGTAGTACACGAAATCACTGAATTTTAGTAGTTTTGGTTTTTATTGCGGCCAATATCCACTTGAATTTTGGTCCTAAAAAAATACACTTGAATTCCATTGAGATCCATCCAACCAAATATTTTGAAAATTCAAAAGGTAATTTAAAAATTATTTGAATTTGTGTATGCTAGAGAAATTGCTCAAATATTTTGACAGATAGACAAATATTTCATTATGTACTAAAGATAGTTAAATTACACTGATAGTATGAACCGGATTAAAACCTATTATGTAGAACTCCAAAGCTGCCAAAAATATTTTCATAGCTGAAATTCAAAATTATGTTTGTATTTAATGAATCATATACAAGTGTAGCTAGATAAGGTCATCTTCAACGCAAACCCTCAAACCGCCCACATACGTCCGCACCGCACAAGCCATCCAACGCGTGACAGTATCAGTCTACAGGGTGA
>NC_041381.1:762552-779732 GCF_002162155.2 Triticum dicoccoides | reverse complement strand
TTCATGAACGCCTAGAGCGTGTAGTGGTCGGTATTGATGCCCACGATTTGACCGGACAGCAGGGCGGCACAAACGAATGCGACCTCTCACTCTAGGCATTGAAGCAGCATGCCGGCCGGGAGAGCACCACCTGCTGCTCGCCCGCCTGAACACGCCTCTTCACCACGTTCAACACTGCCCGCCTTTGATTCCTCCATTAAAAGCCTGTCATTAAACACAGTGTTCGCGAGCAGTCTGCTATTAAACACAACACCAGTTGGCTCTGGCTGTCCCCCTGCTATTTAAACTATGCTAGACACTGGGCAAATATCGCATCACACTCCGTTCCCATCTCCATGTTGCACACCATTTTCTCCACAAGCTCCATGGTATCCGGCCAGAAGGAAGCTCATTTCTCAGGCCTACAAGCTGGCAGGGTGGCGCATCGAGCCCGTCGGATACGAGCCAGGCAACTATCTGCTACGCCTCCGTCAATGGTCCAGGGGGCTGCAGGCCAGCTCGCGGAGGTTCAATCTCCAAGCTGGCGCGTCGTTTGACACGCCGCTCCAAGCCAGCTCGGCGATGATTGTCATTCAACTAACAAAAAAGGGATTTGTTTCTTTAAAAGGAAAATGGAATACCAACAGCACATCGTTGTGAAAAAATCACTCGAAGATGCAATGGACTAAAACTAAACGCTGCAGCCATCTGCTCTGCTTATGTCTGTCACTATCACAAATTAGATGGTTAAACATGAGCAGAAATCCATCAAGACAAAACTCATCAACAGACTGTGGAAACACCTTGTAGCAGTGATAGGCGAAAGCCGATGAATACTCCAATTCCATCACACTGAATAGTAGTACTACTACTAGTCAGAAATCAAATTAAACACTATGACCATCTTACTTCTGCAAAGAAGTCCTCATAAGTTTTCTTCTTATTCAAGCCCAGGAATTATTAATTGAGCGATGTAGATATACAGAGCCAACATCCGTCAAGAAATTGACGATATGCCCAGCAGTACTGTTCCTCCTCTAACAAAAATAACTTTATTGCAAACATACAGGCATGCGAAGACTTGGCCATATCACTTTGCAAACAAGGAGAAAAGCTTGACGTTGTTGACAGACATGACGATAACAAGCTCAAAAGAGCATAAGCAACATAGCACATTATCCATTACATAGCACACTGAATAAATACCAGTAATCAAAGTCGACAGCCACTGCCAACATTATTACAAAACAGGTTTAGGCACTCAAATAATCCGTTCTACTAAGAAACCACAGCAAGCAAAGTAGCAGAAATAACGAAATCTAACGCAAAAGCAGCGGAGCTTTTGAACCAATTGTCTTATGGTGCCGCGCTTAATTGATGCAAGACCATCAGACATCGTCGTAGACTGCCTTCCTGAAACGTCAATTTGCACCATATGAGCAGAGTTTAGAAGCAGATCATCAATTACATACACAAGCAATTTTTACAGTTTATACACAGATACAAATTGAAAAGAAAAAAACAAGGCAGAGAAGGAGATTACAGTCTTACTTGAGCCAGCCATTAAATGTTTTTCTAGGGATGTGCTCAATCTTTTGCCAGTTTGGATGTCCCACTGTTTGACAGGACTTTATCAACTCATGATTGCAGGACCTAAGATGAAACTCCTCAATAGACTGGGGCAGTGTTGGAAGCCACTGGACATTGCTGTAACGACGACAGAAATAAATAAAAAGTTCTTTGAGCGATATGAGGTGCTCCAAGTTGCCTGGTAAGGTGTCCCAGCTGAAGCTGGTAAGCCATAGCACACGAAGATGAATGAAAGCCACGAGCTCCGGACCAGGTCCCGGTTGTTTCCATCCAGATAATTCAAGTCTTTGCAGGTTATTGGGGCCACCGTTCTCCTTACGCACCATCCAATATGGGTACCTCGAACCATTGTAACCACCAATTTCTAGTGTTTCAAGCCCAGTGGGAGGACACAGGCCCTCAAGTACTTCTGCTTGGACTTCGGGGCTGCACCTTGTGTCATCACCATCCCATTCCAGTACCAGTGTCGCGATCCCTTCCTTGGCAGTTAGATTGGCTTCAAGAGCTTCCTCCTTGCTTTTAACATTCTCAAGCCCACTGATCTTCAATTTGCCGCGAAGCTTGTTCAGGTCCCTTAGCTGATTTACCTCATAACCGTTTTCATTCCTTACTATGAAGTATGACAATGTTTGCAGTGAGGTCAGCTTGCCTACGTTAGGAAAGTTCATGCACTTCCAGATTATGTGCTGCAGGTTGAGAAGATCAAGAGAGGTAAACTCCACTTTTTCACTGGCACCAAGATTTAGCAGCCGGAGATGGTGAAGTTTAGTTAGTGCGGCTGGAAAAACAACCGTACATGGACCCTCTGTCCGGAAAGCAAGATGGCGTAGATGCTTTAACATACAAATAGACTCTGGGAAGAAGAACTTATTGGGTTCCCCGGTTCTACCAGCTCTGTAAGAAACATTCAGTACCCGCAACTTTGGCAGCCTCATGCAAATTTTCTCAATAACTTTTTCCTCAACTTGTATATCCTTTCCAACATCATAAATAATGAGAGTGCGTAAATATTTCAACCCAAGGATCTTCTTGGTAATCAATTCTTCATCATAATTTTGAACTACAAGATGGCAGACATCTTGAGGGATGGATCCTTTCCAACCTTCTCCCATCTGGCTCCTTTCATTCTCAACTCTGAAGTAATCACTTCCAGCCACATTTTCCAATAAATCATGCAAAAGATCATGAATTCTAAAGAGCTCAGTGCCAGAACTTGAACAAACTCCTTCCGGTTGCATAAATGAGCATGACACTAACTCTTGAATGTAGCGCTCAGCGACATTTTCCATATCCTCTGTTTCAGAACTGGTCTTTATAAAGCCTTGTGCAATCCATAAGCGAACTAAATTGTTCTTATGCAACTTGGTTCTCCGGGGGAAAATATTGCAGAATTCAAAGCATCGCTTGATGTCCGGATTAAGAGGCTGATAGCTCCACCAAAGAGCATCCATAGTGTTATTCAACTTGCCTTGGTTTGCAGTATTTTTCCAAAAATTGATACCTTCGCTTGCCCCAAGTCGCCCGGCTACTGCGACTGCTGCAATAGGTGATTGGTGTAGCTTTTGTGCAATCACCCTCCCAACTCGTGAAAATTCTTCTTTATTAGGCACATCTCTACCACCCAGTGCATAATGCATAAACATGTTGAAGTATTCATCCTCATCCAAATCAGGCATTTCAATCAGCACATCAGCCGACAGAGCTCCAGCTGCAAGTTTTGTTCGAGCTGTCACCAAGATTTTGCTTCCTTTCATCCCAACATCGAGTACAGATTTTAGTTCCCTTAGTTGTGGGTTGTTCGTGTTCTTCACCCAGACATCATCCAATATCAAGAAGTAACGTTTGCCGGATAATGCTTTCTTCAGCTTTGCTTTTAGACCCCCATGATCAGAAATATTGGGAGACACTTTGGTACATTTTCTTCTTTTCTTTTTTTTTGCAAATGAATCTTTGGTACTATCTTTGGTAACATCTTCCAGCATTTCTTGAAATATAACATCCACACTAGATGTTTCAGACACATGAATGCACATGATGGTGTCAAAAAGTTTCTTCTTGCATTCCTTCTTTATGTAATCTTTAATATAACTTGCAAAGGTAGACTTTCCAGACCCCGCAACACCATATATGCCAATCACAGAGTAACATAGACTACTAGCCGAGATTGGTGCCTCACGGAGCTTTGTCATGATATCGTCACGCAAAGTTTCTAGACCAAATACCTTCCGACTTCTAGAAGCTCTAGCAGGGATCCTATACTTGTTGGCCATCTCAACCAGTGTGCTCTTGCTTTCTTCATGCAAGAGTGGTGAATTCTTCAGTTGACTGACGATTCCTTCAATATCCTCTATTCTTTTCGTCAAGTTCCGTCTTGAGATGGCAGAAAGGACAAAATCAAACGCAGTGGCATTATCCTGCAAGAAAATAAATGTATCTTTTATATCAATGGAAGTTAGGTGACTACTAGAATGCATAACAAACAAGAGATCACAAGTGGGGGAAAGTGTCCAGGAACAAGAAATACAAAAATCATTGGTAGAACAAAACTGGGCATTGGGAGAAATGAACATGTAAAGGTTGGTTCAGACGATAATAGTGGATCATGCATATATAATTATATTTCCAGACCTATGCATACACATTCACTGTTCATTTATGTGGACCAAATCATACAGGCAGGTATATGTCTATCATATATACCGTAGAAACGGTGTAGGTGAGTTCCGTACAGAAAAGCCATATGAGTTACTTTGTCCCCATGTTACAAATAATGCAATTTAATCTTTAATTTTTTACACCTGTGCATAGAAGGCATAAATATGAGATGAGGGGTGGGTGGTGAAACTGGGTATACCTGGTGACTTGTGATGCCAACTATGCAATAGGACCAGTCTCTGTAAAAGCGTGCAATCTCAATGGCATGAACTAACCAGTAGAAGATGGATCTACAACATTTCTTCAAGAGTCCCAACGAGCTCCTCCACCAGCAAGAGAGCGAGCGCCCCGAGGAATTTGAGGCTGCAGTCAACGGGACTGATAACTTATCTGAGATGGTCACTGGAACCTCCAGAGCTGATTCATTTGAGGCGGCAGCATTGGTCTGGTGGGGGTGCACAACAGTCACCGGAAGTATATCCTTTTGCCCACGCGACAAGATCTTCAACACCCACTGCAACAGCGGAGCTGGTCCGGCCGGGACCATGTTGAAGCGCCCAATCCACATGCAGCTCATGTTCAAGCGAGCAATGCAGGTGGACATAGCAGTGGCAGTCGCCTGAAGTGCATGCTCTAACCAACGCAAGTAGATCTTCCATGCTGCCCACTGTAATGGCCAGGCCGATCCAGTCCACTCGCGGCTGCTTTTGAAGGCAGCAACGCGGGCGGCCACAATGGGGTAGAGGCATTGTGGGAACCTGTTGCGGTAGAGATCGATCTCCCGCTTGTCATCGAAGATGTCGTCTACCTCCTCCCAAGCGTGCCTCAGACGTGTGGCCATCTTGTGGAGGATGGACTTGGACTCGTCGGATACATCTTCCCTCTGCATCATCCTCTTCTGATCTACGGCATGCAGCGTCCGCTGCAGCTCCGGGATGATACGGATCTCCAGATCCATGAGCTTGTGCAACACGTAGTTGTCGTCGAAACCGAGGAAGGCAATGATCTTGGCCAGGAGCAAGGTGATGATGGGCGTCACAAACCAGCCGACCACGGTTATGACCGCAGCAACATCCCATTTCAATCCACCGGCGGCCATGGATTTGTTGGGAGGGTCTTTGATTTGTGCTGCGACAGAAGTACGTACGTAGTGAGTGAGTGAGTGAGTGAAGGGGGACATTTTTGTACCATACCAGATGCGTAGAAACATAGAGAGAAGAACGGCTTGGAAAGAGGTGGCCTTTGGTTACCTAGCTTGTTGTTGTTGATGTAGCTCCTCAGAAGCCGACGTCGGGCGTCGCCATCCGGCCGTGGTGGAGGGCACGCCGGCGGAGAGGGCCTGGCTGGTGTTTAGGCGCTCGCGCCGGAGCTGGGGCTCTCGTTTTGGGGCGTGAGAGTGCAAGCAGATCCAAAAGCTAGCGGGGTCTGCACTCATAGGAGTGAGCCTAGCACTACCTCGTACTCCTCGACGACTGTGCCCTATGAAGATGCGAGCGTCGGCAACCCGTGCAGTACTAAGGCCCTGCATAACGCAATCATTTTGTCTAGGCATATGCCAAGACCAGCTCACGAACCACGCTCAACCAAGACTTGGCCAGTGGTGGCGCCAGGATCTAAGAGCAACTCCAACCGGACGATCAATATCCGTCTTTATATCGTATTGCTCAACGACGTGAGGTGTTCGTGGCAACAGTATTTCATTCTATCCCCCTTAATATTCAGTTTAGACGGTCGCTAGCGGGCAAAGTTTGGCTCCATTTGGTTAGGAGACTAATGGAGGTTCAACTTTCTGACCAACCTGATGAATTACGCTGGAAGTTGACTAGGTCTGGAGTATTTACAGTTAGGTCAATGTATTATTGATGTTATCAATTCGAACTCCATTCCAACTTCCAAGAATGTCTGGGATGTCAAACTTTCTTTGAAAATAAAAGTGTTTATGTGGTTTGTCCATAAACAAGTTATTCTAACAAAGGACAACTTAATAAAGCGTAATTGGACAGGACCTACTAGGTGTAGTTTCTATGATCGGGATGAGACAATTAAGCATCTCTTTTTTGATTGCCCGTTGGCCAAGGTCCTTTGGCAGACGGTCCACATTGCTTTTAATATTACTCCACCGACTACTGTTAATGCTTTATTTGGGACTTGGCTTAATGGGATTGAGTCTACCTTAGCAAGACATATTCGGGTTGGAGTCTGCGCTTTGCTGTGGACCATCTGGCTTTGCAGAAATGATTTGGTTTTTAACAGAACATCACGGATTCATTTTTTGCAGGTTATTTTCCGAGCTACGGCAGTGATCCGTTCGTGGTCGCTACTCACTCCGATGGAGGCCAGGGAGCATTTCGTTACTGGGTCTATCCGTTGGGAGATGGTAGCTCGGGATATCTTCAACCGGTTTGGATGGCGCTCATGTAATAGGATAGGCAATTAGTTTACCTACCTTGTTTAGCCAGCCGGTTGTGGCATCTTTTCCTGGCTAGTTTGTGTATCTAGCCTTTTGCGCTCTGTGTGGGCTGCTTTTTTCCTTCTTTAAGTTTGAGACTTTGGAACTTTGTTGGCACAATTTGTTTCTTGGTCAATAAGATGGCCGTATGCATCACTCTTAATGCAGAGGCCGGGGAGCTCCACCTTTTCGGAAAAAAAAAAACCGGCGATCAAACGGACGCCTGCTTTGCCAGAGCTTTGTCCATTTGGTTCGGCCCAGTGGACAACCATATATGTTTTCACGTTTGGATCGGCGCATGCTTCCAACGCTGGCCCGACCAACTTCCTTGAGTAAGCGACTGAAAATATTTTAATACTTAAAATATTAATTAAACATAAATGCCGGCCATGAAGGCCGGCGTGAGTCCATAATGCATGAATTAAAACATTTAATAAAACAGAAAAATGAGGAGGAGGCGCGCGCTGCCCCAGGCGTCCTCATTTCCTAGTCGTTCCCCATGAGGTCGGCGAGCATCGGCGTCGGGCCAGCCCACGGGAACGCGTCTCACAGGCCATGCCTCTGTCCTCCGGCGCAGGATGGACCGCCGCCGGCTAGGCGGCTCCGGCGTCGGCAGCTCCGCTGCGGGCACGACATTCCTTCTCCTCCGTCTCACGATGCTCCTTCTCCGCGTCGCGCTCGTACTGCATGAGGCGCTCGCCATTGGCACGCTCCTTCGCCAGCGCATTGCTTTCACTACTCGAGGTAGAGATGCTCATGCGCCAGTGTCGCGCCAAGCCAGATGTTGAGTGCACGGACCAACTCGCGCAGAACCCCGGTCTACGCGTACTGCTCTGTCATAGCAGGGGGTGTCTCATCCTTCACAAGGGACGGCGGGGTTGCTGGAAATATGCCATCAAGGCAATAATATTTGTATTAAACAATTTCTTTATTCATAATTTAGAGTGGTGTAACTGCTATGATCCTGAAATATGCGATTCAATGGAAAACCCATATCCACGTGCAGAATGATAAACGGTAAACGGGTTCCCGGTCCCGACTCTAAAACTGGCTCAAGTGTTGTTGGTGATCACGTTTCCAGATCTTAGGATATCATCGTTAAGCGTAACAATAGTCCTAAACCAACATTGAATGTATGACGTTAGACAAACAATCATATTGAATTGTCCCAAACTTGTATGTTATACTTTATGATTATATCATCTGAAATCATATGTTATAACACGGAGTGTTAGCATGTGTTTTAGTTCCATAGACCATGAGAGTGTCTTGGTACTTCCTACCAAACGGTGGACTTTGGGGTTGCTCAAACGACATCTGTAACAAGGTGATCATAACGGCAACTTTCAGGCTCACCGAAAAGATTGGCAAGTGACTGGACTGCTCAAGACTGGGATTTGCTCCTCCGACGATGAAGAGATAGTCTTAGGGCCTACTCGGTGTGACGGCATCCATCATCGTCTATTCAGACACAGGTGACTACGTCATGGGAATACTGAAACACATTAACGAGAAAGAACAATAAAACCGGTAACAGAAGCAATGATATAATGGGAATGGTGATGACTCAAGAGGATACCGATGCACATCAGGTTTTATAAAGTATCGCGAAGCAAAGGGAACATCACATGATAACCAAATATTCACTCGAATATCATTCGTGTAATCATTGGGACCGATATGGATGTCTACGGCTCCGCTAGCGGTCATTGATCGTAGGGGTTTCATTCATGTCTATGATATACCGAACCTACGGGGTCACAGGCTTAATGTAACCACGTTTTGCTAAGGTTAGTAGCACAGGAGTGATGAGAATATATTTGTACAATTGTTTCATTAATATCCAAAATAGTTCCAAGAGGTTCCAGAAGCATTTCGAGGTCACCGAAAGGGTTTCGGTGAATATCGGGTAATACCGGGTAAGAGGCGCACCCCCTTTCCTTGTGTGGAGGGGGGGGGGGCGAATTGGACAAGGGGAGGGAGTCCAACTACCTCTCCCTAGGACGGCGGCCCAGGGGGGACTTTCCCCCGTTGGTGGCTGCCCTGTCCTCCTCCAACCTATATATACTAGAGGATTTCTCCCTATTGGATAATACAAGTTTTGGAGCTAGCCCTATCAATCTCTGATCCTCATAATTAGAAGCCCAGTGTGGTTCTAAACTCATCCCTCTAATTATCCATCGAAGATTAGCTCTGGATGGCGAAGCGCTGCCGGCTCGTGAAGACCGTACGCTTGCAAGAAAGTAGAGAGGTCGTGCTTTCGATCTTCCGTTCGAGGGATAGTTCGAGGTACTCTAAGTACAATCTACACCGACTTGTCTACTTCCACTGCACTCCGTAGTTGGTAACCATCGTTGATCTCAACCCGTTATGCATCTTCATATTGTTCCTTGGTGATTGTAGGGCATTTTTTTTTGTTTTCTACTACGTTTTCCAACAGGGGCCGGTGGAAGGATGCAGTCTCCGGCCGGGGAAAGGACGATGGCCTCCGCCAGCGGCGCCTGGAACGTCGTCTCCTCCTCCTCCGCCTTGCGCCGCTCCTCATCGATGTTGTTCTGCATGGAGGCTGCCGGCGACACCTGGTAGGCCCCCCAGTGTCACCAGTAAAGTTTAGAGGAAAGCCTATTTCAAATGGGGAAGAGGCGGAGTCTTTACGAGGAGAAGATGGGTGTCCTCCGTAGTGCACTCAGGCCAACTACAACCGCACAATCGCAAATGGTCTGGCCATGTCTATTTGGGGCTAAACGAACGCAAAACATGACCAAACGCGTAGAAGCAAATAGACAAACGTCCGTTTTTTGAGCGGTTTCGACCAATTCCTAGCACAAATTTGGGCCGCGTTTGCGTCATGGTGGATAGCACGCACACAGGCGGGACGCGCATCTTTGTCCTCCCCTAGCCCGTTCGTCAGTGCCACAGATGCCCCTTGTCTGTTCCTCTGCCCCTCTCTCCGCCCACCACCATCGCCGCCGCCACCTGTCGCCATCCATTTTCCCGGCCGCCTACCTCGCTCTCTAGCTGGGCCACCCAAACAACGACCACGCCATGCCATAGACGTCCCACATCCGCGTCTTGAAGGAATTTTGCCAACATTCATGGCTGTAGCCGGTGCGAGAGAAGCTATGGCCGCCGCCAATGCCCAACGACCCCAACACTGACAAGCTAGGCACTATAGGGCCGCAGGGTGCGCCCGCCAATGCTAACCTTAACTGTTGCATGTGTGATAGTAGCTCAAGTTTCTCTTCCTGGCCACGTCTCCACCACGACCGCAAGGTGTTCGACACTTTGCTCACAAGGTAACATGGATAGTGGGGATGAGTATTTTTTCGTTCATCGGATGACGAAGATCTTGTGGTGGCTGCATTGGTCATCAATGACCACATTGCTATGCAGCCGCCTCCGCATAGGGGATCAATCCTGGGTCATGCTCTGGCCTTGAACCACAATAGGGAGAGTGTCCACGCCCTGCTCTATGCCGCTTACTTCGAGAATGGCCGGCTCTACAAACCACATCAACTCCGCTGCCGCTTCTGCATGGCGAGACATGTGTTCAATCATTTTGCGGGGAGGGGGGGGGGGAAGTGGTAGCATATGGCCCGTACTTTGAGTGCAAAGAGGATCGATGCCCTTGGCAAGATTTGCTTCTCCTCTAATCCAAAAAGCACTGCAGCTATTCACATGCTTGCTTGTGGATGAGTACGTTCGTATGAGTGAGTCCACATGCCTCCTATCAATGTAGAATTTCCGCAAAGCTGTGATGGCAATGTTTGACCCTAAGTACCTGAGGGAGCCAACTGCCACTGATACAGAAAGGTTGTTGGCGATCAATGTTGAGAGTGGCTTTCTGGCCATGCATGATAGTATAGATTGTATGCATTGGTAGTGGAAGACTATCCACTTGCTTGGCAGGGGCAGTACAAGAGGCACGTGAAATGTGTCACTGTCATACTAGAAGCGGTGGATTCACAAGATCTGTGGATATGGCATTCTTTCTTTGGCATGGGTTGTCTCATAATGATATCAATGTGCTCCAGCGTTCTTCAGTGTTCGCAAGGCTTGCAGAAGGCCACTCTTAAGAGGTTGACTTTGAGAACAATGACCACAATTACTAGAAGGGATACTACCTAGCTGATGGTATCCATCATCAATGGTCAACTCTTGTGAAAATAATACCGAATTCGTAAGGAGAGAAGAGAGTAGCAGGAGGGATGTGGAGTGTGATTTTTGTGTGCTTCAATCCCGATGGGGTATCTTTCGATACCCCGCACTGACATGGAGCACCCAGAAGTTTCGGGAGGTGATGATTGCTTGTGTAATCATGCACAATATAATCGTGGAGGATGAGCGTGATGATAGCATCTACGACCAAGGGTTCAATTTTCAAGGTGATAATGTTGAGCATGAGCACTAAGAACTTGCAACCTATGAATAGTTTGCCCAAATTTATCATGAAATGCGTGATTGACATACTCATATGCAATTCTAGGATGACTTGATTGAGCCCATGTGGACTCGCATTGCCAACCGGTAGATGCATCGGTTTATGTAATTTCCATCTATTCTAGGCAATTACAATTGGGTTGTAAAATTATTTGTTATTTTTATTTGGGCGTGGAACTATTTGTTTGTGTTTTTACTTGGACATGGAACTGTTTATACCATTTGATTTATTTGCATACGCTAGCGCCTTCAAACGGTCGTGTCGGACCAGATGCGTTGGTGCTTTGTGCGCACGACCAACGGATTCAGAAAAATGACCGGACATTATCCCATTGCCATATCCAGACAGACAAATCTAGATAAAATAGACGTCCGTTTGGGTGATGCGTTGGAGTTGGCCCCAGAAAAATCGGCAGTAACTACTGCACGTCAGCTTTGCAGAACAAGTGGCGCTGCAGTAAAAGACGAAAACCTTGAACCCTTTTTACTATGCGTGATGTTTCCCCGGCCTCACATGCATCAGCGCACTTTATCTTTGGGAGAGTCACGAGTTCTGATACTCTGTCGAGGCATCAGCGATCTAGTGCTGGGCATGGGAGTACTACTTGTGATGATGCGTGGTTTTCTTCATTATTGTTCTGACCCACCCACTTCAAAATGTTGCGTGTGTGACTCTGCTGTGCATACGTAGTGGGCGAAGAGCAAACGGGCGGTAGCTTACATTTATGGTAGGTGGGGAAGTTTTGGTCATTGGAGTATATTCCACAACTCTATTCTGGTGGTAAGTTCAGTTCAAAGAAAAACAAATAGTGCGCTATATAAAATAATGCCACCCCATAAAATATGCTATTTGCATGGATGCGTTTTGGCTTTCGAAAGCATTTGCATCCGTATGAACAGTAAAATAAAATAAAGTAAAAATATGGATTTTTCTTATAGATGTTCATGTTAGTGTCGTAAGCATGCTTAGCAATTTTCATGCGAAATGGAGCAACAATGATTCGTCCATGAGGAAAAAAAAATTGGATGTGACATTTTGGGGTAACAATTGATGTTCATGAAAAAAGTTTTTTTTGCATAGGCCAAAATGCTTAACTTTTTGCCTAAAAATTTATAGGTAGCATTTGGATGTGACAAAGAACACATAAAAATTTTGTTGGGATTTTTTGGCATTAAAAAAAATCATTTTCCGCATGCAGGAGCACGTGCTGCCAGGAGCCCAATTGCATTTCCGGCTATAGCGTACTATTAGCGAGACGTTATACACCGATTTATTTAGCAAGACAATTTTTTATAGTGCGCTATGTTTTTTAGTGGTTCAGTTACTGTATACAATAACTTTGTTTCCCGTGCATCCTCACTTGTTCGATGCTGCCACAGCTTCTCATTTCGTAGGAATATAGAACCATTGCAGCGGCTGACTAAGTGTGCGTTGTGTTGTTAACATGATAACGAAAAGAGAAAGGTGTAACAGCTCCTGGTGCCTAGGCACCCTCTATGAATAATAAAATTAAAAATAGAAAAAAAATGCAACATCAAAGATGGTTAAACTGTGTAGGTTCTTGTAAGTTTTCGTGCTAAAATATCAAGTAGAGAAAGGTGTATAAACGAGTTTCGAATTTCAGTGCTAAAAGTGCTCAAAACTACAAACACTAAAATCTTTTTCATGTGTAAAGGTCCTGGAATGTTTTTCTGACATGAAAACTTGCAAGAACCTACAAAGTTTGATCATCTTTGATGTTGCAAGGTTTCAGTTTTTATATTTTATTTTCTAATTTTTTTTATATTACTGTACATAGAGGGTACCTATAGGCACCCGAGAGCTGAAAATCCGCTCTCTAACGAAAAAAAATCTTTGAAAGGATGGAACGCATCTTATTTCCTTCCAGTGATAGAAAAATATAACAGATCTTTCATCAGGCCACTGAACTGAATTCATCCACCAAAATCTTCTCGGCATTTAGCTACCTCATTCATGTCAAAGGATTGGTTGTTTAAGCAAATGGGGAATTACACTTACAGCATGAGCAAAAATTCCAAAAAAGAAATATCTTACAATATAAAACGGATACAGAAAGACTGGGTGCTGCTATATATGCAGGGTGTTGTGCAGCAGCAGAAAAACATGCACGCCAAGGCCATCATCTGAATAAGCCTTCACATTCTCCAGTGAGCTTGACCTTTGTGCTGCGCGTCGACCCCAACGTCACCTTCGACGGCGGCACCACAATTAGCTTCGGTGACCTGCTGGACTCAGCAACCATGAGGGCAGGAAGTCATGGCTGGAGCTGCCTGCAAACCGAACCGGTGGTAAGATGATGGCTTGTCTTGAAGAGTTGCCTCATGCATGCGGACACCCCACCCCTCTTGAGTCTTGAGTACAATCGCTTAATGCAGCGTCTGTTTGTTGTGATTTGGTTAAGTATGTGTTAAAATACATACACCCAAGACCCAACTCAACTTTAATATACATGCATATTAGCTGTGCCTACAGAAAACTTTGATCGTCAGTTACGGAGGCATTACAAAGTTAACAACAAGCGGGATTACTGTCATGGGTTTTGTTAGATGTTATCCATGTATATTTGTGCCACTTGGAGAGCAGTGAAGGGATGACATAAGGGAATAAAGTGTCCATATTTGCCAAACTTATCAATGACCACCAGGATTGTGTCAAAGTTTTTCCTCTTGGGAAGGCCTCCAATAAAATCCATACTGACCATGTTCCAAGCTTCTCTAGGAATGGGCAATGGGCTCAGTAATCCTGGTTTCTTAATATGCTCAGATTTTGCCTGTTTGCACACCACACATGCTTGCACATACGCTTGGATGTCCTGTTTCATCGCTGGCCATGCAAACAATCCTTTGATGCGCTGGTAAGTGCCTTGAAATTCAGAGTGACCTCCCACTCCACTATCATGCAACGAAAGCATAATAGCTTGATGGGGTTCTTTGTTGTGACCCAACCAAATCATATCCTTGTATCTTATAACCCCTTGATGCAGAGAGTAACCCTTTTCATTAGATCCAGTAAGGGCCAATTCTTGCAGTAACTCTTTGTTTGCATCATACTGTTGGTATCTTTCTGTCACAACTGCTAACCACTTGGGTGTGCAGAAAAAAAGGGCATACAACTCCATTGGGGCAGGAGATCGGGAAAGAGCATCGGCAGCAACATTATCCATACCTTATCTCTAGACAATGTTATATTGTAGGCCTAGTAATTTAAGAAAAGCTTTTTGCTGCATGGTACCACTGAATTTTTTGCTCCTGTAGATGTGTTAAGCTTTGATGATCTTTGGAAATGGTGAAAGGCGCAGGCTGCAAGTAGGGTTTCCATTTCTCCATAGCCAGCGGTACTGCCAAGCACTCTTTTTCATGCGTGGGCAGAGCCTTAGACTTATGGCCCAAAGCTTTGCTAAGATAAGCAAGTGGATGGCCTTCTTGTACTAGCACAACCCCAATGCCCTGATTACCAGCATCTGTTTCAATTGTAAAGTGCTTCTTGAAATCCGGTACTGCCAAAACTGGTGCTTTAGCTGATGCTTTCTTGAGATGTTGAAAAGTAGCTTGATTGGTTGATGTCCAGGAAAACACTATATCTTACTTCAGGAGGTCAAACTAACTTCTACTAATAATATCATATTTTTTTTTGAATTTTCTATACTATCCTGTGAGGCCCAAAAATCCTCTGATATCTCTAGCACAAGTTGGTCTAGGCCATTCCTGCACAACCCTAATCTTGGTAGGGTCAGTTTGAACTCCTTTACCACTAATATTATGCCCCAGAAATTCCAGCTCTGTTTGAGGAAAAGAGCATTTGCTAAAGTTCACAAAGAGTTGGTTCTCTTGGAGTATAGTGAAGGGTTGACTGAGGTGATCTAGATGTGTTTGCAAATCTGAGCTGTAGACCAATATGTCATCCATCAAGATAAGCACACAATGTCTCAGCAGGTGGGCAAACAGTGCATTCATAACAGCTTGGAATGTTGCAGGGGCATTGCTTAAACCAAAGGGCATGACTTTAAATTCATACAAGCCATGATGAGTTTTAAAGGCCGTCTTATGTTCCTCTCCTTCCACTAGTCTTATTTGATGATAACCTGCTCTAAGGTCCAGCTTAGTGAAGCAAGTGGCACCAGCTAATTCATCAAGCAACTCCTCTACAACTGGCATAGGATACTTATGGGGCACAATGCTAGAGTTCAGCATTCTGTAGTCCACACAAAACGCCAAGTTCCATCCTTCTTTCTGACTAGAAGAACTGGTGAAGCAAATGGGCTAGTCCTCTGCTGGATGACCCCCTGTTGTAACATTGTAGTTACTTGGTTCTCAATTTCATTCTTCTGCATGGGGTTGTATCTGTATGGCATCAAATTTATTGGTTTGGCTCAAGGAAGGAGAGGAATTTGATGATCAAACGATCTGTGAGGAGGGAGCTTGTCAGATTCTTCGAAAACCCGTTGATGCTTGTCCAAGATGTCTTGTACAGGAAGAGGAATGAATTGGGCAGCAGAAGGGGCTTCCACAATGTGATTTAGCTGAATAACTTGTTCTATTGCACCAGTGTTGAGTAATCCTTGCAAATGCTTGCCAGTTATGCCTGTGCATGAGGATCAGTCCACCACCCCTTTAGACATAGGCATAGTGTCAGCCTATATGACTCTACTGTCGCCCATTTGTCGTTTTTTTAGTTCTTTTTATCAGACTTTAGGTGATTGGCTGTGTGCATCTTAGTTATGCAGAGGTTGGGTGTTACTCATAATGTTTTGTATCCTTTTGATGCTGCTTTTAGAGATAATAAAAGCGCCCTTTATCGAAAAATTATTCAGTTATTCTTCAATCATCATATTATTTCCAATTGTAGTGGCAGCTATATAGACCTATATTTTGCGCAATCAAATGCATGAGATTTATGTCTGTCTTGTATTTTTCAAATAAGGAAACAGTGTATTAGGAGATGACCTGTGCCGATTTCTGCCTCTTCAGTTTACTTTTGGGAATCCTTGTCTGAACTCATGTCCACATATGTAGCTTGTAATAAGGGCTAAAGCATGCACGTGTTTAGCGGCAAGACTCCAGCTGTATGCTTCTGCTTTACAAATGTTCCTATCGTTTTCGCCATGACACTGCAATGGCCTGGAACCATATTTGCCTTCTCATATTGTAAGTTTGGAATATATGATCGAAATCTTACAATGTGTCAACATGGATTGATCTTTGACTACTAGCAGAAAAACTGAGGATGCCTGTGGCCCAAGGTATATGAGCTTACCGGATGAAATTTCCACGTTAGTTCAAAACTGTAGCTAGTACATGGAATGCCGTGTAGTATTTTGTGACAAATCACAATGTAGCATCTGATCCAACCATTGGACTTGGATTACTATTTCTCTATCAAGAAAGTACCATTAATCTGAATTCTTGCTGCTATTTATTCAGTGTGCTTGTGATGTATATTGATTGCTGAAGCTCATCCGAGCACCACTTGTTGCCCTGGTGTCACACTCTGTTATACTCCTTGTTACGAAGACTGAAAACTAGTAAGAAGTAAATTAATGTTAGCAAATTTGGCAGTAGCGATGGACCTTCTTTTTAATTTGATTTGATTTGTCAGTAATTGTTGTATTATTCAGTGTGAAGGAATTTGATGTGTGTCAACTTTTGCTTGTCGCCAGCTAGTACTAGCTCTTAGTAGCCAAGTTTATGGGTTGATGAGTTTTAGCCTGATGGGTTTCTGCTTATATATCTTTCAGCAAGTTGGTTCAAACGAATGATGTTTGTGCAAATGAGTTTCTTACGTTGATGGATTTCTGCCTATGTTTCAGCAACATGGTTCTGTTGGACAAGATCAACTCAAAATGTTTCATTGTTAAAACAAAAGCAGAAACAGCTGAGGTGCCAAAACTGTTTATCAACCTTTATAAAAGAGAATGGGGGAAGGGGGGGTTGCTTGCCAAATCTTGTAGTATTCTGTACGGCCCAAACTTATTAGTAGCAAATCGATCAGACAAGATCATCTAAAAGTATTTCATTGTTAAAACAAACACAAACGCTGAAAGAGCTG
>NC_041381.1:748329-762163 GCF_002162155.2 Triticum dicoccoides | reverse complement strand
TACGGAAGAAACGTATACCCACCTCCTATCATACCGTATAGACCGACGTCCGTATACCTTGAGGAATGAAAAAAAAGACCGCCGCGTGTAGAGGAAAAAAAGGCGTCTGCACGATCTTCTCGCCCGCCCGACGATCACGCACGTCGATCACGTCCATTTTCCAACTGTGCGATCGCCGCCGCGCCCGATCGCCTCCGACTGAACCCCATCCGATGCCGCATCTGAACGTCGCCGTCGGACGGCTTGTCGGATGCGACTGACCACACTGCCGTCGGCTCGCCGCGGATCGGGCCCGCGTCGACCTACGCCGGCGACGTCTACACCGCGGCCCTCGTCTTCCACGTCGCCGCCGTCTTCCATCTAACCCTCGTCTTGCATGTCGCCGCTGTCTACTCCGTGGCCCAAGGTTTGCCATCTAATCTCGTCGTCTAAACCTAGCATGGTAGATGATATGAGTCACACATAGTGATCTAGGGTTTATGGTTGACGTAAACATGCCGTCGCAGCGGCGCCTCCCTGGACGACCGCATGTTGTACACATTTAGAGTTGCACTTGGGCATGATCCACAGTAGAAACTTAACACATAATGAATTCACAATGTTATGCAGTTTGGTGAGTTAGGCGTGTTGCCATGGATGAACAAACCGCATTGACGGGGCATGATAATGGTACTAATAAGGCGACTCGGCATGATAACAATATTTTTAATGAAGATGATGACAGCAGTGACAACGATTCCGTGTCGTCATTTGATATCTTGCCTCCGGAGGATTTTGATCATAATGAACATGGAGCAAATAGTGAAAACGTAAGTGCCGTATATTTTGATTTCATCTATGAAACTGCAATGTATGGCATGGCTAACTATTTCTATATGTATACAAATTTGCAGGAAGATGTGGATGTTGACAATGTGGAAAATAGTTTACAGGAATCATTCGCGGATAACTTGATCCAGGTTCGTAGATAGATGTTGTACATTGATGAATAGTATGAACTAAATGATAGTAATTAACATATATATTTTCATATGAATTTTGTAGGAGTCAGATGGTATTAGCGGTGATCATGATGAGGGGGAGATCGACATTGAGGAGGCTCGAAGGCAGCATCAAATGGTGGATACACATTGGAAGGTGATGGCTATGACCTTTCGGTCGCAAGGTGATGCATACATATTCTATAACAATCACATCAAAGAGAACGGGTTTAGCATCAGAAAACAGAAGGTCAAACGAGGTGCTTCAGGAATGATACGGTACCGGAGATTTCTTTGCTCCAGGGCAGGTAGAAGGCAGAGCAAGTTTATAACCATGGAGGGCCGCAAGCGCAGGCTTAGACCGGAGACTCGTTGCGATTGCGGTGCACATATGGTGGTGAAGATGGACAAAGAATGTGGTGTTTGGTTCGTCGCGTCATTCGTGGATGATCACAACCACGCGATGGCTAGGCCCGATGAGGTTTGTTTTCTGTGGTCACACAGACGGATTGGAGAAGGCATGAGGGCAGAGATATTGGCGTTGGAAGTGGTCGGGATAAGAAAGCATATAATAATGGACAACTTTATCAGCAAATACGGTTCGTACGATAAGTGCGGGCTTATGTGGAGGGATATTTACAATCTTTGTTGCAGAGAAAAAAATGAAGCTCATTGCAAAAGGTGACGCAGAGACGGCAGTTGGCATTATGAGGAGCAGGAAGGAGAAGGACCCTGAGTTTTTGTTTGAGTATGTGCATGACAAGGAAGGGCGGCTGAAGAGTATGTTTTGGTGTGATGCACAGTCGCAGAGGGACTATCAGGACTACGGAGATGTGGTCGTGTTTGATAGCATGTATAAGATGAACAGGTACGGTATGCCGTTCGTCCCCTTTGTCGGAGTTAACAACCACCATTGCACCACAGTGTTTGGATGTGCTATCATTGCTGACGAGACGGAAGGGACATATGTGTGGCTGCTGCAGACATTTTTGAAGGCAAACTGTCAGGTGAAGCCAAAGTCAATAATTACAGATGGTGACGCTGCAATGATCCGGGCTATTTGGACTATACTTTCAGATGTTTTCCATCGTCTTTGCTCCTGGCATATCGAGAAAAATATGCAAAGGCACCTGCATTACAAGTCACTGGTTGAGTTCAGATCGCTCCTATACTATGCCACCTCTCAAGCGAACTTTGAGCAGAGATGGACCGCTTTCTATAATAAGTGGAAGATGGATAGAACTCAAGAGTGGCTTGACAGGATGTACAGGAAGAAGAGACTTTGGGCAGCTTCATATCTTCCCAATGGTTTTTTCTTGGTATGCGAAGTAACCAGAGAAGCGAAAAGCCTCAACTCCTGCCTTCACCTTCACCTGGACTACGATATGACAATAGTTGATTTGGTTGTGCATTATGATAACTATATAGTTCGTCTGCGTGAGAATGAGGCGTACGATGACTGCGAGACACACCAGAAAGAACCACCGTCGGTTACTGAATATAAGGCACTTGAGGAGCATGCCGCCAAAGTATTCACACCTGCTAATTTTTACATCCTGCAAGATGACTTGCACAAGATGGGTCAGCTGGAGATATTTGAGACGCTCATGGGAATTGAGCGTCAGACTTATATGGTGACATGGAAGGATAACCACAAGTTCATGTACAATGTTGTTTATGTACCACGTAACTCAGAAGAAACTATAACATGCAGTTGTCTTAAGATGGTTCGGAAAGGCCTGCCATGCAAACACATTCTTTTTGTTCTCCATCATCTGAGCATAACTGAAATACCAAAGTGTTGTGTCCTTCATGGGTTGTCAAAAAATGCGAGAGATGGATTACATGTGCAGCGGAAGAGTGATATGTTTGGATGGGGTTGGTCAGGGCCATTAGAAAGAGACCGGTATAGTCAAATAAGCATAAAAACTGCAGAGGCAGCTCATGTTGCAGCAAATGATCCCTTCTTGTTTGACGAGTTGATGAAGTGTCTGGAAAACATAATAGCACAGAAAAAGATACCCGAGGAGGAACTTATAGGAAGTAGAAGGTATGCTAAGCTTATGAAGGAGGCAAGTCAAGCGCAACAAGTTGAACCTGGTATTAGTGATCCTCAGAAAGTTTCGACGAAGGATGCACCTAAGAAGGGGCGGTCAAAGGGGGGCCCGATGTTACAAAGAATGGTAGGCCAAAAGATTTTATAGAGAAAAAAGTGGTCCTTTGTGCAGTCTGTGTAGTCAACCAGGTCATAACAAGGCACATGTCGAAAAAACCAGAAGTAAGATGCTACCTTATTATTTTTTGTTATGTTGCTACTTCGGTTTTACCAACTATATTTTCTCACCCATATTTTTATGTTATGTTCAGGAATTGGGCGGAGAGAAGCATCTTGCTATGTTGGAAGAATAAAATTGGTCGCACGAGTCTAGTCCGAATAAACTATGTTGTTTCTTGTTCGTACGTGTGTGGCAGAAAACTTTATGTCTCGATTTGTTTATGTCTGATGAAAATATTTATGTGAACATATGTGATATGACACATCATATTTGTTGAATGAATTGCCATCTTATTTGTACTGCGTTTTTGTTACTGTACATATTGCAAAAAACATGGCCGACCGTCGTTGTGCAAAAGAACATGGCCGACCGTCGTTGTGCAAAAATATGCCCGACCGGCAGCTGCTGGACCGCAAGTTGGGATATATTCCCAGCCCAAATCAAGCCGACGAGGCGACTCGGGAGGTCCATATAAAGCCCATCAAGGTCCTAGCAGCCGGGTCCAACGGGGCGGCGATATCAAGCAGTACTAAGAGAGGAGTTCGACCTGTGTAGCACACCGGCATATTTAAGCTGGTCCTCTCCCACGTCAGCTTCCGAGGTGGGACTAAACTCCTTCGTCGGGCGCGCGAGGTGACGGTGACTAGGACAGGGAGGGGCGAGGCTGGGCCTGTCGTATTGGGCCAACATGGGCCGGGCGCCGACGTTGCAGAAATGGAGCCTCGCCAGCGTTACGTCGACCGCATGCTTAGCCGACTCTTATTTAGTCCCACCTCGCCAACGGAAGGGCGCACCGACCGGCTTAAATAGCCGCGTCGGCTGGTACTCTCAAACTCCTCTGTTACCAGTGCCTTGTCAGCCTCGTTGGGCCTCCTTGTGGGCCCTTGTGGGGTCCGCATCGACCGCCCGAGTCGCCTGTCGGCTAGATTTGGGTTGGTTGCATAGTCCTCTGTGGGTCCACAAGCGAAGGTCGGGCTGTGTTTTTTTTCTAGTCAATTTTTTTGAGCAAACGAGCAGGCGTCCGCCTGCATTTATATGTCCATCTAAGAGCCAACAAAAGGTGGCTGGCATTATCATCACATAATAACATTGCACATATAGGAAGCCGTCTGCCTCCATTTATATGAAACTCTAAGAGCCAGCAAACGGCGGCATCATCATGGCATAAGCATATACCACATAGCAGCTGAACATATATAGTTGGAAAATAAATATTGTAGCTAGTACCGACGACGGCACCTTTATTTAGTTGCGGACGTGCATAATCATGCCCCATTACAATAAGAAATGTCTTAATATCCAAATTGTCCCATGTGCCGTCAACGACACGTTTATTTAGTTGCGATAATAAGAAAAAGGATGTCCTTGTAGCCAAAAACCCATCAACGGACTAATTTCTTGTCCATGATCTTCAAAATCTTCTCTTTCACAGTTTTCATTGTGTTTCACTCTGAAAAAAGTATTTCAGCTAGAATGTGTCCCGTTGAAGCATTAACCTTAGCTTGATCAAAGTCAAATATCCATTCATGTCCGTTCCAGTTTTGAATGCCTTTTACCACAAACAGACCACAAGAAACTCTGCAAAAAACCGCGAGTCAGGCATTGCTGTGTCAGAGAACTAATTAGAACTTAAACAGTTGAACATACCCGTCCTCTTGTAACGACATATCGTAATCATTTATTAGCCAGAAAGATACGTCTGGATGTTCCGTTTGTATAAGGGAGTTCACCTCCAACATATCTTTAGCTATTTCTACCCTCTGAAATAAAAATGTGAAGTTCATATGAAGTACATAACTAATTACTAGTATCTATCTTGTTTCATGTAAAGAAAGAACCTTACCAGCCGCCTTATGTTTTTAAGAACTCCCTTGCTGCATTTACCAGTAGAATTTAAAACTTGAAACTCTTTTTTCTTGTTGTGCATGAGAATTGTTATCCAGTGTTTTTCTTCCGCATGAAAAGGAAAGTATGCCTACAACAAAGTTTATTGAAGTTCTTGGACACACAAATAGTTATGTACTACGAAGGATCATACAAAAGTGAAGTACCTTATCTGTAATGAAATACTCATCATTAACTCTAGACACCATTTTACTTTGGTTTGTGAAATGCTCCAGAAAATGGTGCTTAGAATTCTTAACCGTTCCTTCAGCACGAACAATAAGCCACTGTGACACCCAAGATGATAAAATGTGACGGTCATCACGACGATTATGGGTCTGCATATGGTTGCAATAACTATTGATGACCTGAAAATAACATAACATCAATACTCCTATTACGAAAAAAATTAAATATGACATGTACAACTTCATATATTTGTTGTAATACTTACACCGTCATGCAACCATTTTTTTTGCAATGATGGCTTGAAACATATCAGGTGTACATGTTTCCCCAGCAATTCCTGCCATGTGCACGATAGTTTTCCTACTAAGCTTTGCCGAGTTTGCTATTGTCTGGATATAAACCTTCGCGCCCTCTATGTGATCCTCAGTAATGTAATCGGTACTAATCATAGCGTCTCTTATACCAAACAAACCTAAAATATAATCAAACAATGAGTACATAAATTGTGCATGGAAGGACTGAAATATCTTCAAAACAAAGTACCAAACACTTACTTTTCTTTGGACGATTACGTCCACCGTTCTGCTGGTAGGGTGAAAGAACGTACTTTGACTTTCTTTTCTCTTGCGTTTCCCATCATTCTCCTTAGTGGCACTTTCTTTCGCATTTTTTATACATGTGTTCAGACTATCCATCCTAATCTCCTTAGATTTATCGGCGCTAGACCCGTCTGACACTGCATTTATATTTTTGGGGTTGAAGTAACAGCTGGAAAGTCATTCGTGTCTACCGTTGCAAAAGATGGGTCGGCTGAATTACCATTCTCCTCAATAACGAAGGGGTCCTCTTCATCTCCTCTACCGGGTGTGTTGAGATGCATACATTTCTCACGTGCGGACTTCTTCCCGTTCCCATTGGTGAAGGATGCCTCCACCCCGTTGTCCATATTTTCCTTTGCAGGAGTTGATTTTACATCTGGAAAATATTTTGACGGACCATACTTCCTCATCCAGTTTTCACTATGCTCCACAAACTCAACATCACTAAACCCTCTATTTGTCTTGAAGACAAGACCTTTCTTCTCCATCTCCTCCAGTACTATCTGCAATAACGCATGGGAAGCATTAAGTACATGCAAACAATATGAATAATCCCATGTAATTTGAAGAACACATCACTAATTACCTCAGCACATTTTTTAGGGACAAGGCGAATTTCTTTGCGCATATTGATGGGGTTATGTACCTAGGGTAGGGTCATGGACCTGATCCAAGTAACTTACCCTAGGACATCCTTAGAAGAGGTCGCCTTCCAGTCGACCAACGAGGATTCACTCGACTGGCCTGAAGGACTCGACCACGAAGACCCACTCGACCACCAGGAGGTCAAGAGGCACTCTGCACTGCAACGGCCTGTAATCAAGTAGACTTTATGATAGTAAAGGCCTTTATGTGGGGCGTTACCAGTAACGCCCCAGACTTAACTCACCTTAAACCCTCTCCTACGTGGGCTGGCTGGGGTCCTGGCGCACTCTATATAAGCCACCCCCCTCCACAGGCAGAGGGGTTCGGCACCTTGTAGTTCATACACTCATAATCCACTCGACCGCCTCCGGGCTCCGAGACGTAGGGCTGTTACTTCTTCCGAGAAGGGCCTGAACTCGTACATCCTTTGTGCTTACAACCTCTCCATAGCTAGGACCTTGCCTCTCCATACCTACCCCCCACTCTACTGTCAGGCTTAGAACCACGACAGTTGGCGCCCACTGTGGGGCAGGTGTTTTAGCGATTTTGTGGAGAAGTTGCGATTCTTCCGAGTACTTTCATCATGGTGTCTGCTGGAGTTTTGGTCGAGGGCCAAGAGATCCGTCTCGGCACTCTCACCTTCATCGCCGACGACTCCGCATGGCTCCAGGAGGCTCCACTCGACGTAGATGCGCTCCCCGTCCGCGGTGCGACGCATTTTCGCGCATGTGTCCGCGGCGTTCTGCTGCGGCAACCGTCGACCCAGTATCGGTCGGCTCCTCCATCGTCCACCCTCCCGGTCTCCCGCCAGCGCAAGCGCTCAGGCCGGTCGAGGCTTTAGCGATGGGTGAGTCACGCGGTGGCTCGCCAATCGGCCACTACCCAAGTTGCGGCAATCGAGCCCAACGAATCTCTCTACGGCTTGTTCGATCAGTCGACTGGCTCCGTAGAGACTGCATCCGAGTGCGGAAGCAGTGATCCAGCGGCGGAAATCTTGATGGTCGACGGGCCCCACAGCCCTCCTGGCTTCGCCCGTGGTGGTGGAGCAGGTGACGGCGGCGACCCTGCACGAGGCTACGAAGAGTACCAGCCCGAGCCACTCGACTCTCTGCAAAGAGAGGAACTTCGCCGCAGGAACGAGGATCCCCTGCGTATTCCCATCGCAGGAGAAACCCCCGAGGCTCGTGCCTTGGAGGAGGCACGTCTGGCCAATTTGGCCGAGCGCACTCGACTGGAGAACCTTCAGCGAGCACTCGACGAGCGCGCGCGGCAACAAGTTCCCGACACCAGTCGACGTCAACTCTTCCCGCCGACTCAGGTATATCGAACCCCAATTCAGAATTTAGCAGCTGCGGCCCGTATAGCAGAGTCCATCCAGCCTTCGCAGTCGGAAGCTAGCAGAGGTTTGCTGCAGATCAGGGATCTGCTCCGGGCAGCAGGAGATCAGAATTCAGCCGTGTCTCAGTCGCGCAACAGAATTCACAGTCGATCCGTCACTGTGAATACGGTTCAGTCGGCTCACAGCCCCAGATCGCCTCCGCGGCACGAAGGGCGCGAGAATCGGCGAGATCAATATGGCGACAGATTCGACCAAGATGATAGGCGTCGAGTGCCCTATTCCCCTCCGAGGGGTGGGTCTTACGCTCCTCGGCAGCCAGATGATAGGCGTCAGTACAGTACAGGACGTAGGGTTCCAGTTGACCCTAGAGAACCAGGCTTCGACGCGCGGTCCATTATCGTGCAAGGGTTGGTCGACCGGAACAGAGCCCATCGAGGCGCACTCGACAGAGATGTATCCACAAGCAGTCGAGTGCATGTTTCTGGTCCTGAATGTTTCAGCAGAGCTATCAGAGCCGCAGTTATCCCCCCCAATTTCAGGTTGGCAACAGGAGTCAGCAAGTTCACTGGTGAGTCTAAGCCTGAAACTTGGCTTGAAGATTACCGAGTGGCAGTTCAGATTGGTGGTGGGAACGACGAGGTGGCCATGAAGCATTTGCCCCTCATGTTGGAAGGTTCTGCCAGGGCATGGTTGACTCAATTACCTACTAGCAGCATTTACACTTGGGAAGATCTGTCTCGAGTGTTCGTCAGAACGTTTGAAGGGACTTGCAAGCGACCAGCTGGATTGACAGAGTTGCAAGTCTGCGTGTAGAAAGCTAATGAGACTCTCAGAGAGTATATTCAGAGGTGGATCACTTTGCACCACACTGTAGAGAATGTGTCCGATCATCAGGCAGTCTGCGCCTTCAAAGACGGCGTCAAGAACAGAGAAGTGAGTTTGAAATTTGGTCGAACCGGTGACATGACCTTGAGTCGGATGATGGAGATTGCTACCAAGTACGCCAATGGCGAAGAAGAAGACCGACTCCGAAGCGGCAAGCACAAGCCGAGTCAGTCGGAAAAGGGAAACACCAGTCGGAAACAGAAGCGGAAGGCTGAACCGGCAACTGCTGGAGAGGCTCTGGCCGTGACTCAAGGAAAGTTTAAGGGGAAACCAAAAGGATCCTAGAACCCCAAGAAGGTAAAGGATAAAGAAGGGAACGACGTGTTGGATATGCCATGTCACATTCACACGAAGAAAGACGAAGAGGGGAATATCATTTACCCAAAGCACACCACTCGCCAATGTCGACTCCTGATCCAGCAGTTTCAGGGAAAACAGTCTAAGGACAAGGAGAAGGAGTCGGACAAGGCCGAAGACAAAGAGGACAGTGAGGGAGGATATCCGCATATCAACTCCACTCTGATGATCTTTGCAGATGTGGAAAGCAGAAGTCGACTGAAAGTGATTAACCGAGAGGTGAACATGGTTGCCCCAGCAAAGGCAAATTATCTGAAGTGGTCTCAAACACCCATCACATTCGACCAATCTGATCACCCGACTCATATTGCCACCCCTGGGAGGCAAGCTTTGGTGGTCGATCCAGTTGTCGAAGGCACTCGACTGACAAAGGTGCTGATGGATGGTGGAAGTGGGCTGAATCTGTTATATGCAGACACATTGAAAGGTATGGGCATTCCGATGTCCCGACTGAGCACTAGTAACATGAGCTTTCATGGAGTTGTACCAGGGAAGAAGGCCGAGTCACTCGGCCAGATAGCTTTGGACGTAGTGTTTGGTGATTCGAAGCATTTTTGCAAAGAAAAGTTGACGTTTGAGGTCGTGGATTTTCAAAGTGCATATCATGCCATTTTGGGGAGACCAGCCTATGCACGGTTCATGGCTCGACCATGTTACGTGTACATCAAATTGAAGATGCCCGGTCCCAAAGGTGTGATCACTGTCACCGGTGATAGGAAAAAGGCAGAGGAGTGCTTTCAGAAGGGCTCCAAGATTGCCGATTCCCAAGTGACAGCGGTCGAGTTCGAAGAATACAAGCAAAACGCAGATCCGAGTGACTTGCTGCGATCCAAGAAGCCCGCCAGAGAGTCTGCATTCCAGTCGTCCGGTGAGACGAAGCCTGTTCACATTCACCCGACCGACCCCGAAGCAGCTCCAACCCGCATCTCCACAACACTCGACCCAAAATAGGAAGAAGCGCTCATCCAGTTCCTCCGTGAGAACTGGGACATTTTTGCATGGAAGCCCGCTGACATGCCAGGTGTACCCAGGGGACTGGCTGAGCATCGCCTAAGAGTCGACTCGTCTGCAAAACCAGTCAAAGAGCATCTTCGGCGGTCCGCCGTCCAGAAGAGAAAGGCCATCGGTGAAGAAGTGGCTCGACTGTTGGCGGCAGGATTTATCCGAGAGATATACCACTCCGAGTGGCTCGCTAATGTCGTCATGGTTCCTAAGAAGGACAAGTCGCTCCGAATGTGCATTGATTTCAAGCACATCAACCGGGCCTGCCCGAAAGATCACTTTCCTCTCCCTCGCATAGATCAAATTGTTGACTCGACCGCGGGATGCGAGAAGTTGTCTTTTTTAGATGCTTACTCCGGGTACCACCAGATCCGTCTGTACGGGCCCGATGAGGTAAAAACAGCTTTCATCACTCCATTCGGGTGCTTCTGCTATATCACCATGCCATTCGGCCTCAAGAATGCCGGAGCCACATTTATGCGAATGATTCAGAAGTGTCTACTCACTCAAATCAGTCGGAATGTGGAAGCTTATATGGATGATATTGTTGTCAAGTCACGAAAAGGTTCTGACCTGCTCGCTGACCTCGCCGAAACATTTGCCAACCTCAGAAGGTATGATATCAAGCTCAATCCATCAAAGTGCACATTTGGAGTTCCTGGTGGCAAGTTACTCGGTTTTCTCGTTTCCGAACGGGGAATCGACGCTAACCCAGAGAAGATTGGCACTATTCTCCGAATGAAACGCCCTGTGCGAGTGCACGATGTCCAGAAGCTTACTGGATGCTTGGCCGCATTAAGTCGATTCATCTCACGACTCGGTGAAAAGGCACTGCCTCTTTACCGACTGATGAAGAAGGCTGACAAGTTCGAGTGGACTCCAGAAGCTGATGCAGCGTTTGCCGAGCTAAAAGCTCTGCTCTCCACCCAGCCGGTGCTTGCTGCTCCAATCAGCAAAGAGCCTCTGTTGCTCTACATCGCAGCCACAGGACAAGTCGTCAGTACTGTGCTAACGGTCGAGCGGGAAGAAGAAGGAAAAGCTCTCAAAGTTCAGCGCCCAGTGTATTATTTGTCTAAAGTCTTGACTCCATCCAAGCAGAGATATCCTCATTATCAGAAGCTTGTGTATGGAATATACATGACCACAAAGAAGGTTGCTCATTATTTCTCTGACCATTCCATCACAGTCGTCAGCGACGCTCCACTATCAGAGATTTTGCACAACAGAGATGCAACTGGTCGAGTGGCCAAATGGGCGATTGAACTTCTTCCCCTTGATATCAAGTTTGAGGCAAAGAAAGCCATTAAGTCCCAGGCGATAGCAGATTTCCTCGCCGAGTGGATTGAACAACAGCAACCGACTGAAGTTCACTCGGAGCATTGGACCATGTTTTTTGATGGCTCTAAGATGTTGAATGGTTCCGGTGCTGGGGTTGTCCTGGTTTCCCCCAGAGGAGATAAGCTCAGATATGTGCTCCAGATTCACTTTGATTCCTCCAACAATGAGGCAGAATATGAGGCCCTCCTATATGGGTTGCGCATGGCCATTTCACTCGGCGTCCGTCGCCTAATGGTCTATGGCGACTCGGATTTAGTGGTCAATCAGGTGATGAAAGAGTGGGACGTGAGAAGCCCAGCCATGACTGGATACTGCAGTGCAGTGAGGAAGCTAGAAAAGAAGTTCGAGGGGTTGGAGCTCCATCATATACCCCGACTGAAAAATCAAGCAGCTGATGATCTAGCAAAGATAGGTTCCAAGAGAGAAGCCATTCCGAGTGGTGTGTTCTTGGAGCATATACACACTCCGTCAGTCAAAGAAGATCCTTTCACCGAAGAAACTCCGCAGCCCAAGAGCGCCACAGATCCGACTGAAGTTGAAATCCCAGCGGTGGTCGACTTGATCATGGAGGTTTTGGTGGTCATTCCCGACTGGGCGATTCCGTATGTCGCATATATCTTGAGGAAAGAGCTTCCGGAGGATGAGGAAGAGGCTCGACAAATCGTCCGTCGATCTAAGGCCTTTACCGTAATCAAAGGACAATTATACAGAGAAAGCGCGACTGGAGTCGGTCAGAAGTGCATAACACCAGAAGAAGGTCGACTCATCCTCAATGATATTCACTCGGGGACCTGTGGTCATCATGCGTCCTCTCGGACCATCGTGGCCAAAGCATACCGAGCCGGATTTTACTGGCCCAAGGCGAATGAGATGGCAAAAGAGATAGTGGATAAGTGCGAGGGATGTCAGTTCTACTCGAATATGTCGCACAAGCCTGCGTCAGCTTTGAAGACCATCCCACTCGTCTGGCCTTTTGCAGTTTGGGGGCTGGACATGGTCGGTCCTTTGAGAACAGGACGAAGCGGTTTCACGCATGTACTGGTGGCAGTCGACAAGTTCACCAAGTGGATCGAGGCTAAACCAATCAAGAGCCTTGACACCGGTACTGCTGTTAGCTTCATCAGGGAACTAATATTCAGATATGGAGTCCCGCACAGCATCATTACGGATAATGGGTCGAACTTTGACTCAGAGGAATTCAGAGCTTTCTGCGACTCCCAGGGCACACGGGTCGACTACGCTTCAGTCGCCATCCGCAGTCGAATGGACAAGCAGAACGAGCTAATGGACTGATTCTTAAGGGATTGAAGCCTCGACTGATGCGTGATCTCACACACGCGGCTGGAGCTTGGGTCGATGAACTTCCCTCTGCACTCTGGGGACTGCGGACCACACCTAATCGGTCGACCGGAAGAACTCCATTCTTCTTGGTCTACGGAGCCGAAGCGGTCTTACCAAGTGATCTTCTGCATAATGCTCCCCGAGTTGAAATCTACAACGAAGCAGAAGCTGAACAAGCGCGGCAGGACGCAGTCGACCTTTTAGAGGAAGAAAGGGAGATGGCTCTGATCCGGTCGACCATCTACCAACAAGATCTGCGCCGTTTCCACACCCGAAATGTGAGAGGTCGAGCCTTCCAGGAAGGAGATTTGGTTCTCCGAGTGGATCAGCACAAACCACACAAGCTTGCTCCTTCTTGGGAAGGCCCCTTCATAGTCACCAAGGTCCTCCACAATGGGGCGTACCGTCTTTACAACGTCGAGCATAATTTCGACGAGCCCCGAGCTTGGAACGCGGAGCTACTCCGCCCATTCTACACTTAAGTTTTATCATTCGGATGAGTTGCAATAAAGTACTTTTGTAGTTCATGGACCTCAAAATAATAGTGTCATAGTTCCTCCATAATATCTGTCACTTTTTATTTTTGTCCAATGAAATTCCCCTCAGTGGGTGACTTAGCTGCGAATCCGTTACGCCTAAGTTTGTAAAAATCGTACCGAGTGGTGAGCCAGACTCCCACTCGGAGGCTTAGCTGCGAATCCGTTTCGCCTAAGTTATCAAAATCCTACTGAGTGGTAAGCCAGGCTTCCACTCGGAGGCTTAGCTGCAGCCTCGTGCTCGCCTAAGTTATAAAAATCCTACCGAGTGGTAAGCCAGCCTTCCACTCGGAGGCTTAGCTGCAGCCTCGTGCTCGCCTAAGTTATAAAAATCCTACCAAGTGAAGAGCAACCCTCTCACTCGGGGGCTTAGCTGCAGTCCAAGCACTCGCCTAAGTTATAAAAATCCTACCGAGTGAAGAGCAACCCTCTCACTCGGAGGCTTAGCTGCAGCCTCGTGCTC
>NC_041381.1:746013-746919 GCF_002162155.2 Triticum dicoccoides | reverse complement strand
CACTCGGGGGCTTAGCTGCAGTCCAAGCACTCGCCTAAGTTATAAAAATCCTACCGAATGAAGAGCAACCCTCTCACTCGGAGGCTTAGCTGCAGCCTCGTGCTCGCCTAAGTTATCAAAATCCTACCGAATGAAGAGCAACCCTCTCACTCGGAGGCTTAGCTGCAGCCTCGTGCTCGCCTAAGTTATCAAAATCCTACCGAGTGAAGAGCAATCCTCTCACTCGAGGGCTTAGCTGCAGCCCAGTGCTCGCCTAAATGGACTAAAGAATAAGTCGATTGCAGTACAGGCACCTTGCTTTGAACCTGCAAAAGACATTCCGAGCCGAAGGCAATCGTATTCAAGCACCAAATCCAAGTTTGAATCGACATCTAAAGGAACCGAAAGTGCTCAGGCGTCAAGCCTGTTAAGGTTTGTTGGTTACAATTCCACTCGGCATACCGAGGCAAATTTAAAGCGTCGAGCCAGAAGAAGTTTTTTACCCCTCCTGTGGAGGGCTGGAAGGTGCAACAAATTCATCAAGGTCAATCCCGTCGGCGATCCGAGTGGCAGCTGCAAGGAAAGTTTCCATAAAGGACCTGAAGTCGTGCTTCTTGGTATTGGCCACCCGAAGGGCCGCCAGCTTCTCTTCTCGCGCATCTTTGCAGTGGACTCGGGCCAGACACAGAGCGACATCTGCACCACACCGAGCCGAGGACTTCTTCCACTCCTGCACTCGACCAGGGATCGTGTTCAAGCGGGCCATCAGCGACTCAAGGTCATTCTGAAGTGTCTCCTCAGGCCAGAGCGTCGAGTCGATGCGAGATGTGGCGGCCTTCAGCCTTGCGAGATAGTCCACGACAGCTGCAACACGAGACTCCAGTCGGAAAACATCCATGGCAACTTCGTCGTTCACCGGAGAATTGA
>NC_041381.1:733544-746003 GCF_002162155.2 Triticum dicoccoides | reverse complement strand
CCGAATGAAGAGCAACCCTCTCACTCGGAGGCTTAGCTGCAGCCTCGTGCTCGCCTAAGTTATCAAAATCCTACCGAGTGAAGAGCAATCCTCTCACTCGGGGGCTTAGCTGCAGCCATGTGCTCGCCTAAGTTTATCAAAATCCTACCGAGTGGTAAGCCAACCCTCTCATTCGGAGGCTTAGCTGCAGCCCTGTGCTCGCCTAAGGTATAAAAATCCTACCGAGTGAAGAGCAACCCTCTCACTCGAGGGCTTAGCTGCAGCCCAGTGCTCGCCTAAGTGGACTAAAGAATAAGTCGATTGCAGTACAGGCACCTTGCTTTGAACCTGCAAAAGACATTCC
The DNA here is from genome assembly GCF_002162155.2 of Triticum dicoccoides. Taxonomy (NCBI): domain Eukaryota; kingdom Viridiplantae; phylum Streptophyta; class Magnoliopsida; order Poales; family Poaceae; genus Triticum; species Triticum dicoccoides. The sequence goes on along the minus strand of NC_041381.1, from coordinate 745,660 downwards.
GAGCCGAAGGCAATCGTATTCAAGCACCAAATCCAAGTTTGAATCGACATCTAAAGGAACCGAAAGTGCTCAGGCGTCAAGCCTGTTAAGGTTTGTCGGTTACAATTCCACTCGGCATACCGAGGCAAATTTAAAGCGTCGAGCCAGAAGAAGTTATTTACCCCTCCTGTGGAGGGCTGGAAGGTGCAACAAATTCATCAAGGTCAATCCCGTCGGCGATTCGAGTGGCAGCTGCAAGGAAAGTTTCCATAAAGGACCTGAAGTCGTGCTTCTTGGTATTGGCCACCCGAAGGGCCGCCAGCTTCTCTTCTCGCGCATCTTTGCAGTGGACTCGGGCCAGACACAGAGCGACATCTGCACCACACCGAGCCGAGGACTTCTTCCACTCCTGCACTCGACCAGGGATCGTGTTCAAGCGGGCCATCAGCGACTCAAGGTCATTCTGAAGTGTCTCCTCAGGCCAGAGCGTCGAGTCGATGCGAGATGTGGCGGCCTTCAGCCTTGCGAGATAGTCCACGACAGCTGCAACACGAGACTCCAGTCGGAAAACATCCATGGCAACTTCGTCGTTCACCGGAGAATTGACGGGGTCGAGGTTTGGCTCCAGTCGGCTGGTTTCTTCTTCAAAGTTTTGACAAAATTCTGCAAGGATGATCACTAAGTCAAGGGGATAGTCGAATGGAAAAAGCCACAATTGGAAATATTTGCCAAACATGGAGGTTTACCTTCAAGCATAAGAAACAGCTTCTTGGCAAGGCCACTCAGGAAGACCTCCAGTTCAGTTTTCTTCTCAGTCAATTTGCTGACTTGGTCGGTCAGGGCAGCTTTATCAGTTTTCAGTCGACTGACCTCCTTGTTGGCAATCCCAAGAGCAGCTTTCAGATTGGTATTGTCTTGTTCGAGCTTGGTGACTGAAGCTAACTTCTCATCAGCAAGCTTGATCTTCTCAGCTAGCTCAAGGTCTTTCTTCTGCTGGGCCTCCCTTACCTTACCTGCAAGTTACAGCAAGATCAGATTTTGAAACAAGCAAGGGGAAAAGCAGTCGTTAGGGTCTCACCAAACATACCTTCGGTCTCCTCCTTTGCCTTTGTCAGTTTCTCTTGAACCAGCTTCAAGCTCAGCTCGACTTGAGTATGTTTTTGTTCCAGCTCTGAGTAGCGAGCCACAAGATCACAAGAGTTCTGCGAAGACCCAATCGACTAAATTTCAAAAATAATTCACTTCCGAGTGAAAAAGCGAAAAACACACGTTTCTAAGACTACAGCCGAATACAAGCATTCGACCGTAGTCTCGGGGACTACACCCAGTGGGTGCACTCAGCGTGCCCCCACTAATCCCGATGAAGACAAAGTCGACCAGTCGACCCCAAAAAAAAAGTGCGAGGTGCATTCTCTAAGACTGTGATCAACTGCAAGCAGTCGACCACAGTCTCGGGGACTACACCCAGTGGGTGCACTCAGCGTGCCCCCACCGGTTTGTGAAATCCAGTCGACCAGTCGACTGACAGAAAGATCGACAACATAAATCCTAAGGCCGACTGCCAGCAGTCGACCTTAGCCTTGGGGACTACACCCAGCGGGTGCACTCAGCGTGCCCCCGCTAACACGGAGTTTATTCGACACACCCAGTGGGTGACTACTATGAATTCCGGAAAAGAAAAGTTTTTGGTAGCATATCCAACAGAACAAACAGCGGTCGACTGACCTGGACATTGCTTTGGAGGGCAGAACTGGCGTCATAAGCTGCCTGGCTCGCGTCCCGGATGGTCTTCAGCTGCTCCATCATGAGTCCCGCCTGGCGTATTGCCTCCTTCGCTGCGCCAGCTTGGTCCTCTGGGACGTGGTGCGTCGTGAAGAGAGAGGGCTGCTGGGCACTCGTCAGTGGATTTGCGAAGGACACCATGTGTCGAGTGGTGTTCTCTTCCTCCACAGTCAGAATCTCAGGCGCCGTCACATCCTGAAGCACCTTACTGGCGGACGCTTTCCGACTCCTCCTGCGTGCCAGTGGTTCTTCATCCTCGTCGTCGTCGGGGAGATTGATAACAGTGTTGGGTGGAGCTGCGGAGAAGAATCAGGATCAGAGATCGCGAGTCAGTCGACTAAGAACGGTGTTAAGAATACAGTACCTGGGTTCGAAGTTGCTGCATCCTCCATCTCGTGGTCATCAGCCCGGGCCGAGGTCTCAGAAGTAGCAGCACTGCAACTCCAAAGGATCAGTCGACTAACTTCAGCATCGACCAGAGATAAAGTTCACACAAAATGAGAAGACTCAAACGACACAATTACCCTGATATGGTGGGGATGGACACCTTCATCTTCGGCAGGAGCTTGGTCGGCTTTGGCGGAGCCCCCCTAGGCTGCTTCGGCGCCTTTTCAGTCGGCGCTGGAGAAGTGGTCCTAGGGCGCTTGGTCGACTGCGTCGCAACCCCCTTGCCACGTTCAGTCGAAGGGTCGTGGACGAGCTTCGACCGCCTTTCCGAGCGCGGTGGCACGACCTCCTCCTCTTCCTCCTCGTCTTCGGCGTCATCATCATCGCCGTCGTCATCATCATCGTCGTCGTCGTCCCCTGCAACGTCCGAGTCCCATTCCTCCTCGTCCTGGCTCTCGCCCCCGCTCGCCTCACCCTCCTCAGTCGGAGTTTGTGCCCCATTGGGCATCGAGTACAGCTCGGTGAGGGCCTAGCAGATATCAAGACAATGATCAGTCGACCAGTCGGCAGAGTAGACAGAGATGAATGCGACAAGAATGCAGTGGAGAGCAGGGCAAGTGTACCTTATTTGGATCACTGTTGTGGTCGAGTGGAGGAATCCTTCTGGCTCCGCGTGGGTTGTCCTTGTTTCCGGTGACGGCTGCCATCCATCTTTCCAGAGTGACATCGTCGACTGCTTCTGGATGGACTCTAGTCTCGTCTTCGGTCCCACAGTACAACCACATGCAGTGGCTCCGGAACTGGAGGGGCTGGATGCGACGCCTGAGGAAGACCTCCAGGAGATCCATGCCCGTCACTCCCTCCCGAACCAACTGCACCACGCGCTCCATCAACATCTTCACATCAGCTTTCTCCTCCGGGATCAACTTCAGAGAGGAGGGCTTGTTCACTCTGTCCATGGTAAACTGTGGGAGTCCACTCGACTGTCCCGGCGTCGACTGGTCCCGGCAGTAGAACCAGGTCGACTGCCAGCCTCTGACTGACTCGGGAAAGGTCATGGGCGGAAAGGTGCTCTTGTTCCTCACCTGGATGCCCAAACCCCCACACATTTGGACGACTCGGGTCTTTTCGTCGCCTGGACTCGCCTTCTTCACGGTCTGAGAGTGACACGTGAATATATGCTTGAACAAACCCCAGTGCGGTCGACAGCCCAAGAAACCCTCACACATGGACACGAACGCAGCAAGATGGGCAATGGAGTTTGGGGTAAAATGGTGGAGCTGCGCTCCGAAGAAATTCAAGAAGCCACGAAAGAAAACACTCCGCGGCAAGGAAAACCCACGATCCACATGGGTGGCCAAAAGCACACACTCACCCTCTTCTGGCTGAGGCTGCCACTCCTTCCCCGGAAGCCTCGCAGCTCCGTGGGGGATCAAGCCCTCGTTGGCCATGTCGAGAATGTCATTCTCAGTGATGGTCGACTGGATCCAGTCTCCTGGGACCCAGCCTTTCGGCAGGCGGGATCTGGACGAGGACCCTCCGCGGCTGGTGGATCTCCCCTTCGCCTTCTCCGACGCCGACGCCTTCTTTGCACGCTCCAGCGCCGCCGTCTTCTCCTTGGCCATGTTCGCCGGTGAGATGCGCGAAGGGAAGTGGTGCGGGGGCGAGAGCGAGCACGCTGAGCAGGGAGGAAGGAAGCAGAGAGAGGGGGAGAATGCTAAGGCGCAGCACAGAAATCCTCGCCGGGCACATTTATAAGGTCCCTTCCGAGTGGATGACAGGTGGGCCCGGTCGATCTAATCATATCTGGAACAGTTATGCAGACGGGATACGTGGCGAAAAAGGCGGCGCGGAGATCGAGGCGTCCATGCCCCGTCCCATCCGAACGCCGCGGTCCGCCCCGCTTCGCGCGCGCCCCAAAATTTTGCATCCCGCGGAATCCGCGAGCAACAAATCAGTCTGTCAGGCGCGGTGTTTCCAGCGATCCGTCGCTCGGAGATCGTCGAAGCCTGAAAGATCACTCGACGCAAAAGCAGAATGGATCAAGTCGACTGAAGGCAAGTTGTTTCCTGTCGACAAAGGGATTCTTTGGTCCAGAACAACGCACAACCGGAGGGCAAAGGTTAATCGGAAACGACATCAACTCCTTCTTCACTCTAAGCCTCAATCCATTCGGGGGCTAATGATGGGGTTATGTACCTAGGGTAGGGTCATGGACCTGATCCAAGTAACTTACCCTAGGACATCCTTAGAAGAGGTCGCCTTCCAGTCGACCAACGAGGATTCACTCGACTGGCCTGAAGGACTCGACCACGAAGACCCACTCGACCACCAGGAGGTCAAGAGGCACTCTGCACTGCAACGGCCTGTAATCAAGTAGACTTTATGACAGTAAAGGCCTTTATGTGGGGCGTTACCAGTAACGCCCCAGACTTAACTCACCTTAAACCCTCTCCTATGTGGGCTGGCTGGGGTCCTGGCGCACTCTATATAAGCCACCCCCCTCCACAGGCAGAGGGGTTCGGCACCTTGTAGTTCATACACTCATAATCCACTCGACCGCCTCCGGGCTCCGAGACGTAGGGCTGTTACTTCTTCCGAGAAGGGCCTGAACTCGTACATCCTTTGTGCTTACAACCTCTCCATAGCTAGGACCTTGCCTCTCCATACCTACCCCCCACTCTACTGTCAGGCTTAGAACCACGACACATATCTTTGATGCTTTTCATCAGTTGATCTAAGGTAGTGTCCTTGCTCGAGGAAGCCTCGTCTCTATTATCTTTCCTTTTTCGCGAACGACCTGTTCTATCAACTGGATCAGATTCTTCCTCCACAAATTTCCCCTCTTGAGCAATTATTGTCTGTCTGTGCTTCTCACTTATTATGTCATCAACCTGTGCCATGTTAAATCATTTTAAATTACTCAACATTAAAAATGTTCCATAACTGCATGCATGCAAACCATAAATACTTACCCGCCCATTCCCGCGGTCGTATGATGTGTCGTACGCGTGACGCTTCATAGCCTCAACTTCTGGCCAGTTAAGCATCAGCAGATACTCTTGTGCCAGTGGATCAAATGTCTCTTCATCAAGTGGCTGCACTTTCTCCCAAAACAAGTACTGCACGAACATTAAATATATTAGCAATCTTAACAGTACAACCTATAGTTCGAAATAAAATATGTAACATACAATTTACCTGTATGAGGGCCAGGTTTCCCACCGGCCATGTAAACTTTGTAAGATCTGATACAGTCTGCGTGATGCCATCAACGCAAACGCGTAACGTAAACGCGTTCCAGTTAAATGATTTGATGCTCTCCACATCCTCCACTAACTTGTAAAAAGCATTAGGAACTTCTACCATGGAGTGTGGTGCAAGAACCGTGCCTAGAAGAACCATCACAATTCGACGCAGGAAATCATCATCATACGTGCCACTAGCAGTGATGTCCTGTATAAGCTGGTCTATCATTATTTCATTCGTACTCGAATCTATGAAACGACTTGACACCTTCACCTTCGCCTTTAACCCCCCTTTACCTAATGCTTTCATGGCATCTCTGCCCTTGCTCACTAGGCCAAAAATATGAAACACATCTTCAGCACACAATGATATCGCACCGTTTCTAGATGGCATGATGAACCTTTTTCTGTCCAATGAATATGATTTAAGAATAAACTTTAGCAAGCACTTGCGCATGAGCACACTAGGCATCATCAACATTTGTCCTAGTCTAGTGCTTGCAAAACGTTTTTTTGCCTAGAGGTCAGTTTGCTGACGACCAGACACCACTTCTCAACAGAACAGGAAATCTCTCCGTACTCCTCCATCACTACGAATAGGAGCAAAAAACATATTAGCTAATTTACATGTGTACGTGATGAACATGATGAATGCACCGTTCAAAAAACAAAAAAAAATTACCTCCCACCATTGCGGTCATCGGTGGCCGCAGGGGGGTGGGGGGTGATGGTGATGACGACGCCGACGGCGGGCTGTGGAACCGCGGCCGCCTACGTCAGAAACTTCGGGTGCCGTGATCTCGACGGACGACCACGGTGGATGGCGTGCTGTCGATCGGCGGACGGCGGATGAGGTGTTCTCCAATGGCGGTGGATGGACGGCGGCGCGGCGTCACGGGGCCAGAGGGGGTGGATGGACGGCGGCGTGTTGAAGAGGACAGGGTGAGGGGCGTCAGGGGATCGGGGGCAGATGGAGGCGTGGGTTAGGGCTTGGGGCAGGGCATCGTGGGTGACGAGGGCATATGGCAGCGGGCATGCCAGGTCCTAATCACGATAGATTCGGTCAGGCCCGCGTCGCCTCTATCTCCACTGCCGTCTGCAATGGTTGGGCCGGGCCCCAGACGACACGGGCGGATTAGCGTCGGCGGGCGGCAGCCATGCTAGTTTAGTCCCACCTCGGCCGCCGAAGGATGCCCCGACCAGTTTATATAGCCGCCTCGGTTAGTCCATGCATGGTCATATCTAATATTGTGATATGACTCTACATAACTGCCCGGCAGTACACTGTCTGGCAGTGTACTGGCCCGGCAGTTACGTAAAGTCACATCACACTATTAAATATGTTTATTTTGTCATTTTGTTTTTTTTTAACTTCACACGAAAATAAACTTCTTTTAAACTTTTTTTACTCCGTCAAACATCACGAAACTTTTTTCGCACGTTGGCATCACCATTCACAGCACCCCACAACAATTTGCGTATTTTTCCGACGCTCGATGCATTTTCTAGGGTTTTCCAGGTCAAAGATAACAAAAACACTGCCCGAACGTGACACAACGTCCGTTTTGTGTCCATTTTCGTTCCAACCTTGCGTGGGGGCCTACGTTGGCCGTGCCCACAGGTACGCACACCTTGGTGCACTTGCATGCATGCGATCATCTAGCGCCAGTCCAAACATCTACTTCTCGGTCTGCCAGAGAGGGGTTCCCAGCTACGTTTTTTTTCTACTCCGTCAAACGTCACGAAACTTTTTCCGCACGTTGGCATCACCATCCAAAGCACCCACGCCAATTTGCGTATTTTTCCGACGCTCGACGCATTTTCTAGGGTTTTCCAGGTCAACAATCACAAAAGTACTGCCCGGACGTGACGCAACGTCCGTTTTGTGTCCGTTTTCGTTCCAACCTTGCGTGGGGGCTGACGTTGGCCATGCCCACAGGTACACACACTTTGGTGCACTTGCATGCATGCGATCACGTAGCCCCAGTCACTACAAGAAATCTGTTAATGCATGACGGATTTCTGCTGACATTTTTAAAAATCGTCATGAACGGTCTAGTATAGCCCCGCAAGCCCGCCTAAAGCCCTAAACTTTTGCCCGTATAAAACCTAACCCTAACACACTTCCCGTCCCCAATCTCTTTCCCCATCCGCCGTCGCCACACAGGGCCTCTCCTCGTTCCCGTCCTCCGCCGCCACACCTTGCCTCTCCTTGTCCTCGTCCTCCGCCGCCACACCTTGCCTCTCCTCGTCCCCGTCCTCCGCCGCCACGCCTCTCCTCATCCCCGTCCTCCGCCACCACCTCCCTCCCTCCAACCGATGACGGCGGCCCGAGATCCATGGACAACGGTTGCAGCGGCCCCATGGAAGCGGCGGCCAACGCTAGCCGCTGCGGCGCGCCGGCTATGGATCTGACCAGGGGCCTCCCTCCTCCGTCTCCCACGCCACGCAGCTGCCTCGCCATCTGGAGATTAGGAGCATCAAGCGTCGGACGAGGAGAGGACGACGACCCTGACCTACGGGAGGCCCGAGCTCGACCACGCCGACGACGACGATGCCCCGCACAAGGTCCCTCCCTACTCCCCCCTTGTCTCCTCATCTTCATTCCTTCCTTGTTTCTCCCATTCCCAATCATTTTATTTTGAGTCGATTCAGATCAACAGAAGATCTCTGCCTCTCAAGTTCCATGGAAGGACGACCGGGACCCCACGCTCGAGCCCGACGAGCTGGACGAGTTCGACAGCGAGGTCGTCCGCCCCACGCACCATGATTCCCCAAAGAACAAGGTTGACCCTCTTGCTCTATTTTTCTTTTCTTTCCAAGTGATTGCTCTCAAATTTTCTTGGATTGAACCTCATGCAGCAAACGTGGCCACTTGCTTTCCTGATTCTCGCATGTTACAGCCAACGACAGAGTAGCACTGATGGATATTTCCTTCTTTTCTCACCATGGGAGCACTAGCAGTGTAGAATTCGTGATATCTGCTAGTTAGTGAAGCAAGTAGTACTTGTTTATTTTAGTAAGTAAACGCCCATGAGATGCTCCTGTTGGTTCCTTGCTATTCTGTGCATGCAGCAAGGATGTAATCGACAGTGGGGCAGGTGCTGATGCTATTTCGCTGAGAAGAGTACTATCGTATCTTATCCTTTTGCTGAACATTTATCTCTATGGGATCTACTTAGCTGACAATTTTGTCTAAGTTACACTTGTGGCACATAGTGTGGTGTGATGTTCCAACATGGATTGCGTACTTTAGTAGATAAGACTGTCATTTATTTTAGCATCAAGGATGATGCAGTTCGTACTTGTTTTGTTTAGACTTTCCTGGATTCCATAGTTCTGTATTTTTCTTGCTTCATGAAAGTAGCCATCATATGCTTGTTGTGATATTGATTCGTCAATGCCTGAATACATAGTTGTATTTATCGATATACCAGATTTGCATTTCGAGGATAAATTGTGATACATAAAACATATTTTTTTTACTTTACTAGAATTTTGAAATTAGAACAGACACTTGTCAATGGCAATAGTATTTTTTATGCCCAACGCCCTTGCAGCTATTTATATATCAGAAGCTCTGCATGCACCTTCCTTCTATTAAGTTTTAATTAAATATTTTATATTTACAATAGAACATGTCTGGCTGTTTATTGTCAAGGCCTAATGTTGTTGTCCGGAAGGAACTTCAGGAACTAGCTTTGAATAGCTCTTGTATTCATCTGGAATTTGATATTTCAGGCACCGGTCTTGTGTACGTTTCTTGATATCTGTTACAGTTCCAAAATGTAAAGTTTCTCTATTGCTTGTCCATGTGGTTCCACTTCAGACTATTCAGAAGCATCTTGTGAGCAAAGTGCTATTTAGTGTTTAATATTCAAAACTTCAGTTGTTGCATTTGTTTTTACTCATGTAGTTTTGATATTTTATTGCCAACTTAAATAAAAGAATGTGTAGCAGTTTATGCTTGTAATTTTTTTGCCAGGAAGTTATTACTAGATCTACTATCCCAATAATTTTTTATTTCCTGAATGTACACTAAAGGCCTACATCTAGACAAGTTGTAAAAAGAAAACTTTTTCCGCACTTTACTCTGTTTTACTTATTAGAAACTGGTGCAGGTTTAGATATCTGTAGTGCCTGAAGCTTAGTCAGCTTAAGACTTAAAATAGTTTAGCCATAGTTTGTATCTACACTTGTGCGGTTGTGCCTATCATCCATATTTGCCAAGCTAATAATTCTTTTCACTTATCCAAATTTGTCCTCATGCTGGCTAACTTGTTTTTTATGCCTTTGTTTAGTGCAGGTTCAAGAAATCAGAGGCTCGTTTTTCAAAACGAATACACGGAGAAATCAGAGGCTCCTTTTTCAAAACGAATACACGGAGAAATCAGAGGCTACTTTTCCAGATCGGTTCCAAGAAAATGCAAAGTTGTGTAGTAATTTGTTTAGAGGCTCCTTTTTCCAGATTGGTTCCAAGAAAGTGATGTAGTAATAATGGTTGTAATACTTGTTGAGCTAATATGTAAATATGTATTTTTGGTATCTGAACGTTGCTGTGATTGTAATGAGTTTGGGCTGTTTTGTGAAAATTAAATTTGATATATGGCCTTGTTTGAATATTAGGCATGAAATTTATAGATCACAAAAATGTCTAATTGTTATCTCCACCTAATGTGGGTTAAGAAGAAAAACAGAAAAAGCAATTGTCTAGTAGTGTCCACGTAGGCTGCCACGTCATTCCAACTGGTCTAAGCAAAAATCCAACATGGCATATGTCCATGACGGCTTGTTCCGTCACAGAAGATTGGGCCTGGGCGGGCTTGGCGCAGATCCATGACGGACAAGAGCTGTCATGGAAGCTATCATACCAAATTATGACGCGATTTACATGACGGATTTCAAATCCGACATGGAAGGGCACCCATGACAGTTTTTCATTGATCGGTGACGGACTAGAACTTTCATGTATTAACAGGATTCTTGTAGTGAGTGCAACCAACTACTTCTCGGTCTGCCGGAGAGGGGGTTCCCAACTACGATTTTTTTCTACTCCGTCAAACGTCACAGGACTTTTTCCACATGTTGGCATCACCATCCACAGCACCCACACCAATTTGCGGTATTTTTTAACGTCCGACGCATTTTCTAGTGTTTTCTACGGAAAAATACACTAAACCATTGTTCGGACGTGGCGCAACGTGTGTTTCCTGTATGATTTCGTTCATATGGTGCGTGCAGGACTACATTCGGGATGCACACACACTCGCAATATTTCGGTCTGTTACATGCATGCAATCACGTACCTTTACATTGAGCATCCTTACTATTTTCTTATGTTTTAGCATATATTCGTGTACGAATGCATCATCAAATCAAAACTATTGAATGATATGGACAAAACAAATTTCACTTAAATTTCATTCAACATAGATAAAATATTTTTCATAGTCGAGCAAACTCGATGATTACAAGTTCATACATAAAGTCTACTACTTAGGCTAAGAACGACATAATCAAATTAACTAAAGAACACACTAAAAAAACTACTCGTCGTCGCTATCAACGGGGTCAATCAAGACCGGGCCGTCGCCGCCGTCGTCGTCACTGCTGGACCGGTTCGCCACATCGTGCCAGTCCACCGGATCGTCGTCCGAATCCTCTTCCTCCTCCACCGCCGATGCCTGCTGCCACTCTGCCGGCGCCTACTCCCACTCCTGCTGCCACTCCGGCGGCACCTGCTGCCACTGCGGTGGCGCCATCGCCGCCTATTGCGCCGCCATCAGCTCGGCCGCCTGGATTGCGGCCGCAATCTCGGCGGCCTACATCGCCGCCGCCGCCGCCGCAGCCTCCAACGTCCATACGGCCACGTTGTACCCCGAGGTGTCATCCGGATCGCCGTCCTCGTGGAGGATGACCTACTCCAGCGGCAAGTCTATCCCCGGCGGCGAGGGAGGGGCGGCAGGGGAGGAGCGGCCGGCGCGGGCGCCGGTGCCGGGTGCGCACTGTGGCCGCCACCACGTCTGCGGTGATCGTGCGGTGGAGGCAGTGCGCAAAGACGGATGCTGCGGCCCGTCAGGTCGGGGGTCACGCCGGCCTCCGCAAGGCGGAAGGCGGCCATGACCTCCCAATTATCCTTCCCGCACCAAAATCTCTTGTGGCCTTCGATATTGTGCCGGCCGCCGCTGTGGTTGCGGAGCTCCTCCTCCGTCGCGCCGGGACCCGTCGTTGCGAAGCCGTCCGCGTCGATCTTCCAGTTGCGTGGAAGACGACAACTCGGCGGCACGGGGAGGCAGTAGCAGTGGAGCTCATCCATCTCCGGCACTCCGATGCTCGTCGGCCATGCGCCGGGGGCGCCGTCGGCGCCGGTGCTGCTGCTGCCGCGGAAGAAGGCCATCGGGTGCGGGGAGGTGGCGGGGCGGGGAGGTGGCGGGCAGGGGGCAGCGAGCGTCGGTGAGACGGGTGTGGGCGTTCGATGGAGGGGCGTCGCGTTTTATAGCGGGGCGGGGAGGAGGCGTGCAGGCGGCAGCGTGGCTATTAACGCCGGCGCGTTAATGACCGCGCAGCAGGCGGCAACCGCGTTGACCCTCGGGCGCCGCGAACGACGCGTCCGGAGGGGGCAGGCCAGGCGGAGGGGGCTGTCGGCAGGCGGGCGGGGCGACAATGGTCGCGTACGGCAGGCGGCAGCGGCGGCGCGGCAGGCGAGGAGCCGACAGGGGC
>NC_041381.1:668371-733157 GCF_002162155.2 Triticum dicoccoides | reverse complement strand
GGGCCTCGGGCAGCAGTGGCGTCCGGCAGGTGCGGCGGCAGGCGGCAGCGGCGGCGCGGCAGGCGAGGAGCCGACAGCGGCGGCAGCGGTGGCGTTCGGCCGGCGGCACACGCGTGCAACCGCTTGCGTGCATGCGCGCCTCGGCCGGTGTGATTGGCGGACGACAGGGGACGCGACGGGTGCGGGCTGGCGTGTGTTCAGGGGACGTGGGGGTGGGGCCTCGACGGGTGCGGCGCGGCACAGAAGACAACGTGTTGACCGCGGGCTGGCGTGGGATCTGCATGCCTGCCACGTCACCAGACGCGTGCGGGCGGGCGGTTTAATTTTTTTTCCTCGCGGGCGGGCGGGCTGTATTCATATACGTATAGCTCCGGCTGTTTTTTTGTTTTGCGGCCGGACGGGCTGGCGTGGGAAGCTTTTTTAAAATATGCCCAGCCTGCACTCTGTTATGAAGGGGTATTGGGCAATCTCGGCCGTCCTTGTATTTTGGGGGTCTATCGAAGCGGAAGTGATAATGGCAGAAGGGAAGGTTTATTTGCCAAATCTTTGCCCCAAAATTATTAGCATACTTCGTACATGATCGATTAATATCGATGTGTCGTCATTTTGTGTTGATAGGAGACGGAAGGAGATTACAAGAAATGGAATTCAGGCAAAACTCTACAGCAAAGTGCCCGCTCAGCCGCTCTTCGTCCTGGACGCTTCGTGTGCCGGTGAAATGGTTACTCATGTCCGCTAATCAGTCGGAATCACTTCCCGGTCATTTCTTTTTTTCCCGACCTCTTCCCCAGCATGTCACTAGTTTGGCCTATAGCTGGTCACCTGGGCCGTGCGTGGCATGCCGGCCCATTAGCATGCGTGCCAGGCTCGTCATGGGTCCGGCCCGGCACATGGCTAAATGGGCACGCCTAAATCCTTTCCTGGGGCGCAAGGCCAGGCCCAGCCCAGCCCGACCCGTTTACTTATTCTTTATTATCGAAAAAGACTTTCGCCCCGCTTTATATATAAAGCATCGACAAACAGTTCTCGGTACAACCGCACTCGCCCACAACACACGTACACACACACCGAAGGCAGGATACATAGGTGCTGAGCGCAGCAACACACTCCCTAGCTCTACAAGAGCCGCCGGGGGACCATGAACGCACCACCGCGAAGAAGTGAAAGCCGCATGTGACGAACCGTGGGCTCCAAGGCGGCGCCTTCAGGAAGGATACGAGACTGGAGTGCCGCCACCGGCCGATCCGAGGATCAGAGTTTCCCCTGGTGCAACACGCCGAGCAATGAGAGCCGCGACGACACCGTCAAGAAGGGAGCGATCTTCGCCGTCGCCAGTCCGCCTGAAGATAGAGTAGGTTTTCACCCGGGCCAACACTCAACGCCACCGAACGCCACACCCAGGCTACCAAGCCGCCCACACGGCCGTGGCAACCGGGCAGCACCGACTCTGCCCATGAGCATCGCGCCACCACCACCAGGGACGCTGCCCCAGAATCCAAGACCTTGAAACCAAGTCACCCGAGACCCACCACTACCCCAACCGCAGAGACGCGTGAAAAGGAACCGCCTTCCACACCCTTGGCCGGTCCCAGCGTCGAGACCCAATAGGCCAGCCACAGTAAGCCTCCATCGAGTCGTCCTGCTGCACCGGGTGCGAGACGAGCACAATCCTACTGCCGGGCGCGAGACGGGTCGATCCTGCTACCGGGCGCGAGACAAGCTCGGTCCTACGGCACCGGGCGCGAGACGGTTGATGGACCGAACGCGGGAGAAGGCCAGCCCTCCGGCGAGAGAAGCGAACGGACGCCTAAGAGAGGGGTCGAAGGCCGACACAGGCAGCCTACAGACGAGCCGACGCCAGACCAGTCTGGCCGCCACATAGTGAGTGATGATCAGCTGTTCACAAATTCAGTAAGTAAAAAAGAGTAGTCTGCTGTAAACACACTCTACTAGCTGCCTCAAATTCGGCAATCAAAACAGAGTAGTCTGCCGTACTAACAGAGTGCTTGTGTATGCCACTCATGCGCAGACCACCAAGCACTCGCTGATGCATGCGCAAGCACTAACAGAGTGTCAATCATGCAGGTATATAAACACAAACAGGTACATAAACACATGCACGCCGCTCATCCAGGCTCTACTGTTTGTACTGAATTATTATTAATAAATATTGCATGATGAAATCAAAGGTCCTGAATACTCCCGGTGTTGCTGCTGCTGGACGACGTCGTTGTCCAGCAAAATCGCTACTGCATTTGCATGCCACTAACTAATTCTGGGAGCAAAAGCAATTTTGCGGAATTTCAATTCCCCATCCGCTGCAGGCAGAGCATTGGAATCCAACGGTGCCAAACTACAAGAGTAACTAAGAACCCAACTCAACATCCGTGCAAGTTCAGAACCATTAACTGAAGAGATTTCTTTTCAGAAAAAAATATATTATCTGAAGAGATTTGGAGAACACCATACTCGAACCCACAAGAGGGAAGATTGCATATAATAAACCAAACTAAGAAGACCTTCCTAAATAGGACAAAAGAATAAAACGAGATCATACTAGAAAAATAACATTTCTCCGGTTCCAGGTTCATACGGGCAAGAATCAAAAACATTATTATATCTTCAAACTGAAATAAAATAACAGCATGACACAGTCCAACATGTAACACCACGCGAAAGCACCAAGCAGGAGACAGGGACTGTCGCAGAAGACAAGAAGAGGCTAAGAAGAGGTGACTTTGGTGCTCCCGGTGACGGGCGTGCTTGGCGAGCTTGCCGGGGAGGGGATAGAGCATAGAGGGAAAGTAAGCCAGCTTGCCTATGAAGAAGGAGACACCGGCATCGTGGTGGCAGTGGCGGCAGCGTCTCCATCTCGTTCTTGCACCTTGCGCCTCATCTCTTTCCGTGAGGTCCAGCTCCAGGGCGGTGTTTTCTGCGGCATCGGGGCGGTATGTTAGAATAATAAATCCGAGGTGCTCCGTCAATCATCCGCGGACCAAACAATCACACGATCATAACGCCGAGATTTGTTAATGAGATTCATCGACATGGCTATATCTCCGGGGCCTGACTACGGGCGCTACTAACCAGGACACCCTCATAATACCGCACAACGGCCACACGTGCATCAGCACACGCCTCCGGCTCCCCTTACGCGTCTGTGCTATTATGTTGGCTTATGTTACATTGTGTTCCTACCCTCTCATTATATGAGAGGCCAAGGATACAAGTGTCCTAATAGCACGCGTCTCTGTATCCGGTCTACACATCGTACGACTCAGAGTCCAACTGCAACCTATTTTCTACAATAATATTCGACACAACTCTAACAAACTCCACCTTGATGAATATGTTTCACCATATTGGATTCATCCAAGCATCGAAGCTCCATGTACATTGGACTTGAGATAGGCCATGAGCACCGCTCGTACACCCAGACTTCATGTGATTCCACCTGTAACTGTAGTCCCTTCTTGTCAGGGGCGGACCCAGGATGAAAATGTCCCGGTGTCCACGCCTAAATTACACATATGTGGACACCAAGCTATGTTATGCATAAAACTAACATACTTAACCATTGTAGATATCCAGTAGTAAAAATGCTTATCAAAATACTGGTCTACTTGTAATCGTAGTTGATTATGTGAAGTTTTTTGCCCAAGTTGAACAATAATGCATAAAAACTTTGAAGACAAATTTAATCAGCTAAGGCTACACTATTTATGTTTGAATAGGCTAACATCGAAAAAAATAAAACATATTGATTGAATTTATAATTATGAAGATGTACTTACTTACTTACATTATGTTGTAGGAGTACTGAGTTGTGCATTCAAAGGTCGAGGAATAATCCATACAAATGAGAACCACTTGGACTTGATTCTTA
Source organism: Triticum dicoccoides (assembly GCF_002162155.2). Lineage (NCBI taxonomy): Eukaryota > Viridiplantae > Streptophyta > Magnoliopsida > Poales > Poaceae > Triticum > Triticum dicoccoides. The sequence continues at coordinate 729,271 of NC_041381.1, read as the reverse complement.
CTTACCAACACGAGCAAATGGTAGTAATTCAATTCTTAACTGTGGCATCCTTGAGACTAAAAGCCCTAGACCTACAATTTTTTTTGTATAGGTACGTACTTGGACTTGATTGTGCTCCCTTCGTAAAGAAATTTAAGAGTGTTTATATCACTCAGGCTCTTATATTTCTTTACAAAGGGAATAGCGACTTGCGGTACTTCTTTCATTAATTGTCCAGCGATTGGGCGAATAGGCCATGGCAGCACAGACGCTTCGATGGAGATTGGGCGGGTGGATGAGGCGATGCCATGACGAATCTTTGCAGGGGGAGGCAAGAAGCCATGAGTAGGCGCAGGTTTTCTTTTGGGGTTGCGGACCTAAATAAAAGAGATCAAATTAGTTGATGAAAATCTTATCCTTCCTTATCTCTTCGATACAGTATATCGCAACGTTGTTGCCGCTAACAGCACTTCCTGAATCATAGGCACACATGCCATGGAGAGTGCACCAGATCCTAAAGACTAGGACGACGTTTACACAACGCGCACATGACTATACAGTTTTTATTTTTGAGAAATACATGACTATACAAATGTTACAGTACAGTTTAACAAAATTGATCGATAGCCTGGGATGTGGCTAGCTGGGTGCCTCAATCGCCAATAGATGGGCCAGGCCTGTGCACCCTCTCGCTCCAGCCGCTCCAGCCGGTGTCCACGAATGAATTTTACCGGTGTCCCACGCAATATATCAGCGATCGCTTAAGGTAATCGGAGTACTTACCCGGTGTCCTGTGACACCGGGTGTGTCTACGTGGGTCCGCCCCTGCTTCTTGTGTTCTTCACGGTCAACACTTCAGCAAAATTAAGTTCCTCATTACTTTACTTTGTGCACCCAACTTTCAGAGTATATGTTCAACACCATCACACACCAATCACCGTTCTACGTGAAAGTGAACAACTCACATATTGGACGCCACATATAAGAGTTACCTAAACTCAACGTTAACGCTCTTTCTTGATCGTCTGTCTGAAATTTGAAGAAATTTCACCGTCACCCTGTGTCACGCTGAGTCAAATTCACAGCTGTCTCACCTTTTTCTGGATAGTGTCTTACATGCCCCTCAGTTATAGCACTTCGATGAAGTACTTGCCATCCAAAATTGGCCATGTGCACTGAACATCACAGAATATACAGTCATGTACTCTCTCAGCTTGTGACAATTCTAGACTTTCTGCCACTTTCTCAGATTCTCCATGGTCAACTCTTGTCCATCTTTCGACACCGATAGACCCTGTCACCAACTTGAACTGGTACACACCGGGAGCCGCATGGACAAGCCAACAGAGCACCTCGAGCAAGAAAGACTAGAGCTCAAACCACAGCCGCAGAGCTCCGGCAACGTCCCCACCAAGCACAGCCACCCGTGCATCCAGACGCGAGCTGAAGAACGATACCACAAGACGAAGACAGGCGGAAGAAGATGCACAAGAAACTGCCACCATCCGCACCCAAACCAGCAGCAAGCGTCGAACTTGCTTCCACGCTCCCCAGAGAGGATGACGCGGGGGAAGAAGGGGGTGCAGACACCGATCTCCATCTTGGCTTGGCTTACCGCAATATTTTACGAGCATTTTGTGTTGTACCAACCTAAACAGTAGTAGTACTCTCCTTGCAATATCAATCAAGAGAATTAAAATACTAACATGTATCAACTCACGTACCGCTGCTTCTTTCTTGCACAGCGATCAATGCTCCTTTTAACTGCACAGATCGATCCTGCGCACGCTACCCGGCCTGCTGGCCTTGCGATTCCACGTCTCGGCCTGTTGGGCAGTAGGACCTGTGCCACCTGCAGCCAACCCACCTTCTATCGACTCGATCGATCTAGTGGATGTGGATTCCAGATGCAGCACATCATCCCGATTCCGTCGACAACTTGCGTGATCCCGTCTTCGCCGCTTCCGATCGCTTCTTGTCGCCCACACGCTTCCGAGTTTTCAATTCATCGATCCAATGTTTCTATCACCTTCGATCTTTCCGAGCTTCATTGCCCCCTGATCGTCCGACTGGATCAACTTCGGCATCATAACCTCACCTCTAGATCAAGAGAGCGGTTTTTCATAGCTGGGGCTACGTGGTACCCGTTATCACAGCCATCCACATATTCATCTGTTGGATGTGTGCACATTGTCGTTCGCCCCAGGCGCTTATACCTTAATTATCTGCCGTGAAGCCTACCAGATTCTAAATTGGATGGGCCTAGTAGGCCACTGTTCATGACAAGACTTGACGTAAGTTCCATTCAGACAGCTCACTCAGGTCTTCTGCCTCTTCCCTTCCTCCATGAGCATAGTTTTGGAATAAAGCCCGACAAAACTCGAGATTGATACTATTATAAAAGTTTAGCTACATTAAACTTAGTATAGGCTGTCCGTAGGCCTGACACATCGTCAGTAAAGTAGGAGTATGAGAAACTTGCCACCAAATAACTTCTCGTTGACAGTAGTATGTTGGAGTGCAACCCGGTTCAGGTGATTTTCTTGGATGTGGACATCCTCAACTCGGATAGAATGATCTGAAACTTGTTTCAAAAAAAGAATGATCTGAAACTGAACATGCAAAAAGAAAAAGAAAAGTAGTACGTACTATGCTAAACCTCTTCGTTACTACCAATTATTCGAGCAACTATACTGCCAGCGTTGTCATCGTTCAATGGTTATTGGGTGAGCCAGGAAACCACCTTTTAGTGACAAGTGGGGCTTACGATGGTTAAACTTAAACGTGTTGTCACATCAATCTTTCGTATGCGCTAGGAACTGAAAGTGGCCATGGTTCACGTGATTAAGCGAGCTGGGGGCAAGTTTGTTCACACGCGCGCTGCAAGAGCTGCAAGGATGTTGTCGCTAGGATGCATGTTTATAAGCAGAACACATCATATCATCGTCGTTATCAGTTTAGACTCTGTCTCCGTCAAGACTAATTGTGCAAGAATAGTCTGGCGATCTATTGGAATGGTTCTTGGCACTGATAGATGCCCATCGAACTACTGGCAATACTTCGTGTGGTGCCACATATTCCTCCCTAGGAAGAAAACATTTTATACAGTGGGAATAGCGGCCGCATGTTGGGCTATATGGCTGGCACGCAATCAAGCTACTTTTGAAAAGAAACAAATCAAGACTCCTTTGAAACTGTGTTTTCTCTATGCTCTTTTCTACTCTACTGGACAGGGCTACAGCAAGGGGAGGACGCCAAGGAGCTGCGTGCTGGAGCTCAGATGATCAGGGCTAGCACAATGCAGCTGATGAAGATGTGCGGTGCTGCCAAGCAACCAATCCAAGGTGCTTGATGATTCCGGAGATGCGCTTGATGAAGAGATGGCGAGCGCGCTCTTTCGCTGCTGCTTCATCCAGGAGAAGACTGCTTACTATCTGCTTGGCATGCTGCTGGGTTTTGATACTTAGTCTTTTAGAGAAAAGGCCAGAGCCCGACTTTATAAATAAAGCCACATGGCAGCGTCACAGAAACCGAACAGGAACGAAACCAGTTAGCAAGGACAACGCACACAGAGCACAAAGCGAAAAGTTTGAGAGTACCCAAAAAAACAAGGATACAGGCAACTGCCATACACGGCGCGCAGGCCGGAAACGAGGAAGATCTAAACTCCGCAATCAGCACCATCAGGATTAGACGACGGGATCCCGCCCGGAGATGTGAGATGCCGAAGCCCGAATTTTGTCGATGAGTAGGTCCAGGGCATCCCGATCAGCCTCCTTAGTCAATGATCTCCACTGCTGAGGCCGAATGAGGCCAGACCACAGAATCGGCCGACTCCGAGAGCACGGGAAAGAGGGCAGGGAGACTTTGCCAATCTTCCAACTCTTGAGGAGACAGGGCCCGACAAAAAGCCAGATCCCAGTTATTAGCTGCCACCTCCGCGATGGAGATATTCGGATTAGGACAATACGAAAACAAAACCAGAAAGCTCGTGGCTAGGGATGCATCCGCAGACCACCAGTCCAACCAAAAGAGAACTGACAACCCATTACCAACATTAAATTTAACATGTTCCAGAAAAATCGGTCTGACTTTGACAAGGGATTTCCAAAATTGAGAATCGCGCCTCGCAGTGGCAAACAGCGGGTTGGAATGTGGGAAGTATTTAGCCTTAAGAATCGAAAACCACAACGAATCAGCCCCACTAGTCAAAATTTTCCACCACCACTTGATAAGCAAACAAATGTTCATCACCCGTGTGTTTATAATGCCTAACCCCCCAAGGTTTTTAGGCTTACACATAAATTGCCATTTGACCAGCCTATATTTCCGTTTGTTATCCACGGAATTCCAGTAAAAGGCTCCCCTATGTTTGTCGAAACCAGCATGCACGCCATCCATAAGAAGATAAAAGCCCATAAGAAACATGGGGAGAGAGGATAGGCAGGAGTTAAATAGAGCAACTTTGCCAGCATTGGTATTATATCTGCCCCTCCAAGGAAGCACCCTGTTCCCCACTTTAGCGACCGTAGGAGCGAAATCATTAGCATGGAGCACACCAAGAGAAATAGGGAGGCCTAGATACTTGAAGGGAAGGGAACCCAAAGAACAGTTAAGAAGCCTGGCAACCCGCAAGGCTTCCGCCCCATCCACACCCGTCACCAGGACCTCACTTCTAGCGAAATTAATCTTAAGACCCGAAACAACTTCGAAACACAGCAGGATGAATTTCAAATTGGCAATGCAGGCGTCATCCAGTTCCACCAAGATAATTGTATCATCCACATATTGCAAGTGGGAAACACCCTCCGGAAGTAAATGGGAGACCACAGGAGCAATGTGCCCATAACGTGCTGCCCTGGAAAGCATGCACGAGAAGGCGTCGGCCACAAAATTAAAAAGAACAGGGGAGGCCGGATCCCCTTGGCGAAGGCCCCTACCATTTGCGAAGAAGTTGCTAAGAAACCATTAACCGAGACGGCAGTATGGCCACCCGAGACCAACTGCATGATACGATGAACATAAGCACCGTCGAAACCTTTAGCAAGAAGAACCTGCTTGAGGAAGGGCCAGCTAACCGAGTCATAAGCTTTCTCAAAATCTAATTTAAGGATAATCGCTTTAGCTCTCCGAGCGTGAAGATCGTGAACAATCTCATGTAGGGAAAGGATACCATCAAGGATGAAATGCCCTTTGATGAAAGCAGATTGATAAGGGCTAATCACTCTATGAGCAACCGGCAACAAACGATTCGCAAAGCCTTTAGCCGGGAATTTGGCAAAGTTGTTAATCAAAGCAATAGGCCAAAATTGGGAAATAACATCAGCACCCTTAACCTTGGGGATCAGGGATATCACTGCGTAGTTCAGGCGGGAGATATCGACAGTACCAAGACAAAAACCCTGGATAACATTACAAACCAGCTGTTTCAACTGGGGCCAGAATTTCCGAAAAAAAGGAATGGAGAAGCCGTCTGGCCCAGAAGCAGCATTGGGATTGGCAGTGTTAACAACATCCCAGATTTCCTGATCAGAAAGAGGGATCATCAAGGAGGCATTCTCCTCGGGAGAGATTTTAAGATCTAAGTTCCAAAGGGAGGGAGAAATAGAGAAGCCCGATTGAGGTTTAGCCCCCAACAACGAAGAGAAAAAGTCCAGCCATAATAGCAGACTGCTCCGAAGACCGCACACCATTAATCAACAGGCTATTGATACCACAACGCCTACGCCTACCGTTCGCAATCGCAAAGAAATACGTTGTAGGGGAATCACCTTTTAGAGTCCAGTTTAGAGTACCCCGCTGACGCCAATAAATCTCAGCCTGGTGGTGCAACTGCATTAAAGCGGCCTCAAGATTATAGCGAACCGCCCAACCATCGTCAGAGAGCCCAGAAGAATCGGCCGTACGATCCAGCGACAAGATCTGGTCCTCGAGGAAAGATTTGGTACGACGATCCTCCGCCGCACGATTACGAGACCATCCTCTGAGAAATTTACGCAAGTTATAGGAGCATGAGTGCCAATCATCCAGAGGCCCAAAAGAGCGGGCATTGGAGGAAGAGACAGGGAAATCTTCGCTGCAACCATGTCAACAAAGCCATCCACTAACAATCATGAGGCATCAAATTGAAATCTAGCCGGAGGCCTAAGGCTAATGGAACCGTCGTCAAGAATTAAGGGGGTATGATCAGAAGATAATGCATTTGGCGTTAAGAGAGGCCCTAGGGAACAAGGAATCCCACCTGGGAAGTAATAGGCTAGATGTTATGTCGTGCTACTCAGGTTTTCGCCCTATGATACTCGTTTCGACGTCGAACGAGTATGGTGGGTTTCCTGGTAGTGCTAGAACTCGCTATACCTCTTTCCCTCCTCCTGACTCTCTCGCTTGAACAGGTTTTATTTCCAATCTTTGCAATGGAAAGGGGTAAAGCCCGGTTCTAAAAAAAGAAGACTAATTGTGCATGCACCAGGGAGGGACGGATACGTAGGTAAGTGTGTGCTAGGTTTTAGGGTTTTTAGACTGACTCTAGATTTCATCACCAGGTAGGCTAAGAGCCTCAAACACAATTGCTTTCACTCGACTATACATCCGTGTCCAACGATAGAGGTGTGTGATAGACATGTCGGCATGTGGATGTGTAGACCAAGCAACCAGACCGTGAACCACCCATGCCAAAGTGTTGGTATTATTGGCACAAGACGACTGAGGTAATAAGAATGTCGCTTCAGTTACATTAATGTTTATACTAAAGAATCAAGTTTTCGTAATAATATAATTGTTTCTCAAAAGAGAAAAATGTTGTTGGAAACTAGTCATCAGCTCATGTGTCCGCATAGAGCACAAAAAGAAAAAGAATGGCATAGAAATGCATTTTCTTGTAGCCATTTCGGATGGCGAGCATATCACGGACGGTCAAACTGAAGACTCTTGAGAAAGTTACGACGATGTTGTGGCCCCAGGCCAGGTTGCATGTTTGTAGACGAAGCATGTCATTATTGTTTTTTTTGGAGACAGAGGCAAAAAAATTGCCTCATCAATTAATTAAGAAGAAGAAAATTGCCCAGATAATTTTTTGAAAACCGGACCAAAATCGATACAAACAATCTAAAATCGTACTACTCACACAACATGAAATACCGTGACCGCACATGTGGCCCTCCCAATGCACCACAACCGGAACCCTCGACACTTGTACAACACAACGGAGCTTCACGCAAGAACACCGACCACGATAAAAACGGAGCATCCTCCATCATGAAATCCGGGGCGTGTTCCAGATGACACCACCCTCCAACATGCATGCCGTTATTGTTGTTGTCATCAGTTTAATGTTTAAACTCTAGACTGGATCGAAACTTACTCTGCATGCGACATGGAGCAATGTGTCACATCGATCACATGATTCATGGTTTCCGCACTACACAGCCACTGGCGCTGCTCACACATGACGCGACCACCGGACATCAAGCTCCAGGCCGGATCTGCACTGGGCCAAGAGGATCACCGTCGGCACCGCGCCCCACCTCGCATCCGCACTTGAATGCTACATAGGGGAGAGAGTGTTAAATTATGATCTAAATTCTAGTACCGTGTTGGATTAGACGTAGTACAACCGGTGTGGGCCTTTGCGTTGGCGTCGACGCGTAAGAGTACAACTCGTTTACTTGTCCTTCAAGGACTCTCATGTATTGCCCTCTTATATACCCCATGTAGTCGCACCTTCGACGGCCTGTCGTCTCGTGCTTGTAATACTCCTCCATCATAGTGATTGCGCCTTCGTGCGTCCGTGGTTTTCTCCCGCAAGGGTTTCCACGTAAAAATCTGTGTCTCTTTGTCTCGTTTTATTCTCGTTATTATCTAACAAATGATATACAGAGTCAAGTTTACATATACGAGATCTGAGACGAGAGATTAGGGTTACGACCGCCGCATGCGTCCGGCCGATCCGTCGAATCCGACTGGAGTTTCCGCAGCCGCACGTCACCGAGTTCGACAGGCGTTCCAATCGGTACGTGTAGGTTTATCTGATTTACCAGCCGATCGAGGTACAGCGGCGTCACATCTTTCGACGCAAAGATCAATCGTACTAGTAGTACGAGTTGGAGGCAGCCACGTGAAGAGATTGATTTGTTTTCTCCTGCTTCGCGTCAAATCTACCGAAGCTCTGCTGCTACTTGCTCACGTGAAGACTAGTAGTACTATTGAGTACTGGAAAATCAGATTTGTTTTCTCAACTGATTGCTATGTCCACACCCAGCGTCTATCCAGGTGCTATTTACCCTACTTTTTTGTCTGGTCCGCAAAGTAATTCTATCAAGGATTATTTTTTTCGACTTGCACTACTTTGTGTACACAGATTTATCTACTCATGGCAATCATGAAGTACGATTTTCCGCTGCTAGATCGTGACACAAGGTTTACCCTATGGCAAGTCAAGATGCGGGCGTTGTTGGCACAGGCCGACTATGATGTAGCACTGGATAGTTTTGGGAAGAACCGAATTCAAGATTGGACTGATGAGGAGAAAAAAATTGATTGTAAGGCTTTGTCACAAATTCAACTCCATTTGCATAATAATATTTTGCAGGAAGTTTTGAGCGAGAAAACTGCCGCCGCTCTATGGTTAAAGCTGGAAGGGATTTGTATGACTAAAGATCTCACCAGCAAGATGCATCTGAAGCAAAAATTATTCCTGCACAGGTTACCCGAGGGAGGTAATGTTTTGAATCATATTTCAGAATTTAAAGAGATCATATCTGATCTAGCTGCAATGGAGGTTAAGTATGAAGAGGAAGATACTGCTTTAATGTTACTTTGTTCACTGCCAAGTTCTTATATCAATTTTAGAGACACCATATTATACAGTCGTGATACTCTCACACTTAATGAAGTTTATGAAGCTTTGAACTCCAAGGAGAAGATGAAATTAATGGTGCCTCATGATGGTTCGAGTTCATCCCAAGCCGAGGGATTATCTGTTCGTGGCAGGACAAAGGAGAATAACTCACATAATGGAAACAGAGGAAAAAGTAAGAACGGCCACAGGGGTTGGTCGCAATCCAGAGACAAGAAGTATTGCAGATATTGCAGGAGAGACGGGCATGACATCTCAGAGTGTTACAAATTGCAGAATAAGGAAAAGAGGAAAGATAACAAACAAGGTGAAAATTCTGCTAACGTTGCTCATGATGATAGTTCCGATGATGCTCTTGTCGTTATTGCTGGATGTGCTGAGACCAATGATGAGTGGGTACTTGATACTGCATGCACTTTTCATATGTGTCCACATAGAGATTGGTTTACTACTTTTGATTCCACTACTTCTGCTGGTTCCGTTTTGGGTTTTGATAATTCACCATGCAAGATTGAAGGCATAGGTTCTGTTCGAATCAATATGTTTGATGGCATGATTAGAACTTTGACAGATGTTCGGTATATTTCGAAGATGAAGAGAAATCTTATCTCTGTTAGTGCCCTTGATGCAAAGGGGTACAAGTATTCAGGTGGAGATAGTGTTTTGAAGGTCACCAAAGGCTCCCTTGTTGTGATGAAAGGTGACTTAAGTTCGACCAATGGTCTTTATTACCTTCGATGTTCTACCGTTTGTAATGCTACTCCAGTTGTTTCAAAGAATTTTGATTGTGATGATGCTAACCTTTGGCATATGCGTCTTGGACATATGAGTGAACTTGGTTTAGCAGAGTTAAATAAGAGAGGTCTCCTTGATGGATATGAACCTGGTAAATTGAAATTTTGTGAGCATTGTATCTTCGGCAAGCACAAGAGGGTGAAGTTCAACACTTCGACTCATACAACTGAAGGTATTCTTGATTATGTGCATTCTGATTTATGGGGACCATCTCGCAAGAAGTCACTAGGTGGTGCAAGTTACATGCTGACTATTATTGATGATTATTCGAGAAAAGTTTGGCCTTATTTCTTGAAGCATAAATATGAAGCATTCTCAGCATTTAAGGAGTGGAAGATTATGATTGAAAGACAAACTGAAAAGAAGGTAAAAATACTTCGCACTGATAATGGTATGGAATTCTGTTCTAAGAAATTTAAAAATTATTGCAAGTCTGAAGTCATTGTCAGACACTACACCGTTCCTTATACTCATCAACAAAACGGTGTTGCTGAGCGTATGAACATGACCATTATTTCCAGAGCCCGTTGCATGTTGTCCAATGCAGGTTTGCATAGGCGTTTTTGGGCTGAGGCCGCTTCCACTGCTTGTTATCTCATTAACCGTTCACCATCTATTGCACTTAATAAGAAAACTCCAATTGAGGTATGGTCTGGTTCACCTGCTGATTATTCACAGTTGAGAGTTTTTGGTTGCACTGCTTATGCTCATGTTGGTAATGGAAAGTTGGAGCCTAGGGTTGTTAAGTGCATCTTTCTTGGTTATAAGTCTGGTGTTAAAGGTTTTAAATTGTGGAATCCTGAAACCCAGAAGGTTGTTATTAGCAGAAATGTTATCTTTAATGAATCTGCTATGTTACATGATGTTTCATCTACTAATGTTCCCGTTGAGAGTGAACACCAGCCTATTGTTCAGGAGCCTACTGTTCAGGTGGAGCATGTTATTGATTCAGGTGATACATCTGGTAATGAAATTGTTGATGCACATGATGAACCCGTCGTTAATGATGATCATGTCACTCCTACTCCAAATCAGCATATTGTTCCACCCAGTTGGAATCTCGCACGTGACAGAGTTAGACGGGGTATTAATAAACCTGACAGGTTAATTGAAGAGTGCAATATTGTTTCTTTTGCTTTATCTATTGCAGAAGAAATTGAAGGTAATGCCGAGCCTTCTTCATATTCCGAAGCTATTATTTCTGGTGATAGTAATAAGTGGATGACCGCTATGCATGATGAGATGGAATCACTTGAAAAGAATGGCACTTGAGATTTAGTAAAATTGTGAGAAGAAACCTATTCGTTGCAAGTGCGTTTTCAAGAGGAAAGAAGGTGTTTCTCCTAATGATGAGACAAGATATAAAGCAAGGTTAGTTGCTAAAGGTTATAGCCAGATTCAAGGTATTGACTATAAGGAAGTCTTTTCTCCTGTTGTGAAGCATAGCTCTATTCGCACTTTACTCAGTATTGTTGCCATGCATGATCTTGAGCTTGAACAATTGGATGTTAAAACTGCATTCTTACATGGAGAATTAGAAGAGGATATTTATATGGAACAACCTGAAGGTTTTGTTATTCCTGGAAAAGAAAAGCTTGTCTGTAAGTTAAAGAAATCTCTTTATGGATTGAAGCAATCCCCTATACAGTGGTACAAGAGATTTGACACCTTTATGCTCTCTCAAGGTTTCAAAAGGTCTAATTATGATAGTTGTGTCTATTTGAAAACTGTCAATGGTTCAACTATTTATTTGCTCCTTTATGTTGATGATATGCTTATTGCTGCAAAGAGTATGTCAGAGATTGATGAACTAAAAAAGCAATTGAGTAATGAATTTGAGATGAAGGATTTGGGTGCAACAAAGAAAATTCTTAGCATGGAAATATCCAGAGATAGACCGTCTGGAAAAGTATATCTAAGTCAGAAGGGATATATTGATAAAGTTCTTCGTCGTTTTAATATGCATAATGCCAAGCCGGTGAGCACACTGTTAGCTGCACACTTCAAATTGTCATCAGCTTTATGTCCTATGTCAGATTCTGATATTGAGTACATGTCTAGAGTACCCTAGTCAAGTGCAGTTGGTTCACTTATGTATGCCATGGTTTGTTCTCGTCCGGATTTATCATATGCGTTGAGCGTTGTCAGTAGATACATGGCTAATCCTGGAAAAGAGCATTGGAAAGCAGTTCAGTGGATTTTTAGATACCTGCGTGGACTTCTAATGCTTATTTACAGTTTGGGAAAACTGGAGATGGACTTATTGGTTTTGTTGATTCTAATTTTGCTGGTGATTTGGATAAGAGAAGATTACTCACAGGTTATGTTTTCACCATTGGTGGTTGTGCTGTGAGTTGGAGAGCAACTTTGCAGTCTATTGTGGCTTGTTCCACTACTGATGCCGAGTATATGGCTATTTCTGAGGCATGCAAAGAAGCTATCTGGTTGAGAGGTTTGTACACTGAGCTTTGTGGAGATTCATCTTGCCCTACCATATTTTCTGACAGTCAAAGTGCTATTTATCTTACAAAGAATCCAATGTATCATGAGAGGACAAAGCACATTGATGTTAGATTTCATTATATTCGAGATGTTGTTGCTGAAGGCAATTTGAAGGTATGCAAGATAAGTACTCATGATAATCCTGCTGATATGATGACAAAGCCAGTTCCGACCAATAAGTTTGAGCTTTGCTCAGGCTTAGTTGGTATTTCTCACTAGTCCTATGGACTTTGACGCACAAGGTGTTTATACTGATTTGGATGGAGTTATTCACATTCTTCGACTACTGGAGGGAATTTGGATCAAGGTGGAGATTGTTAAATTATGATCTAAATTCTAGTACCGTGTTGGACTAGATGTAGTACAACCGGTGTGGGCCTTTGCGTTGGCGTCGACGCGTAAGAGTACAACTCGTTTACTTGTCCTCCAAAGACTCTCATGTATTGCCCTCTTATATACCCCATGTAGTCGCACCTCATACGACCTGTCGTCTCGTGCTTGTAATACTCCTCCATCATAGTGATTGCGCCTTCGTGCGTCCGTGGTTTTCTCCCGCAAGGGTTTCCACGTAAAAATCTGTGTCTCTTTGTCTCGTTTTATTCTCGTTATTATCTAACAGAGAGAAAGAGAGAGAGAGAGATCAGTGAGAGGGACCAGAGGGAGACAGCAGAGTGAGAGAGGACGGGTACGTCTAGTCTGCCGGATTTGTAGCGCGACTTGGGCCATGGAGGTGGAGCTCGGAGACCTTGGCCTCGAAGAAGCTGGAAGATCCAGCTGAGACGGAGGCACAGCCCCAGACTTGTACATAGCTTCGCCACTGCTTGTTGCCTAACAAGGTTGACTACGTGCGACTGGCCTTAATGTGTTGGAACTTCTTGCACAAGATTACTACGTAATTATAGTATCGTCTCCACAGCAATAATATTCTCCACAGCATTAATATTCTATACTTAAGGATGTATCTATTTAGGGGGACTTAAGGAATAAGTTTTCATAGTAATTTTGACAGGGTCACTAGTTATCAGCTCGTGCGCCTGCACATGGTAGCTTCTTTGACGGTGTCGAACCCTTAGTAGGAGAGAATCTTCAGCGAAAACGAGCCAAAGATGGATACTCATATTTGCTATTACAGACAGAGTAGGTCTCGCATCCTTCTCTGATGACAATCATCACAGACCGATGCAAGGTCTTTCATGTGTGTGATGAGAGTGGTCACGGACAAATCTAAACTAATCCAGTACATTTTAACCAACTTTCGCTGACAGATAAGCAATAGAGGCCTGGATTATCCAACTCCTTGGAATGCATTACATAGTGCACTGATTAAATAGCATTCACCAATCAAATTAAACGGTACTGCCCACATTATTACAGATCAGAAATAGTACTGAATAGTATACATAATTCTCTCACGCTCACAAATAATCATAATAAACAGTAGTACAGCCATATATGTCTGATTCATTCTGAAAATCACAGTGCACAATCAAATAAGCATAAGGAAAGTAAGAACAAATCTCACACAGCCGCCTGGCTGGCCTGGCAATAGTTTTTCCTGATGGCTCCACATTCCTTCACTGATTCACCGACTTGTGATTCCTAGCCAACCTTCTCTTCTTTCTTCTCTTCTTTTGTGGGACAATCTCACTAGAATTTTCTTCTGAGGCTAGCACATAGATGAAGAAACATAACAAAAGTTAGTAGCAGATCATCATGACACAGCCCATGTTCATGATACAAAAAAAAGTAGAAAACAGGATTACAGTCTTACATGCTGGGTCTTCAAATCTTTGGTCGGGGATGTGCTTGATCTTCTGCCAATTTGGATGTCTGACTGTTTGACATGACTTCGTGAACTCACCACTGCAGTATGCAACAGAAAACTTCTCAAGAGATCGGGGCAGTGTTGGAAGCGACCGGATATTCAAGCACCCTTCGATTTCCAGTTCCTTGAGCGATGTGAGGTGCTCAATACTGGCTGGCAATGTGTCCCACCTGCAGTGACCAAGCCAGAGCACACGAAGATGAACGAACGCCTCAAGTTCAGGACAAGATCCCGGTTGGCTCCATCCAAACAACACAAGTTTTTGCAGGTTCTCTGGGCCACCATTCTGTTTACCCACCATCCAATCTGGGTTTCTCGAGCTTTTATAGCCTGAGATAATCAGTTCTTCAAGACCTACGGGAGGGCGCAGGCCCTCAAGCACCTCTGCTTCAACTTCTGAACTGCACCTTGTACCATCATCACCCCATTCCAACTTCAGTTCCTTCAACCGATCCTTGGCACCTATATTGGCTACAACAGCTTCCTCCTTGCTTTTAACATTTTCAAGGCCATAGATTGTCAGGCTGCCACGAAGCTTGTTTAGGTCCTTAAGCTGCTTTATCTCATAACCATGTTCATTCCTCACAGTGAACCTGCTGCTTGGTAACGCTTGGAGTGAGATCAGCCTGCCTATGTTAGGACAGTCTAAGTTCTCACAAATTATGTATCGCAGGTTCATAAGGTTATCAAGGGTAAATTCCCAAATTTGGCCATTGCTATGATTACCAAAGTCTAGCAGCTGCATCTGGTGAAGTTTATTCGTTAGTGTGCTTGGTAAAATTACGGTGCATTCGAATGTCCTGAAAGCAAGATAGCATAGGTCCTTTAACTGTCTCATGGATTCTGGTACCAGGAACTTCTCCATCATAGTTTGGAAGATGTTCCCGGCTGAAAGCAACAGCCAATACCCGTAGTTTACGTAGCCTCTTGCATATACTCTCCATGACTTTTGCCTCAACTGATGTATCCCTTTCAACAACATATATTATGAGGGTGTGTAAATTTTCCAATCCAAGGATCTTTTTGGTAATCAATTCTCCATCATAACGCTCTACAAGAAGATGGCAGACGTCTTGGGGAACATCTCCTTTCCATCCTTCTCCTCTCTGACTCCTGGCATTCTCGATTCTGAAGCAGTCCGTTCCACTAATCTTGTCTAATAAATCATGCAACAGGTCAGGAATTGTAAACCAAGTATCATGCCATTCTCCTCCTTGCTGAAGAAATGAGCATGACACTAACTCCTGAAAATAACTCTCAGCTATATCTTCCATGTCCTCCGTTGCACAAGTGGTCTTTATAAACCCTTGTGCTACCCACAAGCGAACTAACACATCCCTTCTTAACTTGGATCTCTTGGGGAAAATACTGCAATATTTGAAGCTTCGCTGGAGATCTGGATTAAGTTGTTGATACCTCAACCAAAGAGCACCCATGGTGTCATTCAATACTTCCGGATTAAACTGCTGATAATAACATGGAATTAGCCCTTTGGATGAATAATATAGTGATCTTTGTCTATGGACCATAAATTTATAATTTATTTAGAATGCTTGCATGGCATTAGTATGTAAAATAAGGGTGCAACCAAATGTTCCCAAGAGTCCAAAAACGAATACGTTTTACATAGATACAAATTTGTGCTCATTTCGTGGGTCCAACTTTCACGACAATATGAACTATTTTGAACTGACAAGAAAAAAAACTATGTTTAAAAAAAAGAACTTTCATGAAACATTTCTATCTTACATAATATTTATGTTGTAAATATACACATGATCAATAGACGACCCAAATAAAAAAAACTCATAGGAGGTTGATAATCTATCACCGACTCCAGCCATATATATGCACCGAAGGTATGTCGTTTTGGGCCATTGGATGGGAAAATGTACCGCAAGATTCATGAATAAGTTGGGATATATCATATTTGTAGGAATAACATTGTATTGTACGAAAATATACCAGCACTTTAGCCCTTTGGGTTCCTGGTTTCTGCTATTGTTGCACAATAATCGTTTAATTCTTATAAATATTCACCCATAGTCCATTTAAGAAAATTAACCCAAGATTTTATCTCGTCTAAAATTTAATAAAACTTAAATGAGTTTCACCATCAAGTTTCATATCCAAAACTCGATGAAACTGAATTTCACGAAAACAAAACTAGTTAAATTTGATGAATCTTAGTTTTATATATCAACCGTAGTTTAGAAAAATCGCCACAAACTGTGGTGCAAGTTGATTTTAATTAAATACAAGTTTTTTTATAAATATGTGAGTTGTCAATTGATCATGTCCATCACTTCATCATCCAATGGTTGCTGATGTATGTGTGCATCCGATAAACAAATTCACTTGGTGAACTAGATACGTTGTCACAAAGAGGAAAGTAGGACATCTTAAAAATGCTCAAAACATAAATACATTAACATTATATTGTTTCAAATGTCTCAACACGATAAACAGATAGGTTCAAATTAGTCGTGTATCCAACATTGTTAATTTTTATTATTAGCTATTGAGGTTTCTGAGCTCGTTCTTTAGGATGACGTCTAATTCTTAAAGGGGGCAGTAATGATGTATTCAATAAGTTTGTAAATAGATATTTTCACATAAATACGTTGGTAGAAAACTATTATTTATTTTACTATTAATAAATCATGGTGAATGTAACAACATTACTTTATTCTAGTGCTTCTATTTCTTTTGCCTAATTTTGTTTTCAAAGTGTTTGCGATCATGAGGGGATTAGAGCTTGTCTCTCCTAGCGCATTAGGCGTATCATGGTACCGCTCATTTGTAGCATTTTTGGCCTGTTCAAATAACCAATTAAGTATATTTCACTTCAACTACTGGATTGTAGCAATAAAAGAGCAAATGGAGATGCATGCATGTACACAAAGTCTCAAGATTAAGTTGTGTGGGAGGTATGTCTTCCACGCGAGTGATTTACCTGCTGTGAAGTAATCATGCTATTTTCAATATACCCATTTATAGTTTCTCTTCCATCAAGGGCACTGATAATATGTTGTGTATCTGGTCTCCTTGCCGGGTTGATCTCCATGCACTTCATTGCAATCTCAACACATACTCGTACCTGTTCCAGTTGTACATCCTGCTGTGGTTTCTCCAATATGGCACTCCAACTTTCAACTACCTATGAATTATAATAGTGTATTATGAAAACAAGAGACATATTTTGCAACACAAAATTAATGAATGTAGTAGTACATATACGAGGCCCATAAGTTATGTTACCAGCTGATACAAAACCCCATCAGGTAACACTTCAAACTACCAAGCAAAAATTCCCCAAGAACTTCTTTTTTTTGCGGGAAAAATTCCCCAAGAACTTTTCTTCTTTTCTCAAATTCCCCAAGAACTTAATTAAGGTGCGCTCTGGTTTCTTCTCACATGGTATACTCTGAATTAATAAAAAATATGCATCCCATGAAATCTGCCATGTCATGTGAGGGTAATGGGATTGCAAGGACATAATTTGCATCAACCAGCCTTAATGTTTGTCTAACAAACTCTTCATCCCATTGTCCTGTAGATCGATCAGTAATGTCACAAACTTATGAAAAAGTTGTTAACCCCTTGGAGTAATCAACTTTCTGCTATTACAATTAGGTATCCATGCATCATCCCAACTGCTATTTTTTACCATCGCCCACTCTCCAAATATATCCTCGAGCCTCACAAAGAGATGTGCTTTTTCTGTCCTTTCGGCTTATACCATGCGAAATGGGATCATCGATTGGTAGGAGAGGCGATGGAACGGCAGAGAAGCAAAGTCTATCAATAATATATGTGGTACAATTTGGCAAAATGATGTGCCTAGCTAAGGTAAAAAAGGCATATGGCATGCTCTGCATGGAAATCTTCCATGTTATGTTACTCTAGCAAACCAGCAGATTAAGGTTCTTCGACAATGTATGGCATGTAATCAAGGAGCATCATAGGCTTGTCCGTTAGTAGAAGACGCAGACGATAACGTAGATAGCTATGTTTGTAGATGCGCTAACATCAAAGTATGATGTAGCTATTATCCCCCAAGGCTCAAGTGATTAAAGGTGGATGGTTGAGGCCCCCTCATGGCATGATTAATCTTAATGTCGACGATGCTTTCGATAAGGACATGCTACACTGAGCAGCAGGTGTAGTTTTGAGAGATTCCAGGGAAGCTTTCATTGTGGTGGAAACCTAAAGATTGACATGTGTGGTGATGCACTAAAAACAGAGACAATGACGTTGCGCTTTGGATTACAACTTAAACAGACAATGGGTTGCAACAAAATAGTCACAATCTCCTACAATTCTAAGGTAATTGAGACCATGATCAATGGCAGAAGAACCTCAGGTCCTGTAGGGCATAATTTTATACGATTGTTTCCATGTCTTATACGAATTTCCACGAACACTGGGTGAACATTGTAATAGAGAAGCCAATTATGTGTCACGTGTATAAGCTAAGATGGCGATATCGTCAGTGTGAAGAACCCTTCTTTGATCAATGATGTAGCAGTTATCACTATCTAACGAATACAGATGCAAGGTAAAAAAAATATGCATCAAAATTCAGGTTATAGATAACTTGGGCCTCGGTGATGAAATTGTACAACCACTCTCCCACAGAAATAAGCTAAGCATTATTGTTCTCACATGTGCAGATATGCAAATTGACACTTTCTCCTTCACAAAACGAATTTGTATAGAAGGTATTTTTTCTAAAAAATAGTACTCATCGAACTATATTTTTTGTTGCCTTTTATTCCTGTTTTAAATATATTTTCATCACCAAGTATCAATAGTCCCTCCGTAAGGAGCATGCTCATTTTTATTCCATTTGTAAATCATGGTGTTAGACCAATGCATAAAAGTTGAACATCAATGTTTGAAAGTGCATATTCGCAACTAAGTATGTTTTATTTTGATGACGACAAACTAAAGGGACTAATAAGATCGCTATGTGTATGAGCAGGTTTTACTCCCGTGAGCGAATGGTGTTGAGGATCGATGACCGCTTAAAACTAAAGGGCTCAAGGAGGAATTTCCGGCAAGCACGTCCACCACTTACTGGGGCTCGACTGCTTGCTTGCATAGGGGATGGGCAGAAGAAGGTAGAGTGTTCCTAAAGCCATGTCGTCATCCTTGACCAGGAAAGGGAGGGCGATGGTGGCTGTTCGAGGACGGGTGTGAGCACGGGAATGAGGACGGTGTGGCCTACTGATCTGGGTCCAGTGGTAGGGCATCACGCGCGAGGGGGAGGATCCAACGGTAATGACTGGCATCAGGAATGGAGGTTTGAGGAAGAGGAGGAAGGTAGTGGGGGCGGATCATAATTTTAGGGGTGAGAACTGGGTCAATATAGACACGTGGAGAGTTGATGGGCGTGGGTGGTTTTCTTTCTTTTGTGGTTTGGTTCTGTTCCATGGTGTGGCTCGATTCAGGGTTGTGTAACAATGGTAATGATGTACTATATGATAATGAAATGATGTATTTAATAAGGTTCTAGGCGTCCTTTGGTTTGTAGGAATTATACAAGATAGGATTTTCAAGAAAAATAATAATTCTTTGTGGGTAGTTGGTATGTCGAAATGGATTCCTATTCCTATGTAGGATAGGAATCAATCCTTCACATTTCAAATGAAAAAAATAGCTTAGACATGGGCGCAACTTCCATCAGCAGACGCCGGACACACATCTCTACTGTTGCCCGCAAGCACCGCCTGGTAAAGCCCTACAGTGCGTCGGCCATGGAGGGCCCTCGCCTACCCGCTGGCATGGTGGGTTGTTCGAGGAAGCGTCCTAGGTGGTCAAGCTGATCGTCGTGGCACGACTGGGATCTGGTCGATATGCATATGCCACGGGTGGATCTAACGGCGTTGGCTGGTGTGCCAGGCTAGCGCGGGCATGGTGTGGGCGCGCTCCTTGGGGGGCAGGCTCTCCCTCACGTGTTTCCCTTGCTGACTCTCTAGACTTTGCCGTGGTAACAGGTCCTTCGGCTGTCTCCTACACGGGCGGTGGAGTTTGGGAACTAAGGGCAGCGGCCTATGAGGTTCTAGCTGGCGGTGACTGTCTGCGATCATGTGCATGGCGCGGCGGTTAGATCTGTTTGCAGGTGGTCACAACTTTGGCGTCGTCCATGGCTGACTCGATGTGGTTTCCTGATTCATACCTGGATAAATTTGTGATGGTGATCCAGATTCGCTCGACGAAGTAGGGTGACTGTAGAGTGTGTTGCGTCCACCATATGTGGTCCGTGATGGCAGTGGTCACAGAGAGATTTTTGGGAGGGTTCATCTCTGTAGGTTCAATAGTTGACTACAACAGTAAGTTGCAAACTATGGATGGCAGCTTGACGCGGAGGGCTGGTCGGGCAGTTGTGACGGTTACATTGCATGTAGCTGCGCAGGTCATGGAGAAGTGGTGGCGACAACAGTTGAGTGACTTTGATGGTGGTGTTCTCGAGCACCTGGTGGCGAGCTCCATGGTAAAATCCTAGGTCTGACCCGAGCTAGTATTACGTGGCAATGACGATGGTTTATTTATGTCGTTGCTTTGTTGAAGGCATTGCTCGAATATGCTTGGATTGATACTTCAGGGTGAAAACTTAGATTCTGGCCTTGGTGGTTGGATCTATTAGCGGCGAGGACGCTTAAGTGTCACTCACTTCTTGAAGGTGTTGTTGTTGAAGAATCTCGTCATCTGTGTTGTGTCATGAGGTAGTTGGTGCAGATATGGTCATTGATTTAGTTTGCCGATCGTAGATCTGATCACTTTGTGGTTTTGTTTTTTCCTCGCCTATGCATAGCTTTGGTCTTGTATGACTTTGCTATTTCCTGACGTGTTTTTTGTGCATTTGTTGGTGTTGGTTGTGCGCATCCTAGCTATGCAGAGGTCGGGTGTGTGCTCTTTGGTTTTGTATTCTCTTGATGCTTCTTTTTGAGCTAATAAAAT
The DNA here is from genome assembly GCF_002162155.2 of Triticum dicoccoides. Lineage (NCBI taxonomy): Eukaryota > Viridiplantae > Streptophyta > Magnoliopsida > Poales > Poaceae > Triticum > Triticum dicoccoides. The sequence continues at coordinate 708,350 of NC_041381.1, read as the reverse complement.
CCACCCTTTGTCGAAAAAGGATTTGAAATACATGTTATCTCACTTCCTATTATTTTTCTTTTCCTATAAAATTCCTATCCTATGAACGAATGTGTCCTTAAGGGGCGCTTGTACAATAGATGAACAAGTCATTTGTAACTTCTTATCGATCTATACAAATATGGAGGGCGTAGGGCTTTTATCCATCCGAGTTACTAACGCGGGGTAAAACAATTGAGTCACCATCATACTCGACGATCCCGTCGGGCACCATCCCCCCTTTACATTCTTCTATGATTTCAACAAGATCGATGAGCATTATTCGTCGTCATTTGGTTCCGAGCATGGGGCCCAAATGGAACTCGCTCACTACAATGCCATGAACTCTGTCCATTGTGACATCCTGGCTTAATAGGAATGATAGAATACCACATCAATGAAGTGCAACACACGAAGTTGGTCTCCAAAGAACCTCCATGTTAAGTGTGCTTGTCCTCCGACCAAACTTGTTGTCAGGTGCGCCACGAGTGAGGTCAAAGTGTGCAGCAAAGAAAAGTGTTGGTCTGTGGGGCCAGTCTATGTCCCAGGTGGTATCCTGACATATTGGACATTAACTGGTTGTTGTGTTGGGTGTTATACCCACCTTCATCTTCCTAGAGCTGGGTTTCCATGTTGGACTAGGGGAAGGGTGGAAACGCCAAGATCGTTTCTCACTCACACAAACCATATTCCCGGGTGGGCTTTGTGGTTAAAAGATCAAATTCAGGAGGAAGAGAAGGGGCACAAAGAAAAGATGGTCAAGGTAATCCCTGCCAGTTGACGTTGAGGTGTTCAATTACAACTCACCGCCCACAACATAAACTTTGGAGCCGCAGGAGGACGAAGCCCAGCTAGAGCAAGATAGTTGAGAGGCCACCGAGGTACCCATACTGCGTACTATGTTCGTATGAGACTAGGTGCTACATGATTGGACCCTTCCTTCCCTAGGCGAGGATCAAAAATCATGGCCATTCATCCATGCGTTACCGACTCAGATTGGAATCAATTATCACATGTGCTTACCTCTCACACAAGATACCATTTCCGTCAACCCAAAGTCCAATGCAAAAATGGGAAGTAAAAATCTAGGTCAATATGCAATTTCAGTGTTGGCCGGAGCATCATGGCAAGAAACTTTGGCCTTTAGGGTAGTTGTTTTCACATGAATCATCTAGAGTTTTCACTGGCCATCTTGGGTCAAAATCAAATGCAGACCCTTCGACTCTTTCTCTGGTGCTCTCTGGTTCCATTGGGAGGGCCTGGTCAAATGAGTTGGAGGATCCTGTGTCCCTTGTCCCTGGCTAGTGTCTGGGTTGCGGCGTGATGCTAGAGGCAAACACTCTCGCCTTCTCTCTATCTTTTCTCGGGGGATTTGGAGTCTCCGAGTAATTCAAGAAGGAGCCTTCTGGCCTAACTCTCAGACCCAATGCTACCTTGGTTGACTGGGTTTGAATCATCCGTAGGTGCCAACTCGGAGCCTGTGCATGTGTAATTTCTGTACAAAACAACTAGTCTTATACCCGACTACTTATACGCCACAATAACCCTTCGGGGTAGGTTGACCACTCCATTTCATACATTTTAGATCCATTGTTGAACTCCCTACCCTCTCAACTCTAATTTTTGGATTCCTTGAGATATTTGTGATGGATTTGAGAGGAGTTAACACTAAAATAGATATGCGCCCTTGCTCTCTCACTAACCATTTTCTTGATTTGCACAAATTCCAAGATTATTACTTTGATCTAGTTCCTCTTGTAGGTTGGATAGTCCTAGGCGGTAGGAATCATCTGTGAGGAATCAATTTGTGATTTACCCTGATGCTTGTAAAGTATTGAGGCCACCTAAAGGTCTACCACAAATGATTTGGCATCGTTGTTGTGGTGGTGGCTCAAAGATAGTAAGGTGCTATCGAGTTTTCTTGAATTTAATGGAAAATAGAAAGACTTGATGATGATCAATCTTTCTGTTAAGGTGGATCTCAGCCAATCAATTTTTACTATATACGTACAATATTACAATGGTTAAACTAATTATTAGAAATGCAAGACAACCAATATGAAATGCTAGAAAAATGAACGCGCTGAAAGGATTCCCTCAGCGCCGAGGAGCCTTGGTGGCATCGAGAAACTTTGGTGTCCTGACACCTATCCAAACGATGATTAGCTCCCGTCTAAGGAAGTGAACATCGGAATACTTCTTTATCTCCATGTGTCTTCAGTTAATTCTTATCTAATCTTGTTTACTTTGGTCCCTTGACCTTGCAAGTATCATATAGGTTGTGCTCACCTTAGTTTTATTAGGCAAACTTTATATTTCGCAAAGACTATTCTAAAGGAAAGAGAGATATATTTTGTAGACACCTATTCACCCCCTAATTGCATCCTACACTAAATTTTACATCTAAAATAATGATTTGGTCTGGTTCAACATGCTAATTCTTTGGATTTTGAAGTTTTACAGATTAGCATGACATGATAACACTTTGGATGTAGTTCAACATGTCTTTTTTCCATCTATGGCTGAACCAAAGGCAACCTCCTTCTCGAAAAAAGGTTGAACCACCACTTGACAAGGTGTGGTTGAGTTGTAGGCATAGTTTAAAAATGGAACGAACTGTCCGTTTGAACGGAAAAGACTAAAACCAGCGGGCCCGTCTGTTCATTATGTTTAACAGACCGTCCCACCATTTGATGGGTGAAACCAGCTGAACCTGGCAGTTTTCTGCAAAATTGGTCAATAAACTGGGCAGGTGAACACAATAAAGCCCCAAAATTATATTGGGAAAAGAGGGATTGAAAACCCACAATTGAGTCATCTGCCGTACCCAAGACAATAACCGCTATGTTAAGGTCATTTTGATGTCTATTATGAGGAAACAATGCTATTTAACCAATTTCAGTACAAAATTAGCATATACTATGTACTATTAATTATATTTTTTTATGATAAAAACCGTAAAATGGACCGGTTAACCAGCAGCCTAATTGGTGAAAACCTGAATGGAGAGGCCCACCGGTTCGGTCACCATTTCGGGTTTTTTTAAACTATTGTTGTAGGTGACTTCCATCTACGAGATGTTGAAATCCTAGTTTCAAATATTTTTCATGTCGTATAAATTCTAAGTCTTTAAATAAAGATATAAGTCCCATGGCGGTTAATTACTAAAAATGAAAGGGAGTGATATTTTGTTGCATCTAAAAAGAGAAGCAAGTAATGTATTGGTTTTCAAGTCAATCCTTTATCTTTAAAAGTGAACCTAAATCGTGCTTACCTTGTCAGCATTATCATTTAGAGACAACCTTTGTCCTGTCAGTACCTCCGTGATTATTATACCAAGACAATAGATATCAAGCCGGTGTGTGATTTCACCGTTCCAACATTCTGGTGCAAAATAACCCCTGCATAATAGACGCGCCCACGCTGAGTAACGGAATAAAAATGTGGAACTGTCAGGAGGCTTAGCAAACTTACGGTGTGCCGCATATGTTTACAGTAAAAGTTTGGCTCTGCATTGGACGAAAGCACCTTGATAGACCAAAATCAGTAATTTTTGGTACCAAATTATCATCCAACAATATATTCTCTGGCTTTAGATCTGAGTGGACAATATTATTTTGATGAAGATAATGTAACCCCTGACAAATTCCTATTACAATTTGATACCGGTCTGTCCAGTGAAGTCCGCAAGATGTACCTACGAAGCAATCCGAGTATTATTTGACATACTTAAAGTCTATGGATAGTACGTACGTGGTCATTATGTAAATGAAGATAGCATATACATAGTGATATGTGGGATACTAACCAATATGAAATTTAACGATGAACATAAAGGATAAAAGAAACTTTGCAACATATGATCCTACCCGTGATATACTTACGAAGACTCCCGTTAGGAACAAACTCGAAACAAAGCAACCTTTGTCGTACATCGGCCAAGACCAATTTTCCTTCATACTTTAACATACTGCCTTGTGTGTCAGCACAATATCCCAGAAACCGTACGACATTTTTGTGCTTCACCATCATGAGGCATTCAACTTCTCGGACGTACTCCTTCTCATACTCATACGTATTTAACATCCTTTTCACAGCCACGGAACTATTCTCAAGAATTCCCTACATTGAGAAGATGCCTTGTCAGCAAAAACTTCAGTTTCCAGATAAAGTTTGATTAAATCCCAAAGCAGCTCAGAGTTACTGTACCTTATAAACCACCGCAAATCCACCGGAGCCAATTTTCTACTCAGGAGAGAAATCATTTGTAATTTCTTTGAGAAGTGACAGTGGCAGCGGCTTGGGCTCTGCCGTCTCATCACATAGCATGGACTCCAGGTCCCTTGGTGTGATAATAGATCGACATTCCATTTGCAATTATATGTCACGGTACCCCTAAAACAAGAGCAAGCGCATTATTTCCCGCCCTTCTTCATTTGCCGTAGGGAAAGTTGTTTGCTTGACAGCATATACGAGTTGTCAAATCATAGGCCTACTACTACTTCTGGTTGCAGTCTTGATTAGCAAAAGAAACACACAAACCATCTCCCTAAGGTGACGGAGCGTAGGCAACGAGGACGAATAAGATCTGAAGAAGTTTCTGGGTCAAGGAATTTTTTGTGATTACCTGGCGAGGCGGAGGCCCAGGCTTGAAATGATTTCTTCCAGACTAGAACAACGGATGATTTCTCAAGCTGTCAAGGAAGACTTCCAGAGATCATTTCCATGTGAGAGAGCATGGGAGAGTTATATTAAGAAACGACTACCTAGTGAACACTTCACTAATAAGTGCGATTTTTTTAAGAGCAGGCTCACCGCTACTGCTGGTGCTACTACCAAGGTACCCGTAAGTTTGCTACGGAAGACTTCGCTTTTCCTTGTTGGCTCTGTGCTGCAGCTTCCTATGATCGATGTTGCTGCTGCTCTTCTTCTTCTCTCCTACCTCTACCCGGCGATGCAATGGTAGCGAGTGCTAGCTATTGTAGTGGTTGGTGTATAGATCTCCAGGGCTTATGGCGATGGTGGTGAGGAGTCACCTCATTATATTTGCTCTCAACATGTACACCATTTGCTACATCCTGTCAACCTCGTCACTTCAACTCACCTTAATGGAAAGAAGAAAAATGATGCGTCCTAATTAATTTCCTAGCACAAGTTGGAGGATTGAACGTAGCATTCATTCAGAACTCAGTTAATTGATTGAAGCTGACTTCTTACTCAGAGCTTACTGGACTGGCTCTAACTTTGGGACAAGGACTAACTGCCTTCTAGTTTATAATTGTGTGTCTAGGTCATTAATTTGCCAAACGAAATTTTAGTCATGCATCAGAAAAAAGCATACCACTGAATTTGTATAAAAAGAAGTTTTGGGACAAGGACTAACTGCCTTCTAGTTTATAATTGTGTGTCTAGGTCATTAATTTGCCAAACGAAATTTTAGTCATGCATCATAAAAAATCATACCACTGAATTTTTATAAAAAGAAGTTTATTTTGATCACAGTACACGCAGACCCTACCCCTATGAGCAGCTCCGATAGACTGCGCCGGCATATCATTTTGAGATTGACGAAGTCACAGAGGCGCCTCGTAGTTGATGGGAACGTCTATTTCCACTGAAATAAATCCAGGAATAATGCGAGCACCAGGATTTGAACCCTGGTGGGCTGGGGATACCACTGTCCTCCTAACCATCCGACTATAAGTTGGTTCGCTAAAAGAAGTTTTTTATTACATATTTTTCTGAGACATTTCTTTTTTCTTTTCACAACGGGAGGTCAAGACCCCCGACCTCTACATCACCGTGATGCACACAATTGTTTCCACTAGATTTTTTTTTCTCGAAACGGAGGTTTGGACCCTCAGCCTCTGTGTAATTTTGAACACAACTATTTTCACTATAGTTGTTTTCTTGAAAGGAAGGTCATCACCATTGGCCTCTGCATCATAGTGATACACACAATTATTTTTACTATAGTTGTTTTCTCGAAAGCAAGGTCAATACCATTGACCTCTGCATCATTGTGGTACACACAACCATTTCCATTACATAGTTGATGCAAGACAAGGAGGCCAATGTCATATCATTCTGTTGGAAATATGCCCTAGAGGCAATAATAAAAGTATTATTATTATATTTCCTTGTTCATGATAATTGTCTTTTATTCATGCTATAACTGTATTATCCGGAAATCGTAATACACGTGTGAATACATAGACCACAATATGTCCCTAGTGAGCCTCTAGTTGACTAGCTCGTTGTGATCAACAGATAGTCATGGTTTCCTGGCTATGGACATTGGATGTCGTTGATAACGGGATCACATCATTAGGAGAATGATGTGATGGACAAGACCCAATCCTAAGACTAGCACAAAAGATCGAGTAGTTCATTTGCTAGAGCTTTGCCAATGTCAAGTATCTCTTCCTTCGACCATGAGAGCGTGTAACTCCTGGATACCATAGGAGTGCTTTGGGTGTATCAAACGTCGCAACGTAACTGGGTGACTATAAAGGTGCACTACAGGTATCTCCGAAAGTATCTATTGTTTTATGCGGATCGAGACTGGGATTTGTCACTCCGTGTAAACGGAGAGGTATCTCTGGGCCCACTCGGTAGGACATCATCATATGCGCAATGTGACCAAGGAGTTGATCACGGGATGATGTGTTACGGAACGAGTAAAGTGACTTGCCGGTAACGAGATTGAACAAGGTATTGGATACCGACGATCGAATCTCGGGCAAGTAACATACCGATAGACAAAGGGAATTGAATACGGGATTGATTAAGTCCTTGACATCGTGGTTCATCCAATGAGATCATTGTGGAACATGTGGGAGCCATCATGGGTATCCAGATCCCGCTGTTGGTTATTGACCGGAGAACGTCTCGGTCATGTCTACATGTCTCCCGAACCCGTAGGGTCTACACACTTAAGGTTCGATGACGCTAGGGTTATAAAGGAAGTTTGTATGTGGTTACCGAATGTTGTTCGGAGTCCCGGATGAGATCCCGGACGTCACGAGGAGTTCCGGAATGGTCCGGAGGTAAAGATTTATATATGGGAAGTCCTATTTTGGCCACCGGAAAATGTTCGGGATTTTTCGGTATTGTACCGGGAAGGTTCTAGAAGGTTCCGGAGTGGGGCCCACCTGCATTGGGGGACCCACATGGACGTGGGTAGTGGGGGCAAGGCCCCACACCCCTGGTCAAGGCGCACCAAGATCCCCCCTTAGAAGGAATAAGATCATATCCCGAAGGGATAAGATCAAGATCCCTAAAAAGGGGGGATAACAATCGGTGGGGAAGGAAATAATGAGATTTCTTTCCTCCCACCTTGGCCAACGCCCCAATGGACTTGGAGGGCAAGAAACCAGCCCCTCCACCCCTATATATAGTGGGGAGGCGCATGGGAGCTATACACGAAGTTCTGGCACAGCCCTACCTCTCTCCCTACTCCTCCTCTCCCATGGTGCTTGGCGAAGCCCTGCTGGATTGCCACGCTCCTCCACCACCACCACGCCGTTGTGCTGCTGTTGGATGGAGTCTTCCTCAACCTCTCCCTCTCTCCTTGCTGGATCAAGGCGTGGGAGACGTCACCGGGCTGTATGTGTGTTGAACGCGGAGGTGCCGTCCGTTCGGCACTAGGATCATCGGTGATTTGAATCACGACGAGTACGACTCCATCAACCCCGTTCACTTGAACGCTTCCACTTAGCGATCTACAAGGGTATGTAGATGCACTCTCTTTCTACTCGTTGCTGGTCTCTCCATAGATAGATCTTGGTGACACGTAGGAAAATTTTGAATTTCTGCTACGTTCCCCAACAGTGGCATCATGAGCTAGGTCTATTGCGTAGATTCTTTGCATGAGTAGAACACAAAGTAGTTGTGGGCGTTGATGTTGTTCAATATGCTTACCGTTACTAGTCCAATCTTGTTTCGACGGTATTGTGGGATGAAGCGGCCCGGACCGACCTTACACGTATTCTTACGTGAGACAGGTTCCACCGATTGACATGCACTTGGTGCATAAGGTGGCTAGCGGGTGCCAGTCTCTCCCACTTTAGTCGGAACGGATTCGATGAAAAGGGTCCTTATGAAGGGTAAATAGCAATTGGCATATCACGTTGTGGTCTTGCGTAGGTAAGAAACGTTCTTGCTAGAAACCCATAGCAGCCACGTAAAACATGCAACAACAATTAGAGGACGTCTAACTTGTTTTTGCAGGCTATGCTATGTGATGTGATATGGCCAAGAAGAATGTGATGAATGATATGTGATGTATGAGATTGATCATGTTCTTGTAATAGGATTCACGACTTGCATGTCGATGAGTATGACAACCGGCAGGAGCCATAGGAGTTGTCTTTATTTGTTGTATGACCTGCGTGTCATTGAAGAACGCCATGTAAACTACATTACTTTATTGCTAAACGCGTTAGTCATAGAAGTAGAAGTAGTCGTTGGCGTGACAACTTCATGAAGACACGATGATGGAGATCATGATGATGGAGATCATGGTGTCGTGCCAGTGACGATGATGATCATGGAGCCCCGAAGATGAAGATCAAAAGGAGCAAAATGATATTGGCCATATCATGTCACTATTTGATTGCATGTGATGTTTATCATGTTTATGCATCTTGTTTGCTTAGGACGATGGTAGTAAATAAGATGATCCCATACAAAATTTCAAGAAGTGTTCTCCCCTAACTGTGCACCGTTGTTACAGTTCGTCGCTTCTAAGCACCACGTGATGATCGGGTGTGATGGATTCTTACGTTCACATACAACGGGTGTAAGACAGTTTTACACAGCGAAAACACTTAGGGTTAACTTGACGAGCCTAGCATGTGCAGACATGGCCTCGGAACACGGAGACCGAAAGGTCGAGCATGAGTCGTATGGTAGATACGATCAACATGAAGATGTTCACTGATGGTGACTAGTCCGTCTCACGTGATGATCGGACACGGCCTAGTTGACTCGGATCATGTGATCACTTAGATGACCAGAGGGATGTCTATCTAAGTGGGAGTTCATAAGATGAACTTATTTATCCTGAACATAGTCAAAAGACCTTTTGCAAATTATGTCGTAAGCTCACGCTTTAGTTCCACTGTTTAGATATGTTCCTAGAGAAAATATAGTTGAAAGTTGATAGTAGCGATTATGCGATCAGTAGAAAGCTTATGTCCTTAATACACCGCTCAGTGTGCTGAACCCCAACGTCGTTTGTCGATGTTACGAACATCGGACATACACGTTTTGATAACTACGTGATAGTTCAATTAAATGGTTTAAGTAGAGGCACCAAAGACGTTTTCGAAACGTCGCGGAACATATGAGATGTTTCGAGGGCTGAAATTGGGATTTCAGGCTCGTGCCCACGTCAAGAGGTATAAGACCTCCGACGATTTTCTTAGCCTGCAAACTAAGGGAGAAAAGCTCAATCGTTGAGCTTGTGCTCAGATTGTCTGAGCACAACAATCACTTGAATCGAGTGGGAGTTGATCCTCCAGATGAGATAGTGATGTTTCCCCAAAGTCATTGCCACCAAGCTGCTAGAGCTTCGTGATTAACTATAACACATCAGGGATAGATATGATGATCCTTGAAATATTCATGATGTTTGACACCGCGAAAGTAGAAATCAAGAAGGAGCATCAATTGTTGATGGTTGGTGAAACCACTAGTTTCAAGAAGGGCAAGGGAACAAAGGGATACTTCATGAAATGGCAATTCAGCTGCTGCTCTAGTGAAGAAACCCAAGGTTGAACCCAAACCCGAGACTAAGTGCTTCTGTAATAAGGGGAACAACCACTGGAGCAGCATTACCCTAGATACTTGGTAGATGAGAAGGCTGGGAAGGTCGATAGAAGTATATTGGATATACATTATGTTAATGTGTACTTTACTAGTACTCCTAGTAGCACCAGGGTATTGGATACCGGTTCGGTTGCTAAGTGTTAGTAACTCGAAATAGAAGCTACGGAATAAACGGAGACTAGCTAAAGGTGAGCTGACGATATATGTTAGAAGTGTTTCCAAGGTTGATATGATCAAGCATCGCACGCTCCCTCTACCACCGAGATTGGTGTTTGCGTTGAGCATAGACATGATTGGATTATGTCTATCGCAATACGGTTATTCATTTAAGGAGAATAATGGTTACTCTATTTTTGAATAATACCTTCAATGGTCTTGCACCTAAAGGAATGGTTTATTGAATCTCGGTCGTAGTGATACACATTTTCATGCCAAAAGATATAAGATAGTAATGATAGTACCACTTACTTGTGGCACTGCCATGTAAGTCATGATGGTATAAAACGCATGAAGAAGCTCCATGTTGATGGATCTTTGGACTCACTCGTTTTTGAAAAGTTTGAGACATGCGAACCATGTCTATTGGTGTATATGCATGAAGAAACTCCATGCAAATGGATCGTTCGGACTCACTTGATTTTGAATCACTTGAGATATGCAAATCATACCACATGGGCAAGATGACTGAAAAGCCTCATTTTCAGTAAGATGGAACAAGATAGCAACTTGTTGGAAGTAACACATTTTGATGTGTGCAGTCGAATGAGTGCTGAGGCATGCAGTGAATATCATTATGTTCTTACTTCACAGATGATTCGAGTAAATGTTGAGTATATTTACTTGATGAAACACAAGTCTGAATTATTGAATGGTTCAAGTAATTTCAGAGTGAAGTAGCAGATCATTGTGACAAGAGGATAAAATGTCTATGATATGATCATAGAGATGAATATCTGAGTTACGAGTTTTGGCACACAATTAAGACATTGTGGAAATTGTTTCGCAATTAATACCGCCTGGAACACCATAATGTGATGGTGTGTCCGAACATCATAGTTGCACCCTATTGGATATGGTGCGTACCATGATGTCTCTTATCGAATTACCACTATCGTTCATGGGTTAGGCATTAGAGACAACCACATTCACTTTAAATAGGGCACCACGTAATTCCGATGAGATGACACCGTATGAATTATGATTTAGAGAAACCTAAGTTGTCGTTTCTTAAAAGTTTGGGGCTGCGACGCTTATATGAAAAAGTTTCAGGTTGATAAGCTCGAACCCAAAGCGGATAAAATGCATCTTCATAGGAAACCCAAAACAGTTGGGTATACCTCCTAATTCAGATCCGAAAGCAATATGGATTGTTTCTAGAATCAGGTCCTTTCTCGAGGAAAAGTTTCTCTCGAAAGAATTGAGTGGGAGGATGGTGGAGACTTGATGAGGTTATTGAACCGTCTCTTCAACTAGTGTGTGACAGGGCACAGGGAGTTATTCATGTGGCACCTACACCAATTGAAGTGGAAGCTTATGATATTGATCATGAAACTTCGGATCAAGTCATTCTCAAACCTCGTAGGATGACAAGGATGCGTACTACTTCAGAGTGGTACGTAATCCTGTCTTGAAGGTCATGTTGCTAGACAACAATGAACCTACGAGCTATGGAGAAGCGATGGTGGGCCCGGATTCCGATAAATGGCTTGAGGCCATAAAATCTGAGAGAGGATCCATGTATGAAAACAAAGTGTAGACTTTGGCAGAACGGCTCGATGGTCGTAAGGCTAATGAGTACAGATAGATTTCAAAAGGAAGACGGACAATGATGGTAAATGTCACCATTAAGAAAGCTCGACTTGTCGTTAAGATGTTTTCCGACAAGTTCAAGGAGTTGACTACGATGAGATTTTCTCACTCGTAGCGATGCTAAGAGTCTGTTGGAATTATATTAGCGATTACTGCATTATTTATGAAATCTTGCAGATAGGATGTCAAAACATTGTTTCCTCGACGATTTTAATGAGGAAAGGTTGTATGTGATACAACCGGAAGGTTTTGTCAATCCCGAAAGATGCTAATAAGTATGCAAAGCTCCAGCAATCCTTCTAAGGACTGGAGTGAGCATCTCGGAGTTGGAATGTATGCTTTGATGATGATCAAAATTTTTGGGTTTGTACAAAGTTTATGAGAAACTTGTATTTCCAAAGAAGTGAGTGGGAGCACTATAGAATTTCTGATGAGTATATGTTGTTGACATATTGTTGATCAGAAATGACGTAGAATTTCTGGAAAGCATATAGGGTTATTTTGAAAGTGTTTTTCAATGGAAAGCCTGGATTAAGCTACTTGAACATTGATCATCAAGATCTATAAGGATAGATCAAAATGCTTAATAATACTTTCAAATGAGCACATACCTTGACATGATCTTGAAGGTGTTCAAGATGGACCAGTCAAAGAAGGAGTTCTTGCCTGAGTTGTAAGGTACGAAGTTAAGACTTAAAGCTCGACCACGGCAGAATAGAGAGAAAGGACGAAGGTCGTACCCTATGCTTAAGACGTAGGCTCTTCAGTATGCTATGCTGTGTACCGCACCTGAAGTGTGCCTTGCCATGAGTCAGTCAAGGGGTACAAGAGTGATCCAAGAATGGCTCACAGGACAGCGGTCACAGTTATCCTTAGTAACTAGTGGACTAAGGAATTTTCTCGATTATGGAGGTGGTAAAAGAGTTCGTCGTAAAGGTTACGATGATGCAAGCTTGACACCTATCCGGATAGCTCTGAGTAGAGAGACCGGATACATATAATGGAGCAATAATTTAGAATAGCTCCAAGTAGAACAGTTGTTTGGAATAGCTCCAAATAGAGCGTGGTAGCTGCATCTAGGAGATGACATAGAGATTTGTAAAGCACACACGGATCTGAAAGGTTCAGACCCGTTGACTAAAACCTCTCTCACAAGCAACATGATCAAACATAAAACTCATTGAGTGTTAATCACATAGTGATGTGAACTAGACTACTGACTCTAGTAAACTCTTGGGTATTAGTCACATGGCGATGTGACCTGTGAGTGTTAATCACATGGCGATGTGAACTAGATTATTGACTCTAGTGCAAGTGGGAGACTGTTGGAAATATGCCCTAGAGGCAATAATAAAAGTATTATTATTATATTTCCTTGTTCATGATAATTGTCTTTTATTCATGCTATAACTGTATTATCAGGAAATCGTAATACACGTGTGAATACATAGACCACAATATGTCCCTAGTGAGCCTCTAGTTGACTAGGTCGTTGTGATCAACAGATAGTCATGGTTTCCTGGCTATGGACATTGGATGTCGTTGATAACGGGATCACATCATTAGGAGAATGATGTGATGGACAAGACCCAATCCTAAGACTAGCACAAAAGATCGAGTAGTTCATTTGCTAGAGCTTTGCCAATGTCAAGTATCTCTTCCTTCGACCATGAGAGCGTGTAACTCCTGGATACCATAGGAGTGCTTTGGGTGTATCAAACGTCGCAACGTAACTGGGTGACTATAAAGGTGCACTACAGGTATCTCCGAAAGTATCTATTGTTTTATGCGGATCGAGACTGGGATTTGTCACTCCGTGTGAACGGAGAGGTATCTCTGGGCCCACTCGGTAGGACATCATCATATGCGCAATGTGACCAAGGAGTTGATCACGGGATGATGCGTTACGGAACGAGTAAAGTGACTTGCCGGTAACGAGATTGAACAAGGTATTGGATACCGACGATCGAATCTCGGGCAAGTAACATACCAATAGACAAAGGGAATTGAATACGGGATTGATTAAGTCCTTGACATCGTGGTTCATCCAATGAGATCATCGTGGAACATGTGGGAGCCATCATGGGTATCCAGATCCCGCTGTTGGTTATTGACCGGAGAACGTCTCGGTCATGTCTACATGTCTCCCGAACCCGTAGGGTCTACACACTTAAGGTTCGATGACGCTAGGGTTATAAAGGAAGTTTGTATGTGGTTACCAAATGTTGTTCGGAGTCCCGGATGAGATCCCGGACGTCACGAGGAGTTCCGGAATGGTCCGGAGGTAAAGAGTTATATATGGGAAGTCCTATTTTGGCCACCGGAAAATGTTCGGGATTTTTCGGTATTGTACCGGGAAGGTTCTAGAAGGTTTCGGATTGGGGCCCACCTGCATGGGGGGGACCACATGGACGTGGGTAGTGGGGGCAAGGCCCCACACCCCTGGTCAAGGCGCACCAAGATCCCCCCTTAGAAGGAATAAGATCATATCCCGAAGGGATAAGATCAAGATCCCTAAAAAGGGGGGATAACAATCGGTGGGGAAGGAAATAATGAGATTTCTTTCCTCCCACCTTGGCCAACGCCCCAATGGACTTGGAGGGCAAGAAACCAGCCCCTCCACCCCTATATATAGTGGGGAGGCGCATGGGAGCTATACACGAAGTTCTGGCACAGCCCTACCTCTCTCCCTACTCCTCCTCTCCCATGGTGCTTGGCGAAGCCCTGCTGGATTGCCACGCTCCTCCACCACCACCACGCCGTTGTGCTGCTGTTGGATGGAGTCTTCCTCAACCTCTCCCTCTCTCCTTGCTGGATCAAGGCGTGGGAGACGTCACCGGGCTGTATGTGTGTTGAACGCGGAGGTGCCGTCCGTTCGGCACTAGGATCATCGGTGATTTGAATCACGACGAGTACGACTCCATCAACCCCGTTCACTTGAACGCTTCCACTTAGCGATCTACAAGGGTATGTAGATGCACTCTCTTTCTACTCGTTGCTGGTCTCTCCATAGATAGATCTTGGTGACACGTAGGAAAATTTTGAATTTCTGCTACGTTCCCCAACACATTCTTTTTTTGTTATTTTTTAAAGGGTCCAGTATGGCAATGCTATGTATGAGCTCACCATTCATTTTTTACAAGGAAAGGATTAGAAACACAACATCATATATTCTACATGTCTTTCGTTCTAGGTTCATAATGCACATTTGTCCTAGGTTCAGAAAAAGAAGAAGCATTCAATCCAACTGAAAGCATAATATATTGCATCCATGAAGATATTGGCAAAATACAACACAACTCATTGTTTAAGGCGGCAGCAAGTATAACAATATTGTGTAAGTTGACTATAAGAGTTTTTTTCGAGAAAGATGTGCTACAAAAATTGCCACATCAGATTTTATGATAAGTTAAGGAGATAGATGACTGATGAGAAGTGTTTTCCGGATATGAAACAAAAGTAGGCTACAGATTTATAGTCAGCTGCAACATGGGCAACAAGCTTTATAGATTACTCCTTATTCTTTCATCCTCACTATGGGGAGTTCTACATAGTATAAAAAGATTGTGTAAGTGGAGTAATAAAGTTAGCCTCCCTAAAGTTAGTCGGGTATTAGTGACATATTAGATACAAATGTATCTAATACTGAAACGTAACTAGATACATCCATATTTAGACAAATCTAAGACAAAAATTTTGGGAAGGAGGGAGTAGTATATTGTGCATAACTAAACGAGTATTCAGTTAATTAAGTGCAGATGATATGACAATGACATTTAACCACTAGCTAACTCCATTATTGGTTATGCCTGCTGTGTTAGCCATCCTCACTATGGGGAGTTGGACATGAAATGATCCGTGGGGCCCAAAGATTAATGGAGTCGAGTACATGACGTTCGGGACGTAGCTGGGGAGGCTAGCCGGTGAGATATTAGAGTCAGCAGCAATTAAACATGGGTGGGTGGGGCTCAAAGATTAATGCCACCCGTCACACTTACTATGAAAAACTGAGCGTGTGAACCACGCAATGTATTCCAAATGTTCTCGCACAGCTGTACGTGCAGACCACCTAAAATTAACCATCGCTTGTGACATGTTTATCGAGTAGCCACTGAATGACCCCCTTGTCATTGTGGTGGTATTATTATATATGGCTGGTCGTGATTTATCTGACATCAAGCCATCAAGCTATGTGTTAAAATACACTCGCATCCACGTGACCCATGGTTATGGATACAGGAAAATTATCAGAGGTACCGAAATTAATAATTAACTATATAGGGAATTGAAAACCCAAAACTACTATATTTTGTGACTGCGAATAATCAACATGAATCATGGCTAAAGATTTTTTTTCCTTTCTTATGGTTGCATCCCTGAGCAACCTGCATGAGATTGACCTGAAGATGCTTCAAAGTAAATTACATCAGTGTCTGGCACATGGTTTGCCTTCGCCAGTTGTTTGTGGCTGGATGCATCTCACTATTTCCATACAGTATCTTGTATTAATGATACACCTGTTGCCACGGCGCCCAAGATAATACATATATCCACATCAAATTCGTGGCCAACGAAATGAGAATAAAAAAAATAGAAGTTTCACCATATAAACAGAAGGATCCCATTGGACATAAAAACTTGGTACACATAGGAAACTATTATATGGATGGGCAACTAGATTGACTGCTGATGATATAATGAGATAGCACCAATACAGACTCTATTATTGGTTGTGGTCGCTGTGTTAGCACTGCTCATCATGGTGGGTTCATGACTTTAGTTTCATCAGGGAAGTTTGGACATGAAGGGGGCTTTGGGGTTCTTCATGGAGTTCATTGCATGGCTGTAGGAACACGTCCGAGGAGGCTGTCAACCTGTCTGGTTAGATAATAGAGTGCCCATCAATTAAACATGGGTGGGGTTCAAATCAAAAATTAATGGATGGACTACAGAGCACATGCCACCTGTGCGGTTGGCCCGGTTGATGTGAGTAATGTGAACTGACAGGGCGGCCGGAGGACCAAACCATGAACCATGAATGCACAAGTCTTTCATTAAATTTACACAACTGCATCTGCAGACCACCAAACATTTCGCCTCAGCTGTATCTCATAAATGCCCATGCTCCCACATGTATCGAGTAGCCTCCTGGTGACCCCATTGTCGCCATTTATTGTGTACTATTATGGCAGGTTGTGATTGATCTCAACTCTAGACCAACTCGTGAACGCACGAGTCTTTCGTTAACTTTACACAACTGCATGAGTAATGATCCATTGATTCTGATTAAGCTGATATGCTATTGGATCATGGGCTGGTCGATTTTGCAGATAAAGGAGGAGCTAAGAGAGACGATGATGCTAGGGAAAAAACTGCTAAAATATGTTTTTTTAGAAAAGGAGGATGACCCCCGGCCTCTGTATCTGGGAGATGCATACGGCCACTTTATTGATTATTCTCGAGGACCTTACAAAGTATTACAACAATATGCCTGAATCCGCCATCTTGGCAACATATGCCACTACTCCTACTGCTAAAATATGTAGCAAGTGAGATCTACAGACCATCGCATCGGTCGAGATATAGAGTTCGTAGGCTGGGGAGCCGAAGAAGAAAAGAATGATTCTTGTCGAAGCTTTGTTTTCTTGAATTGCTGCAGTCTTTTGTTCCACAAAAAAGCATGTGTATTATGAACTGACAGGACGTCTGGAGTACTGCAGATTCGTAGTACTAGTCATCAACCCGTGCATCTGCATGTGCTAGGTTAGTTATTAGAAAACATAAATTATGTTTTATTTTGCTTCTTCAATCAATATATTGGATGACATGTCAAGGCAAAGATTAACGTGTTGATAGGTCTTGCATAATGATTAGGAGCCAGATACATATACAAAAGTCACTCTTAAAACCTACTAATTGAGAAAATAATATATTATATAGGTCCAAACATATATGAAATTACTGGAGCTCCTAGAGAATCTAGGAGATACTTTTCAATTTTGCCAAGTTTGTTGTTTTGTTTTCTATGATAGAGTGTATTGTGCCACTATATATGTACTAAGCAAACCCTGTCATACCACAGATTAGTTTAATCATTTTCTAGAAAATATAACTTTTCAGGTAACACATTACCTCAAACATATCGTGAGCAGCTCCAAAGAGGTATAGATAGACATGGGAAGATTGGAAGCCTGGAACTGGGTAGAGGAAAGGCACATGTTTCAAACGTTGTGGATCCCCTGGGTATTGCAGAACATATACAAAGGCACATGTATTGCAGACTCAACATTATAAATAAATGGAAGAAGAAAGAGCTCAACAATTGTTAATACGACGAACATGTATATGCACATAAGTATTAACAATTTATGTGTGCAACAATCATGCGAATCTCAAAGCCTTTAGGCTGGTTTAGCACGTACCTAGGCTACTAATCAGGCCTTACCACTAGTAGAAAACAGGGCTTCGGTCCAGGCCTGAAGAGGTTATTAATCCCGGTTCTCATACGAACCGGGATCAATGGGTTCATTAGTCCCGGTTCGTGAGGCCAGGGGGGGCGGCCGGGCCTCGGGGGCGATTGATCTCGGTTCGTCTGACCCCTTTAGTCCCGGTACCAGACACAAACCGGGACCAATGGGCCTCGCTCCTGGCCCGCAATCTTTAGTCCCGGGTTGTGTCTGGAACCGGGACCAAATGTGGTCCTTTAATCCCGGTTTTAGTCACAAACCGGGACTAAAGAGAGGCCTATATATACCCCTTGCCCGCAAGCAGAGCGGTTCACTGCTCTATTTTTTTGGGCCGGCCGTGGGAGAGCTTTGTGGTTCTCTAGCTCACCTCCTATTCACATGAGGTATTCGATGGAATGCCCGAGCCACACTTAAGCTTTCTTCTCTCGAAGCTCCTTGGCCAAACTCCATTTTCCTCAAGATTTGTCTAGGTTTGGCGATCCGACTTGTCCCGTCCCCATCTTCACCGCCATCGATCTCCTTCACCGATCTCGACGTCGGCACCACCGTGGTGAGCCTCTTGTTCTTATCTTATTTCTAAAAGAAAAAAATGATGTTATATTAATTTGGTTTTAATGTGATGATGAACTTCTATTAATTTGGTCACTTCTCTATTCATGATGTTCTGTAATGGTTTTTGCCACACTTAATTATATATAATGCACGCAGATGAACCGACAGTGGATGTACGCTGACAGATGCACCTCCGAGTACATTAAGGGCGTGCATTATTTTCTCGAAGTGGCTGAGGCAAAGAAGCATAATTGTTTTATGTGTTGTCCATGCCCTATTTGTGAGAATATGAAGTCTTACTATAACCAGAAAACCCTTCACATCCACCTTCTTGAGAAGGGTTCCAAGCTAAACTATAATGTTTGGACCAAGCACGGAGAAAGAGGGGTTATGATAGAAGACAATGAAGAAGAAGAGGATGATGAAAACTATGTGCCCCTTGAATACAGTGATGCTGCAACGGGGGAAGCTAAAGATCAAGAGGAACCAGACGACGTGCCCGATGATAATCTTTGTCGGGTCACTATTGATGAAAAGAGACAATGCGAAAATGAAAAGGAGAAGTTGAAGTTCGATCACATGTTAGAGGATCACAAAAAAGGGTTGTACCCCAATTAGAAGATGGCAACACAAAACTCGGCACCACACTGGAATTGCTGCAATGGAAGGCAGACAATGGTGTATCTAATAACGTATTTGAGAAGCTACTGAAAATATTGAAGAAGAAGCTTCCAGAGGATAACGAATTGCCCGACAGTACATACAGAGCAAAGAAGGTTGTATGCCCTCTAGGATTGGAGGTGCAGAAGATACATGCATGCCCTAATGACTGCATCCTCTACCGCGATGTGTACGAGGATATGAAAGCATGCCCGGTATGCAGTGCATTGGGGTATAAGATCAAACAAGATGACCCTGGTGATGTTGATGGTGAGCGCCCCAGGAAGATGGTTCCCGCCAAGGTGATGTGGTATGCTCCTATAATACCACAGTTGAAACGTCTATTCAGGAACAAAGAGCATGCCAAGTGGACGCGATGGCACATAGAGGACCGTAAGAAAGACGGAAAGTTGAGAGCACCCGCGAACGGGTCACAGTCGAGAAAAGTTGAGAAAAAGTGGGGGGACTTTCCAGGTGACGCAAGGAACTTATGGTTTAGTTTAAGCGTGGATGGCATTAATCCTTTTCAGGAGCAGAGCAGCAATCATAGAACCTGGCCGTAACTCTGTCTATATATAACCTTCATCCTTGGTTGTCCATGAAGCGGAAGTTCATTTTGATGCCAGTGCTCATCCAAGGCCCTAAGCAATCCGGAAACGACATAGATGTGTACCTAAGGTCAGTAGTTGAAGAACTTTTACAGCTGTGGAATGGAAAAGATGTACATGTGTGGGATGAGCAAGACCAGCAAGAATTTGACCTACATGCCTTGCTGTTTGTAACCATCAATGATTGGCCTGCTCTCAGTAACCTTTCAGGACAGACAAAGAAGGGATGCCATGCAAGCACGCATTGTTTAGATGACAGTGAAAGTATATATTTTGACAAATGCAGGAGGAATGTGTACCTGGGGCATCGTAGATTTCTTCCGACCAACCATCAATATCAAAAGAAAGGCAAGCATTTCAAAGGCGAGGCAGATCACCGGAAGAAGCCTACCATCCGTACTGGTGATCACATACTTGCTATGGTCAATGATTTACAAGTACTCTTTGGAAAGGGTTCCGATGAACTATCTGTTCCAAATGACACTGAGGGACGCGTACCCATGTGGAAGAAGAAATCTATATTTTGGGACCTACCCTACTGGAAAGGTCCCGTCTGGCTTCTCGTCGAATATAAAGGGAATAATAAAAATGTCAAAGAAAAAGTTTCATAACCTAAAGTCTCATGACTGCCACGTGACTATGACGCAACTGCTTCCAGTTGCATGGGCTTCTACCGGAAAACATTCGGTTAGCCATTGTGCATTCCTCAAGGCAATCTCTCAGAAGGTGATCGATCAAGAAATCCCACCAAGGTTAAGGAGTCATCTGGCGCAATGTCTTGTCAATTTCGAGCTGGTGTTCCCACCATCATTCTTCAATATCATGACGCATGTCCTAGTTCAGCTAGTCGACGAGATTGCCATTCTGCGCCCTTTATTTCTACACAATATGTTCCCCTTTGAGAGGTTTATGGGAGTCTTAAAGAAATATGTTCGTAACCATGCTAGGCCATAAGGAAGCATCTCCACGGGCCATCAAACAGAGGAGGTCATTGGGTTTTGTGTTGACTTCATTCTTGACCTGAAGAAGATTGGTCTCCCTCAACCGCTGTATGTGGGGAAACTGACTAGAAAAGGCACGCTGGGAGGGGACTCAATAATATGTAGGGATGGGCATTCTTGGTCTCAAGCACACTACATAGTTCTACAGAATTTAACCTTGGTGACTATGTCAATGAACACAAGAATATTCTGCGCTCCAAACACCCAGAGCAGTGTGACGACTGGATTACATGTGAACACATCAGAACTTTTGGCAGTTGGTTGGAAACACGTCTCAGAGGTGACAACACTGTTTGTGATGAGATGTACTCGTTACCTAGGGGATCATCTTCAACTGTATTGACTTACAAAGGATACGAGATAAATGAGAATACATTTTACACGATTGCCCAAGATTAAAAGAGCACCAACCAAAACAGCGGAGTCCGCTTTGATGCAGCAACCAAGAGGGGAAAGGACAAATATTATGGTTACATAGTGGACATATGGAAACTTAACTATGGACATGATTTTAAGGTCCCTTTGTTTCAGTGCAAATGGGTCAATCTGTCAGGAGGCGGGGTACAAGTAGACCCAGGGTACAGAAAGATAACAGTGGATTTGAACAATCTTGGGTACACAGACGAACCATTCGTCCTAGCCAATGATGTGACGCAGATTTTTATTTGCAGGACATGTCTACCAAACCGACAAAAGGAAAAGATAAGGAAGCGAATACATCATACGATGAGCCGAAGCGCCACATAGTTCTTTCAGGAAAAAAAGACATCATGGGAGTGGAGGGCAAGACAAACATGTTTGAAGATTATGAGAAGTTCCGTAAATTCCTTCCTTCAAAATCAAGGCTGACCCAAGCACCCTGTTAAACGATGAAGATTATCCATGAGTACGGCACAATAAGCAAAGGACACAAGAGAAGAAAAAGTGAAGACTTTCTCTACACAACTATTATGATGATGCCTTTGTTCTAGAACATCACTGTAGTTACAAGTCAAGAAATAAAATCCTTTTGTAACAGATGAAAATACTTTTCAATTTCAATTATGATGATGCCAGTGCTTTTCAATTTTGGGGTCATTTAGCTCAAAAAAATTAGTAAATGCATGAAAACTAGCAAATGAAGTCAGTAAGGGTTGAAAATTGATGATGTGCCTTTGAATGGTGCATTTTGAACACAGAAAAAGTCTGGAGCTCAAATAAGTTTAAAAATATGAAATCCAGGTTTCATCTGAAACCCTGATACTTCGAAAGAGATTGTCCGCTTTGTACATGAAGTGCATCCAGTTTTTGCCGTAACCCTCTCAACTTTTTAGAACATGCTATGTGGGTGAAATGATGATACCATGCCAAGTTTCAACCTTTTCAAAGTTCATTTGCGGTGCTTTTCAATTTAAGGGTCATTTAGCTCAAAAATTAGTAAATGCATGAAAAATAACAAATGAAGTCAAAAATGGTTGAAAATTGATTATGTGGCTTTGAATGGTGCATTTTGAACACACAAAAAGTCTGAAGTTCAAATAAGTTTAAAAAAATGAAACCCCCTTATAATTAATGAGTTTTCGTCCTCACATGTTAGCTTCTTTGAAGGTGTCGAACCCTTAGTAGGAGAGAATCTTCTGCGAAAACAAGCCAAAGATGGACACTCATATTTGCTATTACAGACAGAGTAGGTCTCGCATCCTTCTGTGATGACAATCATCACGGATGGATGCAAGGTCTTTCAAGTATGTGATGAGAGTGGTCACGGACAAATCTAAACTAATGCAGTACATTTTAACCTGACTAGTTCTTGCAGTGCTGTGATATCGCTGTCACTCTGCCAATTTGTGCCTCCTAGTAGTTTGATTTTTGAATGAAAAATTGAAGTGGTATCAACATGTACTCTATTTTCAACATGAGACAACCTCATGACTTTGACTCACTTTTTTCTCGAAAAGGAGGATGACCCCTGCCTTTACATCTGGGATATGCATATGGCCATTTTATTGATTATTCTCGAGGACCTTACAAAGTATAACAATAATATGCCTGAATTCGCCATCTTGACAGCATCTGCCGCTACTCCTATCCAAATGATGAAGGGGTGCAAGCTGGGCCACATACCCATACCTCTCACCTAAGCCTAACATCTAAAGCCGGAGGCCCCGACCGAGCCATCTGCCGGGTACCGGGCAAAAACCGGTCTGACACACTCACATGTGTCGTCGCCGCCATCTTTCACTAGTCCATCTTCAGAGCAGATTGAGGTAACAACCTTGGCAGGTCCTCTGCCATCGACGCCACCACGACGCCAAACGACAACCTCCACCTACGCGAGCCTTGGCAGGTCCTCTGCCATTGATGACACCACGACGCCAAACGACGACCTCCACCTACATTGTGGTACAGTACAGTACGTTGCTGTTTGTGAGGGGACGCCAACATCAATGATGTTCCTATACATCCGTCATTGGCCGTTGTCGTACTCCCTCTGCTCAGTCTGATCTAAAACACATCTAAACTTGGCCTAATTCAAGTAGGAAATTTAGGTGGGGAAATCGAGGAGAAAGTACTATTTCTAACCATTTTGTGAGGATTATTGATGGATTTCTTGAAATTGCCGAGAAATGATAAAAAAATAGAAAAAGGTCGATGAAGATACATTTCCACCAAGGTTAGGCCAGTTCCCCGCCCAGGCTTAAGTTCTGAATCTCCATCGGCGGCGGGCAGAAGCTTCAGTTTCAGCTGGCAGTGCAAATAATCTTTCCATCATGCTGAATTCAAAATGGGAAGTACGTACGAGCACCAATGGAAAGTTGTAGCGAACAAAGAGCCAGCAAACAAAAATAAAAGCTTGGCTTTTGCTGACAGATAAGCAATAGAGGCCTGGATTATCCAACTCCTTGGCATGCATTACACAGTGCACTGATTAAATAGCATTCACCAATCAAATTAAACGGTACTGCCCACATTATTACAGATCAGAAATAGTACTGAATAGTATACATAATTCTCTCACGCTCACAAATAATCATAATAAACAGTAGTACAGCCATATATGTCTGATTCACTCTGAAAATCACAGTGCACAATCAAACAAGCACAAGGAAAGTAAGAACAAATCTCACACAGCCGCCTGGCTGGCCTGGCAATAGTTTTTCCTGATCGCTCCACATTCCTTCACTGATTCACCGACTTGTGATTCCTAGCCAACCTTCTCTTCTTTCTTCTCTTCTTTTGCGGGACAATCTCACTAGAATTTTCTTCTAAGGCTAGCACATAGATGAAGAAACATAACAAAAGTTAGTGGCAGATCATCATGACACGGCCCATTTTTCATGATACAAAAAAAGTAGAAAACAGGATTACAGTCTTACATGCTGGGTCTTCAAATCTTTGGTCGGGGATGTGCTTGATCTTCTGCCAATTTGGATGTCTGACTGTTTGACATGACTTCGTGAACTCACCACTGCAGTATGCAACAGAAAACTTCTCAAGAGATCGGGGCAGTGTTGGAAGCGACCGGATATTCAAGCACCCTTCGATTTCCAGTTCCTTGAGCGATGTGAGGTGCTCAATACTGGCTGGCAATGTGTCCCACCTGCAGTG
Source organism: Triticum dicoccoides (assembly GCF_002162155.2). NCBI lineage: Eukaryota > Viridiplantae > Streptophyta > Magnoliopsida > Poales > Poaceae > Triticum > Triticum dicoccoides. Next base: position 683,813 of record NC_041381.1, on the reverse strand, counting down.
ACCAAGCCAGAGCACACGAAGATGAACGAACGCCTCAAGTTCAGGACAAGATCCCGGTTGGCTCCATCCAAACAACACAAGTTTTTGCAGGTTCTCTGGGCCACCATTCTGTTTACCCACCATCCAATCTGGGTTTCTCGAGCTTTTATAGCCTGAGATAATCAGTTCTTCAAGACCTACGGGAGGGCGCAGGCCCTCAAGCACCTCTGCTTCAACTTCTGAACTGCACCTTGTACCATCATCACCCCATTCCAACTTCAGTTCCTTCAACCGATCCTTGGCACCTATATTGGCTACAACAGCTTCCTCCTTGCTTTTAACATTTTCAAGGCCATAGATTGTCAGGCTGCCACGAAGCTTGTTTAGGTCCTTAAGCTGCTTTATCTCATAACCATGTTCATTCCTCACAGTGAACCTGCTGCTTGGTAACGCTTGGAGTGAGATCAGCCTGCCTATGTTAGGACAGTCTAAGTTCTCACAAATTATGTATCGCAGGTTCATAAGGTTATCAAGGGTAAATTCCCAAATTTGGCCATTGCTATGATTACCAAAGTCTAGCAGCTGCATCTGGTGAAGTTTATTCGTTAGTGTGCTTGGTAAAATTACGGTGCATTCGAATGTCCTGAAAGCAAGATAGCATAGGTCCTTTAACTGTCTCATGGATTCTGGTACCAGGAACTTCTCCATCATAGTTTGGAAGATGTTCCCGGCTGAAAGCAACAGCCAATACCCGTAGTTTACGTAGCCTCTTGCATATACTCTCCATGACTTTTGCCTCAACTGATGTATCCCTTTCAACAACATATATTATGAGGGTGTGTAAATTTTCCAATCCAAGGATCTTTTTGGTAATCAATTCTCCATCATAACGCTCTACAAGAAGATGGCAGACGTCTTGGGGAACATCTCCTTTCCATCCTTCTCCTCTCTGACTCCTTGCATTCTCGATTCTGAAGCAGTCCGTTCCACTAATCTTGTCTAATAAATCATGCAACAGGTCAGGAATTGTAAACCAAGTATCATGCCATTCTCCTCCTTGCTGAAGAAATGAGCATGACACTAACTCCTGAAAATAACTCTCAGCTATATCTTCCATGTCCTCCGTTGCACAACTGGTCTTTATAAACCCTTGTGCTACCCACAAGCGAACTAACACATCCCTTCTTAACTTGGATCTCTTGGGAAAAATACTGCAATATTTGAAGCTGATAATAACATGGAATTAGCCCTTTGGATGAATAATATAGTGATCTTTGTCTATGGACCATAAATTTATAATTTATTTAGAATGCTTGCATGGCATGAGTATGTAAAATATGGGTGCAACCAAATGTTCCCAAGAGTCCAAAAACGAATACGTTTTACATAGATACAAATTTGTGCTCATTTCGTGGGTACATACTTTCACGACAATATGAACTATTTTGAACTGACAAGAAAAAAAAACTATGTTTAAAAAAAAGAACTTTCATAAAACATTTCTATCTTACAGAATATTTATGTTGTAAATATACACATGATCAATAGACGACCCAAATAAAAAAACTCATAGGAGGTTGATAATCTATCACCGACCCCAGCCATATATATGCACCGAAGGTATGTCGTTTTGGGCCACTGGATGGGAAAATGTACCGCAAGATTCATGAATAAGTTGGGATATATCATATTTGTAGGAATAACCTTGTATTGTACGAAAATATACCTGCACTTTAGCCCTTTGGGTTCCTGGTTTCTGCTATTGTTGCACAATAATCGTTTAATTCTTATAAATATTCACCCATAGTCCATTTAAGAAATTTAACCCAAGATTTTATCTCGTCTAAAATTTAATAAAACTTAAATGAGTTTCACCATCAAGTTTCATATCCAAATCTCGATGAAACTGAATTTCACAAAAACAAAACTAGTTAAATTTGATGAATCTTAGTTTTATATATCAACCGTAGTTTAGAAAAATCGCCACAAACTGTGGTGCAAGTTGATTTTAATTAAATACAAGTTTTTTATAAATATGTGAGTTGTCAATTGATCATGTCCATCACTTCATCATCCAATGGTTGCTGATGTATGTGTGCATCCGATAAACAAATTCACTTGGTGAACTAGATACGTTGTCACAAAGAGGAAAGTAGGACATCTTAAAAATGCTCAAAACATAAATACATTAACATTATATTGTTTCAAATGTCTCAACACGATAAACAGATAGGTTCAAATTAGTCGTGTATCCAACATTGTTAATTTTTATTATTAGCTATTGAGGTTTCTGAGCTCGTTCTTTAGGATGACGTCTAATTCTTAAAGGAGGCAGTAATGATGTATTCAATAAGTTTGTAAATAGATATTTTCACATAAATACGTTGGTAGAAAACTATTATTTATTTTACTATTAATAAATCATGGTGAATGTAACAACATTATTTTATTCTAGTGCTTCTATTTCTTTTGCCTAATTTTGTTTTCAAAGTCTTAGCGATCATGAGGGGATTAGAGCTTGTCTCTCCTAGCGCATTAGGCGTATCATGGTACCGCTCATTTGTAGCATTTTTGGCATGTTCAAATAACCAATTAAGTATATTTCACTTCAACTACTGGATTGTAGCAATAAAAGAGCAAATGGAGATGCATGCATGTACACAGAGTCTCAAGATTAAGTTGTGTGGGAGGTATGTCTTCAACGCGAGTGATTTACCTGCTGTGAAGTAATCATGCTATTTTCAATATATCGATTTATAGTTTCTCTTCCATCAAGGGCACTGATAATATGTTGTGTATCTGGTCTCCTTGCCGGGTTGATCTCCATGCACTTCATTGCAATCTCAACACATACTCGTACCTGTTCCAGTTGTACATCCTGCTGCGGTTTCTCCAATATGGCACTCCAACTTTCAACTACCTATGAATTATAATAGTGTATTATGAAAACAAGAGACATATTTTGCAACACAAAGTTAATGTATGTAGTAGTACATATACGAGGCCCATAAGTTACGTTACCAGCTGATACAAAACCCCATAAGGTAACACTTCAAACTACCAAGCAAAAATTCCCCAAGAACTTCTTTTTTTTGCGGGAAAAATTCCCCAAGAACTTTTCTTCTTTTCTCAAATTCCCCAAGAACTTAATTAAGGTGCGCTCTGGTTTCTTCTCACATGGTATCAACTGAATTAATAAAAAATATGCATCCCATGAAATCTGCCATGTCATGTGAGGGTAATGGGATTGCAAGGACATAATTTGCATCAACCAGCCTTAATGTTTGTCTAACAAACTCTTCATCCCATTGTCCTGTAGATCGATCAGTAATGTCACAAACTTATGAAAAAGTTGTTAACCCCTTGGAGTAATCAACTTTCTGCTATTACAATTAGGTATCCATGCATCATCCCAACTGCTATTTTTTACCATCGCCCACTCTCCAAATATATCCTCGAGCCTCACAAAGAGATGTACTTTCTCTGTCCTTTCGGCTTATACCATGCGAAATGGGATCATCGATTGGTAGGAGAGGCGATGGAACGGGAGAGAAGCAAAGTCGATCAATAATATATGTGGTACAATTTGGCAAAATGATGTGCCTAGCTAAGGTAAAAAAGGCATATGTCATGCTCTGCATGGAAATCTTCCATGTTATGTTACTCTAGCAAACCAGCAGATTAAGGTTCTTCGACAATGTATGGCATGTAATCAAGGAGCATCATAGGCTTGTCCGTTAGTAGAAGACACAGACGATAACGTAGATAGCTATGTTTGTAGATGCGCTAACATCAAAGTATGATGTAGCTATTATCCCCAAAGGCTCAAGTGATTAAAGGTGGATGGTTGTGGCCCCCTCATGGCATGATTAATCTTAATGTCGACGATGCTTTCGATAAGGACATGCTACACTGAGCAGCAGGTGTAGTTTTGAGAGATTCCAGGGAAGCTTTCATTGTGGTGGAAACCTAAAGATTGACATGTGTGGTGATGCACTAAAAACAGAGACAATGACGTTGCGCTTTGGATTAGAACTTAAACAGACAATAGGTTGCAACAAAATAGTCACAATCCCCTACAATTCTAAGGTAATTGAGACCATGATCAATGGCAGAAGAACCTCGGGTCCTGTAGGGCATAATTTTATACTATTGTTTCCATGTCTTATACGAATTTCCACGAACACTGGGTGAACATTGTAATAGAGAAGCCAATTATGTGTCACATGTATAAGCTAAGATGGCGATATCGTCAGTGTGAAGAACCCTTCTTTGATCAATGATGTAGCAGTTATCACTATCTAACGAATACAGATGCAAGGTAAAAAAAATATGCATCAAAATTCAGGTTATAGATAACTTGGGCTTCGGTGATGAAATTGTACAACCACTCTCCCACAGAAATAAGCTAAGCATTATTGTTCTCACATGTGCAGATATGCAAATTGACACTTTCTCCTTCACAAAACGAATTTGTATAGAAGGTATTTTTTCTAAAAAAATAGTACTCATCGAACTATATTTTTTGTTGCCTTTTATTCCTGTTTTAAATATATTTTCATCACCAAGTATCAATAGTCCCTCCGTAAGGAGCATGCTCATTTTTATTTCATTTGTAAATCATGGTGTTAGACCAATGCATAAAAGTTGAACATCAATGTTTGAAAGTGCATATTCGCACCTAAGTATGTTTTATTTTGATGACGACAAACTAAAGGGACTAATAAGATCGCTATGTGTATGAGCAGGTTTTACTCCCGTGAGCGAATGGTGTTGAGGATCGATGACCGCTTAAAACTAAAGGGCTCAAGGAGAAATTTCCGGCAAGCACGTCCACCACTTACTGGGGCTCGACTGCTTGCTTGCATAGGGGATGGGCAGAAGAAGGTAGAGTGTTCCTAAAGCCATGTCGTCATCCTTGACCAGGAAAGGGAGGGCGATGGTGGCTTTTCGAGGACGGGTGTGAGCACGGGAATGAGGACGGTGTGGCCTGCTGATCTTGGTCCAGTGGTAGGGCATCACGCGCGAGGGGGAGGATCCAACGGTAATGACTGGCATCAGGAATGGAGGTTTGAGGAAGAGGAGGAAGGTAGTGGGGGCGGATCATAATTTTAGGGGTGAGAACTGGGTCAATATAGACATGTGGAGAGTTGATGGGCGTGGGAGGTTTTCTTTCTTTTGTGGTTTGGTTCTGTTCCATGGTGTGGCTCGATTCGGGGTTGTGTAGCAATGGTAATGATGTACTATATGATAATGAAATGATGTATTTAATAAGGTTCTAGGCGTCCTTTGGTTTGTAGGAATTATACAAGATAGGATTTTCAAGAAAAATAATAATTCTTTGTGGGTAGTTGGTATGTCGAAATGGATTCCTATTCCTATGTAGGATAGGAATCAATTCTTCACATTTCAAATGAAAAAAATAGCTTAGACATGGGCGCAACTTCCATAAGCAGACGCCGGACACACATCTCTACTGTTCCCGGCAAGCACCACCTGGTAAAGCCCTATAGTGCGTCGGCCATGGAGGGCCCTCGCCTACCCGCTGGCATGGTGGGTTGTTCGAGGAAGCGTCCTAGGTGGTCAAGCTGATCGTCGTGGCACGACTGGGATCTGGTCGATATGCATATGCCACGGGTGGATCTGACGGCGTTGGCTGGTGTGCCAGGCTAGCGCGGGCATGGTGTGGGCGCGCTCCTTGGGGGGCAGGCTCTCCCTCACGTGTTGCCCTTGCTGACTCTCTAGACTTTGCCGTGGTAACAGGTCCTTTGGCTGTGTCCTGCACGGGCGGCGGAGTTTGGGAACTAAGGGCAGCGGCCTATGAGGTTCTAGCTGGCGGTGACTGTCTGCGATCATGTGCATGGCGCGACGGTTAGATCTGTTTGTAGGTGGTCACAACTTTGGCGTCGTCCATGGCTGACTCGATGTGGTTTCCTGATTCATACCTGGATAAATTTGTGATGGTGATCCAGATTCGCTCGACGAAGTAGGGTGACTGTAGAGTGTGTTGCGTCCACCATATGTGGTCCGTGATGGCAGTGGTCACAGAGAGATTTTTGGGAGGGTTCATCTCTGTAGGTTCAATAGTTGACTAGAACAGTAAGTTGCAAACTATGGATGGCAGCTTGACGCGGAGGGCTGGTCGGGCAGTTGCGACGGTTACATTGCATGTAGCTGCGCAGGTCATGGAGAAGTGGTGGCGACAACAGTTGAGTGACTTTGATGGTGGTGTTCTCGAGCACCTGGTCGCGAGCTCCATGGTAAAATCCTAGGTCTGACCCGAGCTAGTATTACGTGGCAATGACGATGGTTTATTTATGTCATTGCTTTGTTGAAGGCATTGCTCGAATATGCTTGGATTGATACTTCAGGGTGAAAACTTAGATTCTGGCCTTGGTGGTTGGATCTATTAGCGGCGAGGACGCTTAAGTGTCACTCACTTCTTGAAGGTTTTGTTGTTGAAGAATCTCGTCATCTGTGTTGTGTCATGAGGTAGTTGGTGCAGATATGGTCATTGATTTAGTTTGCCGATCGTAGATCTGATCACTTTGTGGTTTTCTTTTTTCCTCGCCTATGCATAGCTTTGGTCTTGTATGACTTTGCTATTTCCTGACGTGTTTTTTGTGCATTTGTTGGTGTTGGTTGTGCGCATCCTAGCTATGCAGAGGTCGGGTGTGTGCTCTTTGGTTTTGTATTCTCTTGATGCTTCTTTTTGAGCTAATAAAATCCACCCTTTGTCGAAAAAGGATTTGAAATACATGTTATCTCACTTCCTATTATCTTTCTTTTCCTATAAAATTCCTATCCTATGAACGAATGTGTCCTTAAGGGGCGCTTGTACAATAGATGAACAAGTCATTTGTAACTTCTTATCGATCTATACAAATATGGAGGGCGTAGGGATTTTATCCATCCGAGTTACTAACGCGGGGTAAAACAATTGAGTCACCATCATACTCGACGATCCCGTCGGGCACCATCCCCCCTTTACATTCTTCTATGATTTCACCAAGATCGATGAGCATTATTCGTCGTCATTTGGTTCCGAGCATGGGGCCCAAATGGAACTCGCTCACTACAATGCCATGAACTCTGTCCATTGTGACATCCTGGCTTAATAGGAATGATAGAATACCACATCAATGAAGTGCAAGACACGAAGTTGGTCTCCAAAGAACCTCCATGTTAAGTGTGCTTGTCTTCCGACCAAACTTGTTGTCAGGTGCGCCACGAGTGAGGTCAAAGTGTGCAGCATAGAAAAGTGTTGGTCTATGGGGCCAGTCTATGTCCCAGGTGGTATCCTGACATAATGGACATTAACTGGTTGTTGTGTTGGGTGTTATATCCACCTTCATCTTCCTAGAGCTGGGTTTCCATGTTGGACTAGGGGAAGGGTGGAAACGCCAAGATCGTTTCTCACTCACACAAACCATATTCCCGGGTGGGCTTTGTGGTTAAAAGATCAAATTCAGGAGGAAGAGAAGGGGCACAAAGAAAAGATGGTCAAGGTAATCCCTGCCAGTCGATGTTGAGGTGTTCGATTACAAATCACCGCCCACAACATAAACTTTGGAGCCGCAGGAGGACGAAGCCCAGCTAGAGCAAGATAGTTGAGAGGCCACCGAGGTACCCATACTGCGTACTATGTTCGTATGAGACTAGGTGCTACATGATTGGACCCTTCCTTCCCTAGGCGAGGATCAAAAATCATGGCCATTCATCCATGCGTTACCGACTCAGATTGGAATAAATTATCAGATGTGCTTACCTCTCACACAAGATACCATTTCCATCAACCCAAAGTCCAATGCCAAAATGGGAAGTAAAAATCTAGGTCAATATGCAATTTCAGTGTTGGCCGGAGCATCATGGCAAGAAACTTTGGCCTTTAGGGTAGTTGTTTTCACATGAATCATCTAGAGTTTTCACTGGCCATCTTGGGTCAAAATCAAATGCAGACCCTTCGACTCTTTCTCTGGTGCTCTCTGGTTCCATCGGGAGTGCCTGGTTAAATGAGTTGGAGGATCCTGTGTTCCTTGTCCCTGGCTAGTGTCTAGGTTGCGGCGTGATGCTAGAGGCAAACACTCTCGCCTTCTCTCTATCTTTTCTCGGGGGATCTGGAGTCTCCGAGTAATTCAAGAAGGAGCCTTCTGGGCTAACTCTCAGACCCAATGCTACCTTGGTTGACTGGGTTTGAATCATCCGTAGGTGCCAACTCGGAGCCTGTGCATGTGTAATTTCTATACAAAACAACTAGTCTTATACCCGACTACTTATACGCCACAATAACCCTTCGGGGTAGGTTGACCACTCCATTCCATACATTTTAGATCCATTGTTGAACTCCCTACCCTCTCAACTCTAATTTTTGGATTCCTTGAGATATTTGTGATGGATTTGAGAGGAGTTAACACTAAAATAGATATGCGCCCTTCCTCTCTCACTAACCATTTTCTTGATTTGCACAAATTCCAAGATTATTACTTTGATCTAGTTCCTCTTGTAGGTTGGATAGTCCTAGGCGGTAGGAATCATCTGTGAGGAATCAATTTGTGATTTACCCTGATGCTTGTAAAGTATTGAGGCCACCTAAAGGTCTACCACAAATGATTTGGCATCGTTGTTGTGGTGGTGGCTCAAAGATAGTAAGGTGCTATCGAGTTTTCTTGAATTTAATGGAAAATAGAAAGACTTGATGATGATCAATCTTTCTGTTAAGGTGGATCTCAGCCAATCAATTTTTACTATATACGTACAATATTACAATGGTTAAACTAATTATTAGAAATGCAAGACAACCAATATGAAATGCTAGAAAAATGAACGCGCTGAAAGGATTCCCTCAGCACCGAGGAGCCTTGGTGGCATCGAGAAACTTTGGTGTCCTGACACCTATCCAAACGATGATTAGCTCCCGTCTAAGGAAGTGAACATCGGAATACTTCTTTATCTCCATGTGTCTTCAGTTAATTCTTATCTAATCTTGTTTACTTTGGTCCCTTGACCTTGCAAGTATCATATAGGTTGTGCTCACCTTAGTTTTATTAGGCAAACTTTATATTTCGCAAAGACTATTCTAAAGGAAAGAGAGATATATTTTGTAGACACCAATTCACCCCCTAATTGCATCCTACACTAAATTTTACATCTAAAATAATGATTTGGTCTGGTTCAACATGCTAATTCTTTGGATTTTGAAGTTTTACAGATTAGCATGACATGATAACACTTTGGATGTAGTTCAACATGTCTTTTTTCCATCTATGGTTGAACCAAAGGCAACCTCCTTCTCGAAAAAAGGTTGAACCACCACTTGACAAGGTGTGGTTGAGTTGTAGGCATAGTTTAAAAATGGAACGAACTGTCCGTTTGAATGGAAAAGACTAAAACCAGCGGGCCCATCTGTTCATTATGTTTAACAGACCGTCCCACCATTTGATGGGTGAAACCAGCTGAACCTGGCAGTTTTCTGCAAAATTGGTCAATAAACTGGGCAGGTGAACACAATAAAGCCCCAAAATTATATTGGGAAAAGAGGGATTGAAAACCCACAATTGAGTCATCCGCCGTACCCAAGCCAATAACCGCTATGTTAAGGTCATTTTGATGTCTATTATGAGGAAACAATGCTATTTAACCAATTTCAGTACAAAATTAGCATATACTATGTACTATTAATTATATTTTTTATGATAAAAACCGTAAAATGGACCGGTTAACCAGCAGCCTAATCGGTGAAAACCTGAATGGAGAGGACCACCGGTTCAGTAACCATTTCAGGTTTTTTAAACTGTTGTTGTAGGTGACTTCCATCTACTAGATGTTGAAATCCTAGTTTCAAATATTTTTCATGTCGTATAAATTCTAAGTCTTTAAATAAAGATATAAGTCCCATGGTGGTTAATTACTAAAAATGAAAGGGAGTGATATTTTGTTGCATCTAAAAAGAGAAGCAAGTAATGTATTGGTTTTGAAGTCAATCCTTTATCTTTAAAAGTGAACCTAAATCGTGCTTACCTTGTCAACATTATCATTTAGAGACAACCTCTGTCCTGTCAGTACCTCCGTGATTATTATACCAAGACAATAGATATCAAGCCGGTGTGTGATTTCACCGTTCCAACATTCTGGTGCAAAATAACCCCTGCATCATAGACGCGCCCACGCTGAGTAACGGAATAAAAATGTGGAACTGTCAGGAGGCTTAGCAAACTTACGGTGTGCCGCATATGTTTACAGTAAAAGTTTGGCTCTGCATTGGACGAAAGCACCTTGATAGACCAAAATCAGTAATTTTTGGTACCAAATTATCATCCAACAATATATTATCTGGCTTTAGATCTGAGTGGACAATATTATTTTGATGAAGATAATGTAACCCCTGACAAATTCCTATTACAATTTGATACCGGTCTGTCCAGTGAAGTCCGCAAGATGTACCTACGAAGCAATCCGAGTATTATTTGACATACTTAAAGTCTATGGATAGTACGTACGTGGTCATTATGTAAATGAAGATAGCATATACATAGTGATATGTGGGATACTAACCAATATGAAATTTAACGATGAACATAAAGGATAAAAGAAACTTTGCAACATATGATCCTACCCGTGATATACTTACGAAGACTCCCGTTAGGAACAAACTCGAAACAAAGCAACCTTTGTCGTACATCGGCCAAGACCAATTTTCCTTCATACTTTAACATACTGCCTTGTGTGTCAGCACAATATCCCAGAAACCGTACGACATTTTTGTGCTTCACCATCATGAGGCATTCAACTTCTCGGACGTACTCCTTCTCATACTCATACGTATTTAACATCCTTTTCACAGCCACGGGCCTATTCTCAAGAATTCCCTACATTGAGAAGATGCCTTGTCAGCAACAACTTCAGTTTCCAGATAAAGTTTGATTAAATCCCAAAGCAGCTCAGAGTTACTGTACCTTATAAACCACCGCAAATCCACCGGAGCCAATTTTCTGGTCAGGAGAGAAATCATTTGTAATTTCTTTGAGAAGTGACAGTGGCAGCGGCTTGGGCTCTGCCGTCTCATCACATAGCATGGACTCCAGGTCCCTTGGTGTGATAATAGATCGGCATTCCATTTGCAATTATATGTCACGGTACCCCTAAAACAAGAGCAAGCGCATTATTTCCCGCCCTTCTTCATTTGCCGTAGGGAAAGTTGTTTGCTTGACAGCATATACGAGTTGTCAAATCATAGGCCTACTACTACTTCTGGTTGCAGTCTTGATTAGCAAAAGAAACACACAAACCATCTCCCTAAGGTGACCGAGCGTAGGCAACGAGGACGAATAAGATCTGAAGAAGTTTCTGGGTCAAGGAATTTTTTGTGATTACCTGGCGAGGCGGAGGCCCAGGCTTGAAATGATTTCTTCCAGACTAGGACAACGGATGATTTCTCAAGCTGTCAAGGAAGACTTCCAGAGATCATTTCCATGTGAGAGAGCATGGGAGAGTTATATTAAGAAACGACTACCTAGTGAACACTTCACTAATAAGTGCGATTTTTTTAAGAGCAGGCTCACCGCTACTGCTGGTGCTACTACCAAGGTACCCATAAGTTTGCTACGGAAGACTTCGCTTTTCCTCGTTGGCTCTGTGCTGCAGCTTCCTATGATCGATGTTGCTGCTGCTCTTCTTCTTCTCTCCTACCTCTACCCGGAGATGCAATGGTAGCGAGTGCTAGCTATTGTAGTGGTTGGTGTATAGATCTCCAGGACTTCGCTTTTCCTTGTTGGCTCTGTGCTGCAGCTTCCTATGATGGATGTTGCTGCTGCTCAGCTTCTTCTCTTCTTCCTCTACCCGGCGATGCCGACGACGAATGGTAGCGAGTCCTAGCTACTGTAGTGGTTGGAGTATAGAGCTCCAGGGCTTATGGCGATGGTGGTGAGGAGTCACCTCATTATATTTGCTCTCAACATGTACACCATTTGCTACATCCTGTCAACCTCGTCACTTCAACTCACCTTAATGGCAAAGAAGAAAAATGATGCATCCTAATTAATTTCCTAGCACAAGTTGGAGGATCGAACGTAGCTTTCATTCAGAACTCAATTAATTGATTGAAGCCGACTTCTTACTCAGAGCTTACTGGACTGGCTCTAACTGAGGGACAGCGACTAACTCCCTTCTAGTTTATAATTGTGTGTCTCGGTAATTAATTTGACAAACGAAATTTTAGTCGTGCATCATAAAAAACCATACCACTGAATTTGTATAAAAAGAAGTTTTTTTAGATCACAGTACACGCAGACCCTACCCCTATGAGCACCTCCGAGAAACTGAGCCGGCATATCATCTTGAGATTGACGAAGTGACCAGAGGCGCCTCGTAGTCGATTGGAACGTCTACTCCCACTGAAATTAATCCAGGAATAATGCGAGCACCAGGATTTGAACCATGGTGGGCCGGGGATACGACTGTCCTCCTAACCATCCAAATATAAGTTGGTTCGCTAAAAGAAGTTTTTTATTGCATATTTTTCTGAGACATTTCTTTTTTCTTTTCACGACGGGAGGTCAAGACCCCCCGACCTCTACATCACCGTGATGCACACAATTGTTTTCGCTAGAGTTGTTTTCTCGAAACGGAGGTTTGGACCCTCAGCCTCTGCATAATTTTGAACACAACTATTTTCACTATAGTTATTTTCTTGAAAGGAAGGTCGTCACCATTGGCCTCTGCATCATTGTGATACACACAAATATTTTTACTATAGTTGTTTTTTCGAAAGCAAGGTCAAGACCATTGACTCTGCATCGTTGTGGTACACACAACCATTTTCACTACACAGTTGATGCAAGACAAGGAGGCCAATGTCATATCATTCTTTTTTTGTTATTTTTTAAAGGGTCCAGTCTGACAATGCTATGTATGAGCTCAGCATTCGGTTTTTTAGAAGGAAAGGATTAGAAACACAACATCATATAGTCTACACGTCTTTCCTTCTAGGTTCATAGTGCACATTTGTCCTAGGTTCAGAAAAAGAAAGAAGCATTCAATCCAAATGAAAGCATAGTATATTGCATCCATGAAAATATTTGCAAAATATAACAAAACTCATTGTTTAAGGCGGCAGCAAGTATAATAATATTGTGTAAGTTGACTATAAGAGTTTTTTTTTTTGAGAAAGATGTGCTACAAAAATGCCACATCAGATTTATGATAAGTTCAGGAGATAGATGACTGATGATAAGTGTTTTCCCGATATAAAACAAAAGTAGGCTACAGATTTATAGTCAGCTGCAATATGGGCAACAAGCTTTATATATTACTCCTTATTCTTTCATCCTCACTATGGGGAGTTCGACATAGTATAAAAAGATTGTGTAAGTGGAGTAATAAAGTTAGCCTCTCTAAAGTTAGCCAAGTATCAGTGACATACTAGATACGGATGTATCTAATACTAAAATGTAACTAGATACATCCGTATCTAGACAAATTTAAGACAAGAATTTTGAGACAGAGGGAGTAGTATATTGTGCATAACTCAACTACTATTCAGTTAATTGAGTGCAGATGATATGACAATGACATTTAACCACTAGCTAACTCCATTATTGGTTATGCCCGCTGTGTTAACCATCCTCACTATGGGGAGTTGGAATGAAACCACCCGTGGGGCCCAAAGATTAATGGAGTCGAGTACATGACGTTCAGGGCGTCGCTGGGGAGGCTGGCCGGTGAGATATTAGGCTGGTCATAGTGGGGAGTAACTTAGACTAGTGTCATGCATATGACACTAGTCTAAGTTACTACCTTCATAATGCAAAGTAACATAATAGTAGTATCATAGATGACTTCATTTACTAGCTCATAGACTCATCTTGTCTTGGAAAGCGCTATGTTACAGTAACATATTATGTTACTACCTCTCATTAATTACTTGCCACATAAGCAGAATTCTCTCGAAGAGCGCTATGTTACTAGCTAAGTTACTCCCACTATGACCAGCCTTAGAGTCAACAGCAATTAAACATGGGTGGGGCTCAAAGATTAATGGTGTACTATGAAAAACTGAGCGTGTGAACTACGCAAAGTATTCAAAATGTTTTCGCATAGCTGTACGCGCAGACCACCTAAAATTAACCATCGCTTGTGACATGTTTATCGAGTAGCCATTGAATTACCCCCTTGTCATCGTGGTGGTATTATTATGGCTGGTCGTGATTGATCTGACATCAAGCCATTTTGGTCATTTTCCTGGCCTAATTTCTAAGATGTGTTAAAATACACTCACATCTGTGACCCATGGTTATGGGTACAGGAAAATTATCAGAGGTACCGAAATTAATAATTAACTATATAGGGAATTGAAAACCCAAAACTACTATACTTTGTGACTGCGAATAATCAACATTAATCATGGCTAAAGATTTTTTTTTTCTTTTCTTCTGGTTGCATCCCTGAGCAACCTGCATGAGATTGACCTGAAGATGCTTCAAAGTAAATTACATCAGTGTCTGGCACATGGTTTGCCTTCGCCAGTTGTTTGTGGCTGGATGCATCTCACTATTTCCATACAGTATCTTGTATTAATGATACATCTGTTGCCACAGCGCAGAAGATAATACATATATCCACATCAAATTCGTGACCAACAAAATGAGAATAAAAATAAAATAAAAGTTTCACCATATAAACAGAAGGATCCGGTTGGACATAAAAACTTGGTACATATAGAAAACTATTATATGGATGGGCAACTAGATTGAATGCTGATGATATAATGAGATAGCGCCAAAACAGACTCTATTATTGGCTGTGGTCGCTGTGTTAGCCCTGCTCATCGTGGTGGGTTCATGACTTGGAATAGGGAAGTTTGGACATGAAGGGGGCTGTGGGGTTCAATAACTAATCGAGTTCATTGCATGGCTGTAGGAACACGTCCGAGGAGGCTGTCAACCTGTCTGGCAAGATAATAGAGTGCCCATCAATCAAACATGGGTGGGGTTCAAATCAAAAATTAATGGATGGACTACCTGTGCGGTTGGCCAGGTTGATGTGAGTAATGTGAACTGACATGGCGGCCGGAGGACCAAACCATGAACCATGAACGCACAAGTCTTTCATTAACTTTACAGAATTGCATGTGCGGACCACCAAGCATTTCGCCTCAGCTGTATGTCATAAATCCAACTACTCCCACATGTAGTATCGAGTAGCCTCCTTGTGACCCCATTGTCGCCATTTATTCTACTATTATAGCAGGTCGTGATTGATCTCAACTCTAGACCAACTCGTGAACGCTCGAGTCTTTCGTTAACTTTACACAACTGCATGAGTAATGACCCATTGATTCTGATTAAGCTGATATGCTATTGGATCATGGGCTGGTCGATTTTGCACATAAAGGAGGAGCTAAGAGAGAGGCTGATGCTATAGGGACAAAACTGCTAAAACATGTAGCAAGTGAGATCTACGGAGCTTC
>NC_041381.1:646370-667961 GCF_002162155.2 Triticum dicoccoides | reverse complement strand
GGTACATAATGTGTAGGTGAACTAACAGGTGGTGTGAACTTTTTTTCGAGAAAGGGTGGATTTTATAGGCTCAAATGGAGCATCAAGATGATACATCACACTCAACACACACCCGGCCTCTGCATAACTAAGATGCACACAGCCAACCCAACGCGCACACACACAGAAACACACTGTCAACTAGCGATGTCATAAAACCAAAAGCTATGTGCAGGTGTGGAAAAGGGAAAAAAGAAACAAGAAATAAGCCCCAAAGCGATTAGATGAACGATCGAAAAATACAACTAAGACCATATCCGCACAAACCATTGACAAGGATCTTCAACAACAACGTCTTCACGAAGGAAGCGACACTCAAGCGACGCCGTCACCGGATCCAACCACAAAGGTCAGTTTCATAGTTTTTACCCCGAATAATCATTCCGAACATATCCGAGCAATGCCTCCAACAAGGTAACGACATAAAAAAAACATCGCCATTGCCAGGAATAACCACTCGGGTCTCTCCTAGGCTTTCGCCCCGGAGCTCGAGACCAGGCGCACATAGCACCACCATCCAAAACTCACATGTGTTGTCTCCACCGCTTTTCCACTATCCGAGCAGCTACAATTGGATCGCCACTACTCCACAAACAACCTTCTGCATCAAGTCATTGTCCATAATTTGGAACCCACCACTGAAGTCAACCACCGGATCAGGAGATAAAACCTTCCGAAGTCTTTTTGGTGATGTCGTGGATCCGTATGAAGTCGATGCAGAACAATCTACATATGCCACCATCCGGCCAATCGGATCTAAATCACCTCATTCATCCAGCACATCACCGCAGCCCCAACAATCCACAGACTACGTGGCCGGAGCAATGCCAAGACCACCGTTGCCTCAACGACCACCACGTCGGAGCCACCACCACAAATCGAGGGAGGTGGGCGCTACCATAGACGAGGGCCGCCATGCATGAGGCATATTTGTGACTGGCCGTAGCTAGGTCGGATCTTGGAAGACGTCAGGTGCAGCTTATGGGGAAACAGATCACCGCCACCATGGCCACTGCCAGTCCGCGACTGCATCTGACACCAGCCACCGCAGACCACGACTCCATCTTAGGGAGGAGGTCAGGGGCGCGTGCAGCAGGCTAGGGGATCAATTTGCCCCGTCGCCACCATCCGCCATCGCAGGACCTTGCCGCCACCGCAGGTCTGCCCCAGCGCCGCCCACATCGCCACCTTGGTAGCACCACCACCAGCACTAGGGCCCCCGCCCTTGCTCCCAAGATCCGCTGCCTACATGCTTCATTTGGGGCCGCCGTGCCTTGCCGGCTGGAGTGCACCCCGCGCGAGGGATCTCAGCGCGAGAAGACATCCCCGCCACCTCCGTCGGCCAACCGGGCTTTGCCTGCTGGTGTCCTCCGGCGGCGGCGGGGGAGCTGATGGAGAGGACGGGGTCGGCGGCGGCGGCTTGGGTTTCCGCCCCCCCCTCCCCCCTCCCCGTGAGCGATGCGAGCGGTTCAACACCTATAAGGTGGTGTGGACTACACGCAACTCTTCATTAATTTCACACAACAGTATGTGCAGACACCTAACATTTCGTCACAGCTGCATGTCATAAGACTACCCATAGTGGGAATAACATAGGTGGTAACATCAGACATCTCTAGGCAAAATAGATGATGTGGTGAGTAATTAATGAGCAAAGAGAGGCATGTGGTAACAAAGCTAGTTACTATAACATCACACATACCAAGATAAGATGAGTCTATAACCTAATAAATGAAATGTTGCATGACAGCTCACATATGTTACTCCCCACTATAGTGGTAGTAACATAGACTAGTAACATGCACCCATTGTGACTAGTCTAAACCCCCCGCTTGTTAAATGTTTATCGTCCCAGCTTGTCATTGTTGTGGTACTATTATGGCGACGGTGGTGCTCTCGTGGTGGTGATGGTGTTCCTTCTGGTGCAGGTTCTGCAGCGCGCCGTAGCTAGTGCCACTCATCTGGTCCATGACAAACGCGCCATGCGACCGCACCATGTTGCCCGAGTTGGCCATGGAGGTGGGCCAGTGCGCGGACATGGGCTCCCTCTTGGTCGGGTCTGGTGCGGTGGTGGTGAAGATGGATCTAGGGGAGGCGTTTCTAGCAGGAGGAAGGGTGGAGGAATGCGTTGGAGAGGAGCTGCTCATGGCTGATGCTGCCTGGATTGAAGGAGGACATGCACCGATTCGGCCTCGTGAAGATAGAAGCACGACGGTGACGGCCAAGAGAAAATCCATCTTGGAGGTCATCGGCGGCCTTCTCTGGGGAGGAGCTCACTGCCGCCAGCAAACTTCACGCGGCCATCCTTGCCATCGTCCATGTCATAGCGGAGGACCACGGCGAGGCACACATCGGCCCATGTTCGGCAACGCCATTGGCCACCCACGTCCAGATCAGTATCGGGGAGGATCAACTCCTACACCGGGAAGTAGGACTGTGCACCGTGAAGACCACCACCATCAACTAGGCTCCGGTTCTCGCTCGTCATCGTCCTCTTCTGCGGAGAGGAGGAGGAACGAGAAAAAAGTGGGGGCAGGTGGGAGGAGAGAAGGGATTTGTTTGGCTGCCGGCTACCTCTTGAGCATGCGTTGGTTTTCCCTTGAAGAGGAAAGGGTGATGCAGCAAAGTAGCGTAAGTATTTCCCTCAGTTTTGAGAACCAAGGTATCAATCCAGTAGGAGGCTACACGCAAATGCCTCGTACCTACACAAACAAATAAGAACCTTGCAACCAGCGCGATAAAGGGGTTGTCAATCCCTTCACGACCACTTGCAAAAATGAGATATGATAGAGATAATAAACATTTTTGGTATTTTTATGATATAGATTGGAAAGTAAAGATTGCAAAATAAAATAGATCGGAAACTTATATGATCGAAAATAGACCTAGGGGCCATAGGTTTCACTAGTGGCTTCTCTCAAGATAGCATAAGTATTATGGTGGGTGAACAAATTACTGTCGAGCAATTGATAGAAAAGTGCATAGTTATGAGAATGTCTAGGCATGATCATGTATATAGGCATCACGTCCGCGACAAGTAGATCGAAACGATTCTGCATCTACCAGTATTACTCCACACATCGACCGCTATCCAGCATGCATCTAGAGTATTAAGTTCATAAGAACAGAGTAACACATTAGGCAAGATGACATGATGTAGAGGGATAAACTCAAGCAATATGATATAAACCCCATATTTTTATCATCGATGGCAACAATACAATACGTGCCTTGTTGCCCCTGCTGTCACTGGGAAATGACACCGCAAGATTGAACCCAAAGCTAAGCACTTATCTCATTGCAAGAAAGATCAATCTAGTAGGCCAAACCAAACTGATAATTCAAAGAGACTTGCAAAGATAAGAAATCATACATAAAAGAATTCAGAGGAGATTCAAATATTGTTCATTGATAATCTTGATCATAAACCCACAATTATTCGGATCTCTACAAACACACCACAAAAAGAATCACATCGAATAGATCTCCAAGAAGATCGAGGAGAACTTTGTATTGAGATGAAAAGAGAGAGAAGAAGCCATCTAGCTAATAACTAAACCCGAAGGTCTGTGGTAAACTACCCACACTTCATCGGAGAGGCTATGGTGTTGATGTAGAAGCCCTCCATGATCGATTCCCCCTCCGGTGGAGCGCCGGATAAGGCCCCAAGATGGGATCTCATGGGTACAGAAGGTTGCGGCGGTGGAAATAGGGTTTCGTGGTGCTCCTGGATGTTTTCAGGGTATATGAGTATATATAGGCGAAGGAAGTCGGTCAGGCAAGCCACGAGGGGCCCACGAGGGTGGGGTGCATGCCCACCCCCCTGGGCGTGCCTCCCTGCCTTGTGGCCGCCTCGTTTCTATCTTAACGCCCACTCCAAGTCTCCTGGATTGTGTTTGTTCCAAAAATAACTCTCCCGAAGGTTTCATTCCGTTTAAACTCCGTTTCATATTCCTTTTCTGCGAAACACTGAAATAGGCAAAAAACGGCAATTTGGACTGGGCCTCCGGTTAGTAGGTTAGTCCCAAAAAAATAATATAAAAGTTCTTAGTAAATCCCATTAAACATCCAAAACAGGTAATATAATATCATGAAACAATAAAAAATTATAGATACGTTGGAGACGTATCAAGCATCCCCAAGCTTAATTCCTGCTCATCCTCGAATAGATAAATGATAAAAACAGAATTTTTGATGTGGAATGCTACCTAGCATATTTTCAATGTAATTTTCTTTATTGTGGCATGAATGTTTAGATCCAAAAGATTCAAGATAAAAGTTTAATATTGACATAAAAATAGTAATACTTCAAGCATAATAACAAAGTAATCATGTCTTATCAAAATAACATAGCCAAAGAAAGCTTATCCCTACAAAATCATAAAGTTTGGTCATGCTTCATTTTCGTCACACAAAATACTCCCATCATGCACAACCCCGGTTTCAGCCAAGCAATTGGTTCATACTTTTTAACGCGCTTCAACTTTTTCAACCCTCACGCAATACATGAGCGTAAGCCATGGATATAGCACTATGGATGAAGTAGAGTATGATGATAGGGATTGTGTGAGAATACAAAAAAGGATAAAGTTTCACATTGACGCGGCTAATCAACGAGCTATGGAGATGCCCATCAATTGATGTCAATGCGAGGAGTAGGGATTGCCATGCAACGGATCCACTAGACCTATAAATGTATGAAAGCTCAACAAAAGAAACTAAGTGAGTGTGCATCCAACTTGCTTGCTCACGAAGACCTAGGGCATTTTTAGGAAGCCCATCATTGGAATATACAAGCCAAGTTCTATAATGAAAAACTCTCACTAGTATATGAAAGTGAAAACATAGGAGACTCTCTATCATGAAGATCATGGTGCTACTTTGAAGCACAAGTTTGGAAAAAGGATAGTAACATTGTCCCTTCTCTCTTTTTCTCACATTTTTTCTCTTTTTTTCCTTTTTTTATTTTGATGGGCTTCTTTGGCCTCTTTTTTTTATTTGGGCTTCTTTGGCCTCTTTTATTTGGGAGATACTGGACGCAGCAAGAGGACTCTTGACAAGTTACGAGGATGTTGTAGCCACAGGCCAGGGTGCATGTCTGTAGACGAACGAAACACGTCGTTATTGTTGTCGTCATTAGTTTAGACACTAGACTGGATCCAAACTGACTCTTCATGCGACATGGAGCAATGTATCACATCGATCACAGGTAGGTGTTGATAGACAGGTCGACCAACCAACCACGGCAAAATTGTTGGAACTTCTTGCACAAGATTACTATTTAGGGGAACTTAAGGAATAAGTTTTCATAATAATTTTGACAGGGTCACTAGTTTATCAGCTCGTGCACCCTCACATGGTATCTTCTTTGAAGGTGCGAACCCTTAGTAGGAGAGAATCTTGAGCGAAAACGAGCCAAAGATGGACACTCTATTTTCAACATCGAGTCAACCTCGTGACTTCGACTCACTTTTTTTTCGAGAAGGAGGATGACCCCGCCCTCTGCATCTGGGAGATGCATACGGTCATTTTATTGATTATTCTCGAGAATCTTACAAAGTATAACAACAATATGCCTGAATCCGCCATCTTGGCAGTATCTGCCACTACTCCTATCCAAATGATGAAGGGGTGCAACCTGGGCCACATACCCATACCTCTCACCTAAGCCTAACATCTAAAGCCGGAGGCCCCGACCGAGCCATCTGCCGGGTACGGGGCTCAAACAGGTCTGACGCACTCACATGTTTCGCCGCCGCCATCTTCCACTAGTCCATCTTCAAAGCAGATTGAGGTGACAACCTTGGCAGGTCATCCGCCATCAATGCCACCACGACGCCAAACGACGACCTCCACCTACACGAGCCTTGGCAGGTCCTCCGCCATTGACGCCACCACGACGCCAACCGACAACCTTCACCTACGCGAGTCCATCTCCAAGCAACGGACGTGAATCCATGATAGGAAAGGGTTGCAGCACCGCCGTCTCCCACCACCCACAAGCGCCACCCAACCCCAAGGTTCCCAAAGCGGCGCCTTCAAGAAGGGAACGACGTCGTGAGCGCCGCCGTCGCCCAACAGAGTTAGGGCTTTCGCCCGGGAGACCTAGGGGGAGGTTTAGTGAGGAGATCAGTCCATACCGACGCCTCTAGGAAGGGAAACAACGCCCTCAGGCGTCGCAGTTGGCGCAGCCGGTGATGGCCGGCCCGGGATTTCGCCCGAACTAGATCTCCACCACCAGCAGCACCACATGTACAGAACCGGCGACCGAGAGGAAGCACGGCCCGACCAGACTGGCCCGCACGCTGAACATGGGAGGAAGGGAGGCGCCAGATCGCGCACACCGACCGCCGCAGAAGTCGCCGCCGGCCGCCAACGACCATCAGATCCCGTCGCCCGCGTGGTCAGGACACCAGATCCACCACCCGCACGGCTGTTAGCCGGCCGTGCCTTGCCAATGGAGCCGCCGCTCCAGATCCGGGGTTCCCCGCACAGAAGCAGGGCAACCGAGGCCTCGCCGCCACCATCTTTGGCGTCCCGGGCTTGCCCGGCGGCTGCCTCAGGAGGCGGCGAGGGAGGGGGTTCGGAGGAGGGGCAGCTAGGGTTCGGAGGAGGAGGCAGCTAGGGTTGGGAGGAGGAGGCGGCTAGCTCCTGGAATTTTCACATGTATAGATTCACGCCTGACTTCGACTCACTTGAAAGGCAAGAAGATGGAAAAGGACTATGCATCTTAATTTCCAAGAAACAACTATATTAACTTAGCCAGTAGGCAAGATGCAGTATAACTTAGCTTTCTTTCAGAAATTTTGACATCCAATTCATTGAGTGAAACTGAAACCTTACCTCCACACCTCACGGAACCACCTAGCTAGTAGTAGGACATTTCTGGCCGCTAGAAAAATAGGCCTTGTCACAAGTTCATCAGCAGATGTTCGAGTAGTACAGTACGTTGCTCTTTGTGAGGGCACGCTAACATCAATGCTGTTTCCATACAGCCGTCATTGGCCGTTGTCGTGATCCTTCTGCTCAGTCGTATCTAAAACACATCTAAACTTGGCCTAATTCCAGTAGGAAATTCAGGTGGGGAAATTGAGGAGAAAGTACTATTTCTAACCATTTTGTGAGGATTATCGATGGATTTCTTGACATTGCCGAGAAATGATAAACAAATAGAAAACGGTCGATGAAGATACATTTCCACCAAGATTAGGCCAGTTCCCCACCCAGGCTTCAGTTCTGAATCTCCATCGGCGGCGGGCAGAAGCTTCAGTTTCAGCTGGCAGTGCAAATGATCTTTCCATCATGCTGAATTCAAAATGGGAAGTACGTACGACCACCAATGGACAGTTGTAGCGAACAAAGAGCCAGCAAACAAAAATAAAAGCTTGGCTTTTGCTGACAAATAAGCAAGAGAGGCCTGAATTATCCAACTCCTTGGCATGCATTACACAGTGCACTGATTAAATAGCATTCACCAATCAAATTAAACGGTACTGCCCACATTATTACAGATCAGAAATAGTACTGAATAGTATACAGAATTCTCTCACACTCACTCACAAATAGTCATATGAAACAGTAGTCGGCCATACACGTCTGGTGCACATTGAAAATCACAGTGCACAATAAAACAAGCACATGGAAAGTAAGAACAAATCCTGATGGCTCCACATTCCTTCACTGATTCACGGACTTGTGATTCCTAGCCAACCTTCTCTTCTTTCTTCTCTTTTTTTGCGGGAAAATCTAACTAGAATTTTCTTCTGAGGCTAGCAAATGGATGAAAAAACATAACAAAAGTTAGTAGCAGATCATCATGACACAGCCCATTTTTCATGATACAAAAAAAAGAATGTAGAAAACAGGATTACAGTCTTACATGCTGGGTCTTCAAATCTTTGGTCGGGGATGTGCTTGATCTTCTGCCAATTTGGATGTCTGACTGTTTGACACGACTTCGTGAACTCACCACTGCAGTATGCAACACAAAACTTCTCAAGAGAACGGGGCAGTGTTGGAAGCGACCGGATATTCAAGCACCCTTCGATTTGTAGTTCCTTGAGCGATGTAAGGTGCTCCATATTGCCTGGTAAGGCATCCCAGTTGCACCGATCAAGCCAGAGCACACGAAGATGAATGAAAGTCACAAGTTCAGGACCAGGTCCCGGTTGGCTCCATCCACCCAAGACAAGTTTTTTCAGGTTCTTTGGGCCACCTTTCTGCTTATCCACCATCCAATCTGGGTACCTCAAGCTTTCATATTCTGCAATAATCAGTTCTTCGATACCAACAGGAGGGCACAGGCCCTCAAGCACCTCTGCTTCAACTTCTGAGCTGCACCTTGTACCATCATCACCCCATTCCAACTTCAGTTCCTTCAACCGATCCTTGGCACCAAGATTGGCTTCAACAGCTTCCTCCTTGCTTTTAACATTTTCAAGGCCATTGATTGTCAGGCTGCCACGAAGCTTGTTTAGGTCCCTAAGCTGCTTTATCTCATAACCCTGCTCATTCCTTACTGTGAACCTGCTGCTTGGTAACGCTTGGAGTGAGATAAGCCTGCCTATGCTCGGACATTCCAAGTTCTCACAAATTATGTACCGCAGGTTGATAAGGTTATCAAGTGTAAATTCCCAAATTTGGCCATGGCCATGACGACCAAAGTCCAGCAGCTGGATATGGTGAAGTTTCTTAGTTAGTGTGCTTGGTAAAATTACGGTGCATTCCGTTCCACTAATCTTGTCTAATAAATCATGCAACAAGTCAGGAATTGTAAACCAATCAGGCCATTCTCCTCCTTGCTGAAGAAATGAGCATGACACTAACTCCTGAAAATAACTCTCAGCTATATCTTCCATGTCCTCCGTTGCACAACTGGTCTTTATAAACCCTTGTGCTACCCACAAGCGAACTAACACATCCCTTCTTAACTTGGATCTCTTGGGGAAAATACTGCAATATTTGAAGCTTCGCTGGAGATCTGGATTAAGTTGTTGATACCTCAACCAAAGAGCACCCATGGTCTCATTCAATATTTTCGGATTAAACTGCTGATAATAACATGGAATTAGCACTTTGGATGAATAATATAGTGATATTTGTCTATGGAACATAAATTTATAATTTAATTTAGAATGCTTGCATGGCATTAGTATATAAAATATGGGTGCAACCAAATGTTCCCAAGAGTCCAAAAACAAATACGTTTTACATAGATACAAATTTGTGCTCATTTCATGGGTGCAAACTTTCACGACAATATGAACTATTTTGAAATGAAAAGAAAAAAAAATATGTTTAAAAAAAAGAACTTTCGTGAAACATTTCTATCTACAGAATATTTATGTTGTAAATAGGGAAAACTTTGTTTTTGCCACTCTAGTTTTTGACCACTTTGCTTATGCCACTCTAGAATTTGACATTTCACTTTTGCCACTCTTAGTTTTTGATAATACATCACAATTGCCATTCTGTGGCAAAATCAATAATTTAAGAGTGGCAATTGTGATACATTGTCAAAATATCTTAATATACCCATGATCAATAGACGGCCCAAATAAAAAAAACTCATAGGAGGTTGATAATCTATCACCGACTCCGGCCATATCTATGCACCGAAGGTATGTGGTTTTGGGCCATTGGATGGGAAAGTGTCCCGCAAGATTCATGAATAAGTTGGGATATATCATATTTGTAGGAATAGCCTTGTATTGTACGAAAATCTACCTGCACTTTAGTCCTTTGAGTTCCTGGTTTCTACTATTGTTGCAAAATAATCGTTTAATTCTCACCCATAGTCCATTTAAGAAAATTAACCCGAGATTTTATCTCATCTAAAATTTAATAAAACTTAAATGAGTTTCACCATCAAGTTTCATATCCAAAACATGATGAAACTGATCACGAAAAAAAAACAAGTTAAATTTGATGAATCTTGGTTTTATATATCAACCGTAGTTTAGAAAAATTGCCACAAACTGTGGTGCAAGTTGATTTTAATTAAATACAAGCTTTTTAAAAAAATATGTCAGTTGTCAATTGATCATGTCCATCACTTCATCATCCAATGGTGCTAATGTATGTGTGCATCCGATAAACAAATTCACTTGGTGAAATAGATATTGTCACAAAGAGGAAAGTAGGACATCTTAAAAATGCTCAAAACATAAATACATTAACATTATATTGCTTCAAATGTCTCACCACGACAAACATATAGGTTCAACTTAGTCGTGTATCCAACATTGTTAATTTTTATTATTAGCTATTGAGGTTTCTTAGCTCGTTCTTTAGGATGACGTCTAATTCTTAATAGATGTAGTAATGATGTATTCAATAAGTTTGTAAATAGATATTTTCACATAAATACGTTGGTAGAAAACAATTATTTATTTTACTATTAATAAAATCATGGTGAATCTAACACCATTATTTTATTCTAGTGCTTCTATTTGTTTGGCCTACTTTTGTTTTCAAAGTCTTAGAGGTCATGAGGGTATTAGAGCTTGTCTCTCCTAGCGCATTAGGTGTATCATGGTACCGCTCATTTGTAGCATTTTTGGCCTGTTCAAATAACCAATTAAGTATATTTCACTTCAACTACTGGATTGTAGCAATAAAAGCGCAAATGGAGATGCTTCTATGTACACAAACTCTCAAGATTATGTTTTGTGGGAGGTATGTCCTCCACGCGAGTGATTTACCTGCTGTGAAGTAATCATGCTATTTTCAATATATCCATTTATAGTTTCTCTTCCATCAAGGACACTGATAATATGTTGTGTATCTGGTCTCCTTGCCGGGTTGAGCTCCATGCACTTCATTGCAATCTCAACACATACTCGTACCTGTTCCAGTTGTACATCCCGTTGTGGTTTCTCCAATATGGCACTCCAACTTTCAACTACCTATGAATTATATTAGTGTATTATTAAAACAAGAGACATCTTATGCAACACAAAATTAATGTATGTAGTAGTACATATATACGAGGCCCATAAATTATGTTACCAGCTGATACAAAACCCCATCAGATAACACTTCGAACTACCAAACAAAAATTCCCCAAGAACTTAATTAAGGTGCGCTCTGGTTTCTTCTCACATGGTATCAACTGAATTAATAAAAAATATGCATCCCATGAAATCTGCCATGTCATGTGAGGGTAATGGAATTGCAAGGACATAATTTTCATCAACCAGACTTAATGTTTGTCTAACCAACTCTTCATCCCATTGTCCTGTAGATCGATCAGTAATGTCACAAACTTATGAAAAAGTTGTCCACCCCTTGGAGTAATCAACTTTCTGCTATTGCAATTAGGTATCCATGCATCATCCCAAATGCTATTTTTTACCATCGCCAACTCTCCAAATATATCCTCGAGCCTAACAAAGAGTGGTACTTTCTCTGTCGTTTCGGCTTATACCATGCCAAATGGGATCATCGATTGGTAGGAGAGGCGATGGCACGGGAGAGAAGCAAAGTCAATCAATAATATATGGCGTACAATTTGTTAAAATGATGTGCCTAGCTAAGGTAAAAAATGCATATGACATGCTCTGCATGGAAATCTTCCAGGTCATGTTACTCTAGCAAACCAGCATATTAAGGTTCTTCCACAATGATGGCATGTAATCAAGGAGCATCATAGGCTTGCCCATGAGTAGAAGACATACAAGATAACGTAGATAGCTATGGTTGTACATGCGGTAACATCACAGTATGATGTAGCTATTATACCCCAAGGCTCAAGTGATTAAAGGTCGATGGTCGAGGCCCCCTCATGGCATGATTAATCTTAATGTCGATGATGCTGTCGATAAGGACATGCTACACTGAGCAGCAGGTGTAGTTTTGAGAGATTCCAGGAGCTTTCATTGTGGTGGAAACCTAAAGATTGACATGTGTAGTGATGCACTAACAACAGAGGCAATGACGTTGCGCTTTGGATTACAACTTAAACAGAAAATGGGTTGCAACAAAATGGTCACAATCTCCTACAATTCTAAGGTAATTGAGACCATGATCAATGGCGGAAGAACCTCAGGTCCTGTAGGGCATACTTTTATACGATAGTTTCCATATCTTATACGAATTTCCACGAACACTGGGTGAACATTGTAATAGAGAACCCAATTATGTGTCACATGTATAAGCTAAGATGGCGATATCGTCAGTGTGAAGATCCCTTCTTTGACCAATGATGTAGCAGTTATCACTATCTAATGAATACAGATGCAAGGTAAAAAAATATGCATCAAAATTCAGGTTATAGATAACTTGGGCATCGGTGATGAAATGGTACAACCACTCTCCCGCAGAAATAAGCTAAGCATTATTGTTCTTACATGTGCGGATATGCAAATTGACACTTTCTCCTTCACAAAACGAATTTGTATAGAAGGTATTTATTCTAAAAAATATTACTCATCAAACTATATTTTTTTGTTGGATTTTATTCATGTTTTAAATATATTTTCATCACTAAGTATCAATAGTCCCTCCGTAAGGAGCATTCTCATTTTTATTCCATTTGTAAATCATGGTGTTAGACCAATGCATAAAAGTTGAACATAAATGTTTGAAAGTGCATATTCGCACCTAAGTATGTTTTATTTTGATGAGGACAAACTAAAGGGACTAATAAGATGGCTATGTGTATGAGCAGGTTTTACTCCCATGAGCGAGTGGTGTCGAGGATCGATGACCCCTTAAAACTAAAGGGCTCAAGGAGGAATTTCCGGCAAGCATGTCCACCACTTACCGGGGCTCGACCGCTTGCATGGATAGGAGATGGGTAGAAGAATGGAACTCGCTCACTACAATGCCATGAACTCTGTCCATTGCGACATCATGGCTTAATAGGAATGATAGAATACCACATCAATGAAGTGTAACATCTATTCACGAGGTTGGTATCCAAAGAACCTCTATGTTAAGTGTGCTGGTCCTTCGACCAAACTTGTTGTCAGGTGCGCCACGAGTGAGGTCAAAGTGTGCAGCAAAGAAAAGTGTTGGTCTATGGTGCCAGTCTATGTCCCAGGTGGTATCCTGGTATAATGGACGTGAACTGGTTGTTATGTTGGGTGTTATACCCACCCTCATCTTCCTAGAGCTGGGTTTCCATGTTGGACTAGGGGATCGGTGGAAATGCCAAGATCGTTTCTGACTCACACAAACCATATTCCCCGGTGGGCTTTGTGGTTAAAAGATCAAATTTAGGAGGAAGAGAAGGAGTGGAAAGAAAATATGCTCAAGATAATCCTTGCCAGTCGGCGTTGAGGTGTCTGATTACAAATCACCACCCACAATATAAACTTTGGAGCCGCAGGAGGACGAAGCCCAGCTAGAGCAAGATAGTTGAGAGGCCACAAAGGTACCCATACTTCGTAGTATGTTCGTACGTGACCTGGTGCTACATGATCGGACCCTTCCTTCCCTAGCAGAGGATCAAAAATCATGGCCCTTCATCCATTCTCTAGAGTCAACTTATACATTAGCCATGCGTTACCGACTTAGATTGGAATCAATTATCACATGTGCTTACCTCTCACACAAGATACCATTTCCATCAACCCAAAGTCCAATGCCAAATGGGAAGGAAAAATCTAGGTCAATATGCAATTTTAGTGTTGGCCGGAGCATCATTGCATGAAACTTTCGCCTTCAGGGCAGTTGTTTTCACATGAATCATCTAGAGTTTTCACTGCCCGTCTTGGGCCAAAATCAAATGCAGACACTTCGACTCTTTCTCTGGTGCTCTTTGGTTCCACTGCGAGTGCCTGGTCAAATGTGTTGGAGGCTCAAGTGTCCCTTGTTCCTGGCTAGTGTCTGGGTTGCGACGTGATGCTAGAGGCAAACACTCTCGCCTTCTATCTATCTTCTCTCGGGGGATCTGGAGTCTCCGAGTAATTCAAGAAGGATCCTTCCGGCCTAACTCTCAGACCCATAGCTACCTTGCTTGACTGGGTTTGAATCATCCGTAGGTGCCAACTCGGAGCCTGTGTATGTGTAATTTCTGCACAAAACAACTAGTTTTTTTCCTCACTACATATACGCCACAATAACCCTTCGGGGTAGGTTGACCACTCCTTTCCATACATTTTAGATCCATGGTTGAACTCCCTACCCTCTCAACTCTAATTTTTTATTCCTTGAGATATTTGTGTTGGATTTGGGAGGAGTTAACACTAAAATAGATATGCGCCCTTCCTCTCTCACTAACCATTTTCTTGATTTGCAAAATTCCAAGATTATTACTTTGATCTAGTTCCTCTTGGAGGTTGAATAGTCCCAAGCGGTAGGAATCATCAGTGAGGAATCAATTTATGATTTACCCTGCTGCTTGTAAAGTATTGAGGCCACCTAAAGGTCTACACAAATGATTTAGCATCATTGTTATGGTGGTGGCTCAAAGATAGTAAGATGCTATCGAGTTTTCTTGAATTTAATGGAAAATAGAAAGATTTGATGATGATCAATCATTCGGTTAAGGTGGATCTCAACCAATCAATTTCTACTATATACGTACAACATTACAATGGTTAAACTAATTATTAGAAATGCAGGACAACCAATATGAAATGCTAGAAAAACTAACGCGCTGAAAGGATTCCCTCAGCGCCGAGGAGCCTTGGTGGCATCGAGAAACTTTGGTGTCCTGACACCTATCCAAACGGTGATTAGCTCCCCTCTAAGGAAGTGAACATCGGAATACTTCTTTATCTCCATGTGTCTTCAGTTACTTCTTATCTAATCTTGTTTACTTTGGTCCCTTGACCTTGCAAGTATCATATAGGTTGTTCTCACCTTAGTTTTATTAGGCAAACTTTATATTTTGCAATGACTATTCTAAAGGAAAGAGAGCTATATTTTGTAGACACCTATTCACCCCCCAATTGCATCCTACACTAAAATTTACATCTAAAATCATGATTTGGTCTGGTTCAACATGCTAATTCTTTGGATTTTGAAGTTTTACATATTAGCATGACATGATAACACTTTGGATGTAGTTCAACATGTCTTTTTTCCATCTATGGTTGAACCAAAGGAAACCTCCTTCTCAAAAAAAGGTTGAACCACCACTTGACAAAGTGTGGTTGAGTTGTAGGCATAGTTTAAAAATGGAACGAACTGTCCGTTTGAATGGAAAAGACTAAAACCGGCGGGCCCGTCTGTTCATTATGTTTCACAGACCGTCCCACCATTAGATGGGTGAAACCAGCTGAACCTCGCAGTTTTCTGCAAAATTGGTCAATAAACTTTGGCAGGTGAACACAATGAAGCCCAAAAATTATATTGGGAAAAGAGGGATTGAAAACCCACACTTGA
The DNA here is from genome assembly GCF_002162155.2 of Triticum dicoccoides. Classification (NCBI taxonomy): domain Eukaryota; kingdom Viridiplantae; phylum Streptophyta; class Magnoliopsida; order Poales; family Poaceae; genus Triticum; species Triticum dicoccoides. The sequence goes on along the minus strand of NC_041381.1, from coordinate 652,586 downwards.
GTCATCCGTCGTACCCAAGCCAATAACCACTATGTTAGGGTCATTTTGATGTCTATTATGAGGACACAATGCTATTTAACCATTTTCAGTACAAAATTAGCATATACTACCTCCGTCCCTGATTTTAAGTCCCGTGAGCAGGTTACGGGCGTCCTGAATTAGAGGGCCGCATGCAAAACGCTCGACCTTTTCTATTGGCTGGTTCTCGCGGTAGTTATTGCCTACGAAGGCACGCAACTAGGTGAGCAGATACTCATGTGCATGCAGCCAATGCATTCTTTTAGTTTAGCGAGCGGCCGTAGGAAATTAACAGGAGGAGCAAACGAATAATCAATGGGACAAGGAGACAGAGGGATTTTACACACTATGGTTGGTCAGACTCTTGCAGATTACTATGCACTGAGGCGTCTTGGTACACGCGTTTTGGTCTGGGGCCCTTTAAACCCGGAAGGAGGTAGTACTATATACTATTAATTATATTTTTTATGATAAAAATCATAAAATGGACCGGTTAACCAGCAGCCTAATCGGTGAAAACCTGAATGGAGAGGCCCACCGGTTCGGTCACCATTTCGGGTATTTTAAACTATTGTTGTAGGTGACTTCCATCTACTAGATGTTCAAATCCTAGTTTCAAATATTTTTAATGTCGTATAAATTCTAAGTCTTTAAATAAAGATATAAGTTCCATGGTGGTTAATTACTAAAAATGAAAGGGAGTGATATTATGTTGCATCTGAAAAGAGAAGCAAGTAATGTATTGGTTTTGAAGTCAATCCTTATCTTTAAAAGTGAACCTAAATCGTGCTTACCTTGTCAACATTATCATTTAGATCCAACCTCTCTCCTGTCAGTACCTCCGCGATTATTATACCAAGACTGTACATATCAAGCCGGTGTGTGATTTCACCGTTGCAACATTCTGGTGCAACATAACCCCTGCACAATAGATGCGTCCGCGCTGAGTAACGGAATAAAAATGTGGAACTGTCAGGAGGCTTAGCAAACTTACGGTGTTCCGCGTATGTGTACAGTAAAAGTTTGGCTCTGCATTGGACGAAAGCACCTTGATAGACCAAAATCAGTAATTTTTGGTACCAAATTATCATCCAACAATATATTCTCTGGCTTTAGATCTAAGTGGACAATATTATTTTGATGAAGATAATGTAACCCCTGACAAATTCCTATTATAATTTGATACCGGTCTGTCCAGTGAAGTCCGCAAGATGTACCTACGAAGGAGGAGAGGACAAAGCAAGCCGAGTATTATTTGACATACTTAAAGTCTATAGATAGTACGTACGTGGTCATTATATAAATGAAGATAGCATATACATAGTGATATGTGGGATACTGACCCATGTGAAATTTAACGATGGAAATAAAGGATAAAAGAAACTTTGCGCCATATGATCCTACCCGTGATATACTCACGAAGACTCCCTTTAGGAACAAACTCGAAGCAGAGCAACCTTTGTCGTACATCGGCCAAGACCAATTTTCCTGCATACTTTAACATACTGCCTTGTGTGTCAGCACAATATCCCAGAAACTGTACCACATTTTTGTGCTTCACCATCATGAGGCATTCAACTTCTCGGACGTACTCCTTCTCATACTCATACGTATTTAACATCCTTTTCACAGCCACCAGCCTATTCTCAAGAATTCCCTACATGGAGAAGATGCCTTGTCAGCAACAACTTCAGTTTCCAGATAAAGTTTGATTAAATCCCAAGGCAGCTCAGAGTTACTGTACCTTATAAACCTCCGCATATCCACCGGAGCCAATATTCAGCTCAGGAGAGAAGTCCTTTGTGATTTCTTCGAGAAGTGACAGTGGCAGCGGCTTGGGCTCTGCCGTTTCATCACATAGCATGGACTCCAGGTCCCGTGGTGTGATAATAGATCTGCATTCCATTTGCAATTATATGTCACGGTACCCCTGAACAAAAGCAAGCGCATTATTTGCCGCCCTTCTTCATTTGCCATAGGGAAAGTTGTTTGCTTGACAGCATATACGAGTTGTCAAATCATATGCCTACTACTAAATCATAGGCCTACTACTAATTCTGGTTGCAGTTTTGATTAGTAAAAGAAACACACAGTCTACCTCCTTAAGATGACGGAGCGTAGGCAATGAGGACAAATTAGATCTGAAGAAGTTTCTGGGTCAAGGAATTTTTTTGTGATTAATTACCTGGCGAGGCGGAGGCCCAGGCTTGAAATGATTTCTTCCAAACTAGGAAAACGGATGATTTCTCAAGCTCTCAACGAAGACTTCCAGAGATCATGTCCATGTGAGAGAGCATGGGAGAGCTATATTAAGAAATGACTACCTAGTGAACACTTCACTAATAAGTGCAATTTTTTTAAGAGCAAGCTCACCGCTACTGCTCGTGGTACGGAAGACTTCGCTTTTCCTTGTTGGCTCTGTGCTGCAGCTTCCTATGATGGATGTTGCTGCTGCTCAGCTTCTTCTCTTCTTCCTCTACCCGGCGATGCCGACGACGAATGGTAGCGAGTCCTAGCTACTGTAGTGGTTGGAGTATAGAGCTCCAGGGCTTATGGCGATGGTGGTGAGGAGTCACCTCATTATATTTGCTCTCAACATGTACACCATTTGCTACATCCTGTCAACCTCGTCACTTCAACTCACCTTAATGGCAAAGAAGAAAAATGATGCATCCTAATTAATTTCCTAGCACAAGTTGGAGGATCGAACGTAGCTTTCATTCAGAACTCAATTAATTGATTGAAGCCGACTTCTTACTCAGAGCTTACTGGACTGGCTCTAACTGAGGGACAGCGACTAACTCCCTTCTAGTTTATAATTGTGTGTCTCGGTAATTAATTTGACAAACGAAATTTTAGTCGTGCATCATAAAAAACCATACCACTGAATTTGTATAAAAAGAAGTTTTTTTAGATCACAGTACACGCAGACCCTACCCCTATGAGCACCTCCGAGAAACTGAGCCGGCATATCATCTTGAGATTGACGAAGTGACCAGAGGCGCCTCGTAGTCGATTGGAACGTCTACTCCCACTGAAATTAATCCAGGAATAATGCGAGCACCAGGATTTGAACCATGGTGGGCCGGGGATACGACTGTCCTCCTAACCATCCAAATATAAGTTGGTTCGCTAAAAGAAGTTTTTTATTGCATATTTTTCTGAGACATTTCTTTTTTCTTTTCACGACGGGAGGTCAAGACCCCCCGACCTCTACATCACCGTGATGCACACAATTGTTTTCGCTAGAGTTGTTTTCTCGAAACGGAGGTTTGGACCCTCAGCCTGTGCATAATTTTGAACACAACTATTTTCACTATAGTTATTTTCTTGAAAGGAAGGTCGTCACCATTGGCCTCTGCATCATTGTGATACACACAAATATGTTCACTATAGTTGTTTTTTCTAAAGCAAGGTCAAGACCATTGACTCTGCATCGTTGTGGTACACACAACCATTTTCACTACACAGTTGATGCAAGACAAGGAGGCCAATGTCATATCATTCTTTTTTTGTTATTTTTTAAAGGGTCCAGTATGACAATGCTATGTATGAGCTCAGCATTCGGTTTTTTAGAAGGAAAGGATTAGAAACACAACATCATATAGTCTACACGTCTTTCCTTCTAGGTTCATAGTGCACATTTGTCCTAGGTTCAGAAAAAGAAAGAAGCATTCAATCCAAATGAAAGCATAGTATATTGCATCCATGAAAATATTTGCAAAATATAACAAAACTCATTGTTCAAGGCGGCAGCAAGTATAATAATATTGTGTAAGTTGACTATAAGATTTTTTTTTTGAGAAAGATGTGCTACAAAAATGCCACATCAGATTTATGATAAGTTCAGGAGATAGATGACTGATGATAAGTGTTTTCCCGATATAAAACAAAAGTAGGCTACAGATTTATAGTCAGCTGCAATATGGGCAACAAGCTTTATATATTACTCCTTATTCTTTCATCCTCACTATGGGGAGTTCGACATAGTATAAAAAGATTGTGTAAGTGGAGTAATAAAGTTAGCCTCTCTAAAGTTAGCCAGGTATTAGTGGCATACTAGATACAGATGTATCTAATACTAAAATGTAACTAGATACATCCGTATCTAGACAAATTTAAGACAAGAATTTTGAGACAGAGGGAGTAGTATATTGTGCATAACTAAACTACTATTCAGTTAATTGAGTGCAAATGATATGACAATGACATTTAACCACTAGCTAACTCCATTATTGGTTATGCCCGCTGTGTTAACCATCCTCACTATGGGGAGTTGGAATGAAACCACCCGTGGGGCCCAAAGATTAATGGAGTCGAGTACATGACGTTCAGGGCGTCGCTGGGGAGGCTGGCCGGTGAGATATTAGGCTGGTCATAGTGGGGAGTAACTTAGACTAGTGTCATGCATATGACACTAGTCTAAGTTACTACCTTCATAATGCAAAGTAACATAATAGTAGTATCATAGATGCCTTCATTTACTAGCTCATAGACTCATCTTGTCTTGGAAAGCGCTATGTTACAGTAACATATTATGTTACTACCTCTCATTAATTACTTGCCACATAAGCAGAATTCTCTCGAAGAGCGCTATGTTACTAGCTAAGTTACTCCCACTATGACCAGCCTTAGAGTCAACAGCAATTAAACATGGGTGGGGCTCAAAGATTAATGGTGTACTATGAAAAACTGAGCGTGTGAACTACGCAAAGTATTCAAAATGTTTTTGCACAGCTGTACGCGCAGACCACCTAAAATTAACCATCGCTTGTGACATGTTTATCGAGTAGCCATTGAATTATCCCCTTGTCATCGTGGTGGTATTATCATGGCTGGTCGTGATTGATCTGACATCAAGCCATTTTGGTCATTTTCCTGGCCTAATTTCTAAGATGTGTTAAAATACACTCACATCTGTGACCCATGGTTATGGGTACAGGAAAATTATCAGAGGTACCGAAATTAATAACTAACTATATAGGGAATTGAAAACCCAAAACTACTATACTTTGTGACTGCGAATAATCAACATTAATCATGGCTAAAGATTTTTTTTTCTTTTCTTCTGGTTGCATCCCTGAGCAACCTGCATGAGATTGACCTGAAGATGCTTCAAAGTAAATTACATCAGTGTCTGGCACATGGTTTGCCTTCGCCAGTTGTTTGTGGCTGGATGCATCTCACTATTTCCATACAGTATCTTGTATTAATGATACATCTGTTGCCACAGCGCAGAAGATAATACATATATCCACATCAAATTCGTGGCCAACAAAATGAGAATAAAAATAAAATAAAAGTTTCACCATATAAACAGAAGGATCCGGTTGGACATAAAAACTTGGTACATATAGAAAACTATTATATGGATGGGCAACTAGATTGACTGCTGATGATATAATGAGATAGCGCCAAAACAGACTCTATTATTGGCTGTGGTCGCTGTGTTAGCCCTGCTCATCGTGGTGGGTTCATGACTTGGAATAGGGAAGTTTGGACATGAAGGGGGCTGTGGGGTTCAATAACTAATCGAGTTCATTGCATGGCTGTAGGAACACGTCCGAGGAGGCTGTCAACCTGTCTGGCAAGATAATAGAGTGCCCATCAATCAAACATGGGTGGGGTTCAAATCAAAAATTAATGGATGGACTACCTGTGCAGTTGGCCAGGTTGATGTGAGTAATGTGAACTGACATGGCGGCCGGAGGACCAAACCATGAACCATGAACGCACAAGTCTTTCATTAACTTTACAGAATTGCATGTGCGGACCACCAAGCATTTCGCCTCAGCTGTATGTCATAAATCCAACTACTCCCACATGTAGTATCGAGTAGCCTCCTTGTGACCCCATTGTCGCCATTTATTCTACTATTATAGCAGGTCGTGATTGATCTCAACTCTAGACCAACTCGTGAATGCTCGAGTGTTTCGTTAACTTTACACAACTGCATGAGTAATGACCCATTGATTCTGATTAAGCTGATATGCTATTGGATCATGGGCTGGTCGATTTTGCACATAAAGGAGGAGCTAAGAGAGACGCTGATGCTATAGGGACAAAACTGCTAAAACATGTAGCAAGTGAGATCTACGGAGCTTCGCATGGTTGAAGAAGAAAAGAATGATCGGTGTCGAAGCTTCCCCCCCCCCCACCATTTTATGTTTCGTCACCTGCTGATGATGCTGTCCGACA
>NC_041381.1:645117-645644 GCF_002162155.2 Triticum dicoccoides | reverse complement strand
CTCACATGTGTTGTCTCCACCGCTTTTCCACTATCCGAGCAGCTACAATTGGATCGCCACTACTCCACAAACAACCTTCTGCATCAAGTCATTGTCCATAATTTGGAACCCACCACTGAAGTCAACCACCGGATCAGGAGATAAAACCTTCCGAAGTCTTTTTGGTGATGTCGTGGATCCGTATGAAGTCGATGCAGAACAATCTACATATGCCACCATCCGGCCAATCGGATCTAAATCACCTCATTCATCCAGCACATCACCGCAGCCCCAACAATCCACAGACTACGTGGCCGGAGCAATGCCAAGACCACCGTTGCCTCAACGACCACCACGTCGGAGCCACCACCACAAATCGAGGGAGGTGGGCGCTACCATAGACGAGGGCCGCCATGCATGAGGCATATTTGTGACTGGCCGTAGCTAGGTCGGATCTTGGAAGACGTCAGGTGCAGCTTATGGGGAAACAGATCACCGCCACCATGGCCACTGCCAGTCCGCGACTGCATCTGACACCAGCCACCGCA
>NC_041381.1:644083-644822 GCF_002162155.2 Triticum dicoccoides | reverse complement strand
TGCATGTCATAAGACTACCCATAGTGGGAATAACATAGGTGGTAACATCAGACATCTCTAGGCAAAATAGATGATGTGGTGAGTAATTAATGAGCAAAGAGAGGCATGTGGTAACAAAGCTAGTTACTATAACATCACACATACCAAGATAAGATGAGTCTATAACCTAATAAATGAAATGTTGCATGACAACTCACATATGTTACTCCCCACTATAGTGGTAGTAACATAGACTAGTAACATGCACCCATTGTGACTAGTCTAAACCCCTCGCTTGTTAAATGTTTATCGTCCCAGCTTGTCATTGTTGTGGTACTATTATGGCGACGGTGGTGCTCTCGTGGTGGTGATGGTGTTCCTTCTGGTGCAGGTTCTGCAGCGCGCCGTAGCTAGTGCCGCTCATCTGGTCCATGACAAACGCGCCATGCGACCGCACCATGTTGCCCGAGTTGGCCATGGAGGTGGGCCAGTGCGCGGACATGGGCTCCCTCTTGGTCGGGTCTGGTGCGGTGGTGGTGAAGATGGATCTAGGGGAGGCGTTTCTAGCAGGAGGAAGGGTGGAGGAATGCGTTGGAGAGGAGCTGCTCATGGCTGATGCTGCCTGGATTGAAGGAGGACATGCACCGATTCGGCCTCGTGAAGATAGAAGCACGACGGTGACGGCCAAGAGAAAATCCATCTTGGAGGTCATCGGCGGCCTTCTCTGGGGAGGAGCTCACTGCCGCCAGCAAACTTCACG
>NC_041381.1:627633-642453 GCF_002162155.2 Triticum dicoccoides | reverse complement strand
ATCCAAAAGATTCAAGATAAAAGTTTAATATTGACATAAAAATAGTAATACTTCAAGCATAATAACAAAGTAATCATGTCTTATCAAAATAACATAGCCAAAGAAAGCTTATCCCTACAAAATCATAAAGTTTGGTCATGCTTCATTTTCGTCACACAAAATACTCCCATCATGCACAACCCCGGTTTCAGCCAAGCAATTGGTTCATACTTTTTAACGCGCTTCAACTTTTTCAACCCTCACGCAATACATGAGCGTAAGCCATGGATATAGCACTATGGGTGAAGTAGAGTATGATGATAGGGATTGTGTGAGAATACAAAAAAGGATAAAGTTTCACATTGACGCGGCTAATCAACGAGCTATGGAGATGCCCATCAATTGATGTCAATGCGAGGAGTAGGGATTGCCATGCAACGGATGCACTAGACCTATAAATGTATGAAAGCTCAACAAAAGAAACTAAGTGAGTGTGCATCCAACTTGCTTGCTCACGAAGACCGAGGGCATTTTTAGGAAGCCCATCATTGAAATATACAAGCAAAGTTCTATAATGAAAAACTCCCACTAGTATATGAAAGTGAAAACATAGGAGACTCTCTATCATGAAAATCATGGTGCTACTTTGAAGCACAAGTTTGGAAAAAGGATAGTAACATTGTCCCTTCTCTCTTTTTCTCACATTTTTTTCTCTTTTTTTTCCTTTTTTTTATTTTGATGGGCTTCTTTGGCCTCTTTTTTTTATTTGGGCTTCTTTGGCCTCTTTTATTTGGGAGATACTGGACGCAGCAAGAGGACTCTTGACAAGTTACGAGGATGTTGTAGCCACAGGCCAGGGTGCATGTCTGTAGACGAACGAAACACGTCGTTATTGTTGTCGTCATCAGTTTAGACACTAGACTGGATCCAAACTGACTCTTCATGCGACATGGAGCAATGTATCACATCGATCACAGGTAGGTGTTGATAGACAGGTCGACCAACCAACCACGGCAAAATTGTTGGAACTTCTTGCACAAGATTACTATTTAGGGGAACTTAAGGAATAAGTTTTCATAATAATTTTAACAGGGTCACTAGTTTATCAGCTCGTGCACCCTCACATGGTATCTTCTTTGAAGGTGCGAACCCTTAGTAGGAGAGAATCTTGAGCGAAAACGAGCCAAAGATGGACACTCTATTTTCAACATCGAGTCAACCTCGTGACTTCGACTCACTTTTTTTTCGAGAAGGAGGATGATCCCGCCCTCTGCATCTGGGAGATGCATACGGTCATTTTATTGATTATTCTCGAGAACCTTACAAAGTATAACAACAATATGCCTGAATCCGCCATCTTGGCAGTATCTGCCACTACTCCTATCCAAATGATGAAGGGGTGCAACCTGGGCCACATACCCATACCTCTCACCTAAGCCTAACATCTAAAGCCGGAGGCCCCGACCGAGCCATCTGCCGGGTACGGGGCTCAAACAGGTCTGACGCACTCACATGTTTCGCCGCCGCCATCTTCCACTAGTCCATCTTCAAAGCAGATTGAGGTGACAACCTTGGCAGGTCATCCGCCATCAATGCCACCACGACGCCAAACGACGACCTCCACCTACACGAGCCTTGGCAGGTCCTCCGCCATTGACGCCACCACGACGCCAGCCGACAACCTTCACCTACGCGAGTCCATCTCCAAGCAACGGACGTGAATCCATGATAGGAAAGGGTTGCACCACCGCCGTCTCCCACCACCCACAAGCGCCACCCAACCCCAAGGTTCCCAAAGCGGCGCCTTCAAGAAGGGAACGACGTCGTGAGCGCCGCCGTCGCCCAACAGAGTTAGGGCTTTCGCCCGGGAGACCTAGGGGGAGGTTTAGTGAGGAGATCAGTCCATACCGACGCCTCTAGGAAGGGAAACAACGCCCTCAGGCGTCGCAGTTGGCGCAGCCGGTGATGGCCGGCCCGGGATTTCGCCCGAACTAGATCTCCACCACCAGCAGCACCACATGTACAGAACCGGCGACCGAGAGGAAGCACGGCCCGACCAGACTGGCCCGCACGCTGAACATGGGAGGAAGGGAGGCGCCAGATCGCGCACACCGACCGCCGCAGAAGTCGCCGCCGGCCGCCAACGACCATCAGATCCCGTCGCCCGCGTGGTCAGGACACCAGATCCACCACCCGCACGGCTGTTAGCCGGCCGTGCCTTGCCAATGGAGCCGCCGCTCCAGATCCGGGGTTCCCCGCACAGAAGCAGGGAAACCGAGGCCTCGCCGCCACCATCTTTGGCGTCCCGGGCTTGCCCGGCGGCTGCCTCAGGAGGCGGCGAGGGAGGGGGTTCGGAGGAGGGGCAGCTAGGGTTCGGAGGAGGAGGCAGCTAGGGTTGGGAGGAGGAGGCGGCTAGCTCCTGGAATTTTCACATGTATAGATTCACGCCTGACTTCGACTCACTTGAAAGGCAAGAAGATGGAAAAGGACTATGCATCTTAATTTCCAAGAAACAACTATATTAACTTAGCCAGTAGGCAAGATGCAGTATAACTTAGCTTTCTTTCAGAAATTTTGACATCCAATTCATTGAGTGAAACTGAAACCTTACCTCCACACCTCACGGAACCACCTAGCTAGTAGTAGGACATTTCTGGCCGCTAGAAAAATAGGCCTTGTCACAAGTTCATCAGCAGATGTTCGAGTAGTACAGTACGTTGCTCTTTGTGAGAGCACGCTAACATCAATGCTGTTTCCATACAGCCGTCATTGGCCGTTGTCGTGATCCTTCTGCTCAGTCGTATCTAAAACACATCTAAACTTGGCCTAATTCCAGTAGGAAATTCAGGTGGGGAAATTGAGGAGAAAGTACTATTTCTAACCATTTTGTGAGGATTATCGATGGATTTCTTGACATTGCCGAGAAATGATAAACAAATAGAAAACGGTCGATGAAGATACATTTCCACCAAGATTAGGCCAGTTCCCCACCCAGGCTTCAGTTCTGAATCTCCATCGGCGGCGGGCAGAAGCTTCAGTTTCAGCTGGCAGTGCAAATGATCTTTCCATCATGCTGAATTCAAAATGGGAAGTACGTACGACCACCAATGGAAAGTTGTAGCGAACAAAGAGCCAGCAAACAAAAATAAAAGCTTGGCTTTTGCTGACAAATAAGCAAGAGAGGCCTGAATTATCCAACTCCTTGGCATGCATTACACAGTGCACTGATTAAATAGCATTCACCAATCAAATTAAACGGTACTGCCCACATTATTACAGATCAGAAATAGTACTGAATAGTATACAGAATTCTCTCACACTCACTCACAAATAGTCATATGAAACAGTAGTCGGCCATACACGTCTGGTGCACATTGAAAATCACAGTGCACAATAAAACAAGCACATGGAAAGTAAGAACAAATCCTGATGGCTCCACATTCCTTCACTGATTCACGGACTTGTGATTCCTAGCCAACCTTCTCTTCTTTCTTCTCTTTTTTTGCGGGAAAATCTAACTAGAATTTTCTTCTGAGGCTAGCAAATGGATGAAAAAACATAACAAAAGTTAGTAGCAGATCATCATGACACAGCCCATTTTTCATGATACAAAAAAAAGAATGTAGAAAACAGGATTACAGTCTTACATGCTGGGTCTTCAAATCTTTGGTCGGGGATGTGCTTGATCTTCTGCCAATTTGGATGTCTGACTGTTTGACACGACTTCGTGAACTCACCACTGCAGTATGCAACACAAAACTTCTCAAGAGAACGGGGCAGTGTTGGAAGCGACCGGATATTCAAGCACCCTTCGATTTGTAGTTCCTTGAGCGATGTAAGGTGCTCCATATTGCCTGGTAAGGCATCCCAGTTGCACCGACCAAGCCAGAGCACACGAAGATGAATGAAAGTCACAAGTTCAGGACCAGGTCCCGGTTGGCTCCATCCACCCAAGACAAGTTTTTTCAGGTTCTTTGGGCCACCTTTCTGCTTATCCACCATCCAATCTGGGTACCTCAAGCTTTCATATTCTGCAATAATCAGTTCTTCGATACCAACAGGAGGGCACAGGCCCTCAAGCACCTCTGCTTCAACTTCTGAGCTGCACCTTGTACCATCATCACCCCATTCCAACTTCAGTTCCTTCAACCGATCCTTGGCACCAAGATTGGCTTCAACAGCTTCCTCCTTGCTTTTAACATTTTCAAGTCCATTGATTGTCAGGCTGCCACGAAGCTTGTTTAGGTCCCTAAGCTGCTTTATCTCATAACCCTGCTCATTCCTTACTATGAACCTGCTGCTTGGTAACGCTTGGAGTGAGATAAGCCTGCCTATGCTCGGACATTCCAAGTTCTCACAAATTATGTACCGCAGGTTGATAAGGTTATCAAGTGTAAATTCCCAAATTTGGCCATGGCCATGACGACCAAAGTCCAGCAGCTGGATATGGTGAAGTTTCTTAGTTAGTGTGCTTGGTAAAATTACGGTGCATTCGAATGTCCTGAAAGAAAGATAGCATAGGTCCTTTAACTGGCCAATGGATTCTGGTATCGAGAACTTCTTGGGTTTGGTGATTTCAAGATGTTCCCGGCTAAAAGCAACCGCCAGTACCTGCAATTTTTGCAGCCCCTTGCATATATTGTCAATGACGTTTTCCTCAACTGTAGTACCCTTTTCAACAACATAAATTATGAGTGTTTGTAAATTTTCCAATCCAAGGATCTTTTCAGTAATCAATTCTCCATCATAATTCTCTACAAGAAGATGGCAGACGTCTTGGGGAACATCTCCTTTCCATCCTTCTCCTCTCTGACTCCTTGCATTCTCGATTCTGAAGCATTCCGTTCCACTAATCTTGTCTAATAAATCATGCAACAAGTCAGGAATTGTAAACCAATCAGGCCATTCTCCTCCTTGCTGAAGAAATGAGCATGACACTAACTCCTGAAAATAACTCTCAGCTATATCTTCCATGTCCTCCGTTGCACAACTGGTCTTTATAAACCCTTGTGCTACCCACAAGCGAACTAACACATCCCTTCTTAACTTGGATCTCTTGGGGAAAATACTGCAATATTTGAAGCTTCGCTGGAGATCTGGATTAAGTTGTTGATACCTCAACCAAAGAGCACCCATGGTCTCATTCAATATTTCCGGATTAAACTGCTGATAATAACATGGAATTAGCACTTTGGATGAATAATATAGTGATATTTGTCTATGGAACATAAATTTATAATTTAATTTAGAATGCTTGCATGGCATTAGTATGTAAAATATGGGTGCAACCAAATGTTCCCAAGAGTCCAAAAACAAATACGTTTTACATAGATACAAATTTGTGCTCATTTCGTGGGTGCAAACTTTCACGACAATATGAACTATTTTGAACTGAAAAGAAAAAAAAATATGTTTAAAAAAAAGAACTTTCGTGAAACATTTCTATCTACAGAATATTTATGTTGTAAATAGGGAAAACTTTGTTTTTGCCACTCTAGGTTTTGACCACTTTGCTTATGCCACTCTAGAATTTGACATTTCACTTTTGCCACTCTTAGTTTTTGATAATACATCACAATTGCCATTCTGTGGCAAAATCAATAATTTAAGAGTGGCAATTGTGATACATTTTCAAAATATCTTAATATACCCATGATCAATAGACGGCCCAAATAAAAAAAACTCATAGGAGGTTGATAATCTATCACCGACTCCGGCCATATCTATGCACCGAAGGAATGTGGTTTTGGGCCATTGGATGGGAAAGTGTCCCGCAAGATTCATGAATAAGTTGGGATATATCATATTTGTAGCAATAGCCTTGTATTGCACGAAAATCTACCTGCACTTTAGCCCTTCGGGTTCCTGGTTTCTACTATTGTTGCAAAATAATCGTTTAATTCTCACCCATAGTCCATTTAAGAAAATTAACCCGAGATTTTATCTCATCTAAAATTTAATAAAACTTAAATGAGTTTCACCATCAAGTTTCATATCCAAAACATGATGAAACTGATCACGAAAAAAAAACAAGTTAAATTTGATGAATCTTAGTTTTATATATCAACCGTAGTTTAGAAAAATTGCCACAAACTGTGGTGCAAGTTGATTTTAATTAAATACAAGCTTTTTAAAAAAATATGTCAGTTGTCAATTGATCATGTCCATCACTTCATCATCCAATGGTTGCTAATGTATGTGTGCATCCGATAAACAAATTCACTTGGTGAACTAGATATTGTCACAAAGAGGAAAGTAGGACATCTTAAAAATGCTCAAAACATAAATACATTAACATATATTGTTTCAAATGTCTCACCATGACAAACATATAGGTTCAACTTAGTCGTGTATCCAACATTGTTAATTTTTATTATTAGCTATTGAGGTTTCTTAGCTCGTTCTTTAGGATGACGTCTAATTCTTAATAGATGCAGTAATGATGTATTCAATAAGTTTGTAAATAGATATTTTCACATAAATACGTTGGTAGAAAACAATTATTTATTTTACTATTAATAAAACCATGGTGAATCTAACAACATTATTTTATTCTAGTGCTTCTATTTGTTTGGCCTACTTTTGTTTTCAAAGTCTTAGAGGTCATGAGGGTATTAGAGCTTGTCTCTCCTAGCGCATTAGGTGTATCATGGTACCGCTCATTTGTAGCATTTTTGGCCTGTTCAAATAACCAATTAAGTATATTTCACTTCAACTACTGGATTGTAGCAATAAAAGCGCAAATGGAGATGCTTCTATGTACACAAACTCTCAAGATTATGTTTTGTGGGAGGTATGTCCTCCACGCGAGTGATTTACCTGCTGTGAAGTAATCATGCTATTTTCAATATATCCATTTATAGTTTCTCTTCCATCAAGGACACTGATAATATGTTGTGTATCTGGTCTCCTTGCCGGGTTGAACTCCATGCACTTCATTGCAATCTCAGCACATACTCGTACCTGTTCCAGTTGTACATCCCGTTGTGGTTTCTCCAATATGGCACTCCAACTTTCAACTACCTATGAATTATATTAGTGTATTATTAAAACAAGAGACATCTTATGCAACACAAAATTAATGTATGTAGTAGTACATATATACGAGGCCCATAAATTATGTTACCAGCTGATACAAAACCCCATCAGATAACACTTCGAACTACCAAACAAAAATTCCCCAAGAACTTAATTAAGGTGCGCTCTGGTTTCTTCTCACATGGTATCAACTGAATTAATAAAAAATATGCATCCCATGAAATCTGCCATGTCATGTGAGGGTAATGGAATTGCAAGGACATAATTTTCATCAACCATACTTAATGTTTGTCTAACCAACTCTTCATCCCATTGTCCTGTTGATCGATCAGTAATGTCACAAACTTATGAAAAAGTTGTCCACCCCTTGGAGTAATCAACTTTCTGCTATTGCAATTAGGTATCCATGCATCATCCCAAATGCTATTTTTTACCATCGCCAACTCTCCAAATATATCCTCGAGCCTAACAAAGAGTGGTACTTTCTCTGTCGTTTCGGCTTATACCATGCCAAATGGGATCATCGATTGGTAGGAGAGGCGATGGCACGGGAGAGAAGCAAAGTCAATCAATAATATATGGCGTACAATTTGGCAAAATGATGTGCCTAGCTAAGGTAAAAAATGCATATGACATGCTCTGCATGGAAATCTTCTAGGTCATGTTACTCTAGCAAACCAGCATATTAAGGTTCTTCCACAATGATGGCATGTAATCAAGGAGCATCATAGGCTTGCCCATGAGTAGAAGACATACAAGATAACGTAGATAGCTATGGTTGTACATGCGGTAACATCAAAGTATGATGTAGCTATTATACCCCAAGGCTCAAGTGATTAAAGGTCGATGGTCGAGGCCCCCTCATGGCATGATTAATCTTAATGTCGATGATGCTTTCGATAAGGACATGCTACACTGAGCAGCAGGTGTAGTTTTGAGAGATTCCAGGAGCTTTCATTGTGGTGGAAACCTAAAGATTGACATGTGTAGTGATGCACTAAAAACAGAGACAATGACGTTGCGCTTTGGATTACAACTTAAACAGACAATAGGTTGCAACAAAATAGTCACAACCCCCTACAATTCTAAGGTAATTGAGACCATGATCAATGGCAGAAGAACCTCGGGTCCTGTAGGGCATAATTTTATACTATTGTTTCCATGTCTTATACGAATTTCCACGAACACTGGGTGAACATTGTAATAGAGAAGCCAATTATGTGTCACATGTATAAGCTAAGATGGCGATATCGTCAGTGTGAAGAACCCTTCTTTGATCAATGATGTAGCAGTTATCACTATCTAACGAATACAGATGCAAGGTAAAAAAATATGCATCAAAATTCAGGTTATAGATAACTTGGGCATCGGTGATGAAATGGTACAACCACTCTCCCGCAGAAATAAGCTAAGCATTATTGTTCTTACATGTGCGGATATGCAAATTGACACTTTCTCCTTCACAAAACGAATTTGTATAGAAGGTATTTATTCTAAAAAATATTACTCATCAAACTATATTTTTTTGTTGGATTTTATTCATGTTTTAAATATATTTTCATCACTAAGTATCAATAGTCCCTCCGTAAGGAGCATTCTCATTTTTATTCCATTTGTAAATCATGGTGTTAGACCAATGCATAAAAGTTGAACATAAATGTTTGAAAGTGCATATTCGCACCTAAGTATGTTTTATTTTGATGACGACAAACTAAAGGGACTAATAAGATGGCTATGTGTATGAGCAGGTTTTACTCCCATGAGCGAGTGGTGTCGAGGATCGATGACCCCTTAAAACTAAAGGGCTCAAGGAGGAATTTCCGGCAAGCATGTCCACCACTTACCGGGGCTCGACCGCTTGCATGGATAGGAGATGGGTAGAAGAATGGAACTCGCTCACTACAATGCCATGAACTCTGTCCATTGCGACATCATGTCTTAATAGGAATGATAGAATACCACATCAATGAAGTGTAATATCTATTCACGAGGTTGGTATCCAAAGAACCTCTATGTTAAGTGTGCTGGTCCTCCGACCAAACTTGTTGTCGGGTGCGCCACGAGTGAGGTCAAAGTGTGCAGCAAAGAAAAGTGTTGGTCTATGGTGCCAGTCTATGTCCCAGGTGGTATCCTGGTATAATGGACGTGAACTGGTTGTTATGTTGGGTGTTATACCCACCCTCATCTTCCTAGAGCTGGGTTTCCATGTTGGACTAGGGGAACGGTGGAAATGCCAAGATCGTTTCTGACTCACACAAACCATATTCCCCGGTGGGCTTTGTGGTTAAAAGATCAAAGTTAGGAGGAAGAGAAGGAGCGGAAAGAAAATATGCTCAAGATAATCCTTGCCAGTCGGCGTTGAGGTGTCTGATTACAAATCACCACCCACAATATAAACTTTGGAGCCGCAGGAGGACGAAGCCCAGCTAGAGCAAGATAGTTGAGAGGCCACAAAGGTACCCATACTTCGTAGTATGTTCGTACGTGACCTGGTGCTACATGATCGGACCCTTCCTTCCCTAGGAGAGGATCAAAAATCATGGCCCTTCATCCATTCTCTAGAGTCAACTTATACATTAGCCATGCGTTACCGACTTAGATTGGAATCAATTATCACATGTGCTTACCTCTCACACAAGATACCATTTCCATCAACCCAAAGTCCAATGCCAAATGGGAAGGAAAAATCTAGGTTAATATGCAATTTTAGTGTTGGCCGGAGCATCATTGCATGAAACTTTCGCCTTCAGGGTAGTTGTTTTCACATGAATCATCTAGAGTTTTCACTGCCCGTCTTGGGCCAAAATCAAATGCAGACACTTCGACTCGTTCTCTGGTGCTCTTTGGTTCCACTGCGAGTGCCTGGTCAAATGTGTTGGAGGCTCAAGTGTCCCTTGTTCCTGGCTAGTGTCTGGGTTGCGACGTGATGCTAGAGGCAAACACTCTCGCCTTCTATCTATCTTCTCTCGGGGGATCTGGAGTCTCCGAGTAATTCAAGAAGGATCCTTCTGGCCTAACTCTCAGACCCATAGCTACCTTGCTTGACTGGGTTTGAATCATCCGTAGGTGCCAACTCGGAGCCTTTGTATGTGTAATTTCTGCACAAAACAACTAGTTTTTTTCCTCACTACATATACGCCACAATAACCCGTCGGGGTAGGTTGACCACTCCATTCCATACATTTTAGATCCATGGTTGAACTCCCTACCCTCTCAACTCTAATTTTTTATTCCTTGAGATATTTGTGCTGGATTTGGGAGGAGTTAACACTAAAATAGATATGCGCCCTTCCTCTCTCACTAACCATTTTCTTGATTTGCAAAATTCCAAGATTATTACTTTGATCTAGTTCCTCTTGGAGGTTGAATAGTCCCAAGCGGTAAGAATCATCAGTGAGGAATCAATTTATGATTTACCCTGCTGCTTGTAAAGTATTGAGGCCACCTAAAGGTCTACCACAAATGTTTTAGCATCGTTGTTATGGTGGTGGCTCAAAGATAGTAAGATGCTATCGAGTTTTCTTGAATTTAATGGAAAATAGAAAGATTTGATGATGATCAATCATTCGGTTAAGGTGGATCTCAACCAATCAATTTCTACTATATACGTACAACATTACAATGGTTAAACTAATTATTAGAAATGCAGGATAACCAATATGAAATGCTAGAAAAACTAACGCGCTGAAAGGATTCCCTCAGCGCCGAGGAGCCTTGGTGGCATCGAGAAACTTTGGTGTCCTGACACCTATCCAAACGGTGATTAGCTCCCCTCTAAGGAAGTGAACATCGGAATACTTCTTTATCTCCATGTGTCTTCAGTTACTTCTTATCTAATCTTGTTTACTTTGGTCCCTTGACCTTGCAAGTATCATATAGGTTGTGCTCACCTTAGTTTTATTAGGCAAACTTTATATTTTGCAATGACTATTCTAAAGGAAAGAGAGCTATATTTTGTAGACACCTATTCACCCCCCAATTGCATCCTACACTAAAATTTACATCTAAAATCATGATTTGGTCTGGTTCAACATGCTAATTCTTTGGATTTTGAAGTTTTACATATTAGCATGACATGATAACACTTTGGATGTAGTTCAACATGTCTTTTTTCCATCTATGGTTGAACCAAAGGAAACCTCCTTCTCAAAAAAAGGTTGAACCACCACTTGACAAAGTGTGGTTGAGTTGTAGGCATAGTTTAAAAATGGAACGAACTGTCCGTTTGAATGGAAAAGACTAAAACCGGCGGGCCCGTCTGTTCATTATGTTTCACAGACCGTCCCACCATTAGATGGGTGAAACCAGCTGAACCTCGCAGTTTTCTGCAAAATTGGTCAATAAACTTTGGTAGGTGAACACAATGAAGCCCAAAAATTATATTGGGAAAAGAGGGATTGAAAACCCACACTTGAGTCATCCGCCGTACCCAAGCCAATAACCACTATGTTAGGGTCATTTTGATGTCTATTATGAGGACACAATGCTATTTAACCATTTTCAGTACAAAATTAGCATATACTACCTCCGTCCGGGATTTTAAGTCCCGTGAGCAGGTTACAGGCGTCCTGAATTAGAGGGCCGCATGCAAAACGCTCGACCTTTTCTATTGGCTGGTTCTCGCGGTAGTTATTGCCTACGAAGGCACGCAACTAGGTGAGCAGATACTCATGTGCATGCAGCCAATGCATTCTTTTAGTTTAGCGAGCGGCCGCAGGAAATTAACAGGAGGAGCAAACGAATAATCAATGGGACAAGGAGACAGAGGGATTTTACACACTATGGTTGGTCAGACTCTTGCAGATTACTATGCACTGAGGCGTCTTGGTACACGCGTTTTGGTCTGGGGGCCCTTTAAACCCGGACCGAGGTAGTACTATATACTATTAATTATATTTTTTATGATAAAAACCATAAAATGGACCGGTTAACCAGCAGCCTAATCGGTGAAAACCTGAATGGAGAGGCCCACCGGTTCGGTCACCATTTCGGGTATTTTAAACTATTGTTGTAGGTGACTTCCATCTACTAGATGTTCAAATCCTAGTTTCAAATATTTTTCACGTCGTATAAATTCTAAGTCTTTAAATAAAGATATAAGTTCCATGGTGGTTAATTACTAAAAATGAAAGGGAGTGATATTATGTTGCATCTGAAAAGAGAAGCAAGTAATGTATTGGTTTTGAAGTCAATCCTTATCTTTAAAAGTGAACCTAAATCGTGCTTACCTTGTTAACATTATCATTTAGATCCAACCTCTCTCCTGTCAGTACCTCCGCGATTATTATACCAAGACTGTAGATATCAAGCCGGTGTGTGATTTCACCGTTGCAACATTCTGGTGCAACATAACCCCTGCACAATAGATGCGTCCGCGCTGAGTAACGGAATAAAAATGTGGAACTGTCAGGAGGCTTAGCAAACTTACGGTGTTCCGCGTATGTGTACAGTAAAAGTCTGGCTCTGCATTGGACGAAAGCACCTTGATAGACCAAAATCAGTAATTTTTGGTACCAAATTATCATCCAACAATATATTCTCTGGCTTTAGATCTAAGTGGACAATATTATTTTGATGAAGATAATGTAACCCCTGACAAATTCCTATTATAATTTGATACCGGTATGTCCAGTGAAGTCCGCAAGATGTATCTACGAAGGAGGAGAGGATAAAGCAAGCCGAGTATTATTTGACATACTTCAAGTCTATAGATAGTACATACGTGGTCATTATGTAAAAGAAGATAGCATATACATAGTGATATGTGGGATACTGAACCATGTGAAATTTAACGATGAAAATAAAGGATAAAAGAAACTTTGCGCCATATGATCCTACCCGTGATATACTCACGAAGACTCCCTTTAGGAAGAAACTCGAAGCAGAGCAACCTTTGTCGTACATCGGCCATGACCAATTTTCCTTCGTACTTTAACATACTGCCTTGCGTATCAGCACAATATCCCAGAAACCGTACTATATTTTTGTGCTTCACCATCATGAGACATTCAACTTCACGGAGGTACTCCTTCTCATACTTATACGTATTTGACATCCTTTTTACCGCCACGGTCCTATTCTCAAGAATTCCCTACATCGATAAGATGCCTTGTCAGCAACAACTTCAGTTTCCAGATAAAGTTTGATTAAATCCTTTCCGCAAAAAAAAAAGTTTGATTAAATCCCAAGGCAGCTCAGAGTTACTGTACCTTATAAACCTCCGCATATCCACCGGAGCCAATATTCAGCTCAGGAGAGAAGTCATTTGTGATTTCTTTGAGAAGTGACAGTGGCAGCGGCTGGGGCTCTGCCGTTTCATCACATAGCATGGACTCCAGGTCCCGTGGTGTGATAATAGATCGGCATTCCATTTGCAATTATATGTCACGGTACCCCTGAAACAAGAGCAAGCGCATTGTTTGTCGCCCTTCTTCATTTCCCATAGGGAAAGTTGTTTGCTTGACAGCATATACGAGTTGTCAAATCATAGGCCTACTACTAATTCTGGTTGCAGTTTTGATTAGTAAAAGAAACACACAGTCTACCTCCTTAAGATGACGGAGCGTAGGCAATGAGGACAAATTAGAAATGAAGAAGTTTCTGGGTCAAGGAATTTTTTTGTGATTACCTGGCGAGGCGGAGGCCCAGGCTTGAAATGATTTCTTCCAAACTAGGAAAACGGATGATTTCTCAAGCTGTCAAGGAAGACTTCCAGAGATCATGTCCATGTGAGAGAGCATGGGAGAGCTATATTAAGAAACGACTACCTAGTGAACACTTCACTAATAACTGCAATTTTTTTAAGAGCAAGCTCACCGCTACTGCTCGTGGTACGGAAGACTTCGCTTTTCCTCGTTGGCTCTGTGCTGCAGCTTCCTATGATGGATGTTGCTGCTGCTCAGCTTCTCCTCTTCTTCCTCTACCCGGCGAAGCCGACGACGAATGGTAGCGAGTGCTAGCTATTGTAGTGGTTGGAGTATAGAGCTCCAGGGCTTATGGCGATGGTGGTGAGGAGTCACCTCATTATATTTGCTCTCAACATGTACACCATTTGCTACATCCTGTCAACCTCGTCACTTCAACTCACCTTAATGGCAAAGAAGAAAAATGATGCACCCTAATTAATTTCCTAGCACAAGTTGGAGGATCGAACGTAGCTTTCATTCAGAACTCAATTAATTGATTGAAGCCGACTTCTTACTCAGAGCTTACTGGACTGGCTCTAACTGAGGGACAGCGACTAACTCCCTTCTAGTTTATAATTGTGTGTCTCGGTAATTAGTTTGACAAACGAAATTTTAGTCGTGCATCATAAAAAACCATACCACTGAATTTGTATAAAAAGAAGTTTTTTTAGATCACAGTACACGCAGACCCTACCCCTATGAGCACCTCCGAGAAACTGAGCCGGCATATCATCTTGAGATTGACGAAGTGACCAGAGGCGCCTCGTAGTCGATTGGAACGTCTACTCCCACTGAAATTAATCCAGGAATAATGCGAGCACCAGGATTTGAACCATGGTGGGCCGGGGATACGACTGTCCTCCTAACCATCCAAATATAAGTTGGTTCGCTAAAAGAAGTATTTTATTGCATATTTTTCTGAGACATTTCTTTTTTCTTTTCACGACGGGAGGTCAAGACCCCCCGACCTCTACATCACCGTGATGCACACAATTGTTTTCGCTAGAGTTGTTTTCTCGAAACGGAGGTTTGGACCCTCAGCCTGTGCATAATTTTGAACACAACTATTTTCACTGTAGTTATTTTCTTGAAAGGAAGGTCGTCACCATTGGCCTCT
>NC_041381.1:624069-626931 GCF_002162155.2 Triticum dicoccoides | reverse complement strand
CATCATTGTGATACACACAAATATTTTTACTATAGTTGTTTTTCGAAAGCAAGGTCAAGACCATTGACTCTGCATCGTTGTGGTACACACAACCATTTTCACTACACAGTTGATGCAAGACAAGGAGGCCAATGTCATATCATTCTTTTTTGTTATTTTTTAAAGGGTCCAGTATGACAATGCTATGTATGAGCTCAGCATTCGGTTTTTTAGAAGGAAAGGATTAGAAACACAACATCATATAGTCTACACGTCTTTCCTTCTAGGTTCATAGTGCACATTTGTCCTAGGTTCAGAAAAAGAAAGAAGCATTCAATCCAAATGAAAGCATAGTATATTGCATCCATGAAAATATTTGCAAAATATAACAAAACTCATTGTTTAAGGCGGCAGCAGGTATAATAATATTGTGTAGGTTGACTATAAGAGTTTTTTTTTTTGAGAAAGATGTGCTACAAAAATGCCACATCAGATTTATGATAAGTTCAGGAGATAGATGACTGATGATAAGTGTTTTCCCGATATAAAACAAAAGTAGGCTACAGATTTATAGTCAGCTGCAATATGGGCAACAAGCTTTATATATTACTCCTTATTCTTTCATCCTCACTATGGGGAGTTCGACATAGTATAAAAAGATTGTGTAAGTGGAGTAATAAAGTTAGCCTCTCTAAAGTTAGCCAGGTATTAGTGACATACTAGATACGGATGTATCTAATACTAAAATGTAACTAGATACATCCGTATCTAGACAAATTTAAGACAAGAATTTTGAGACAGAAGGAGTAGTATATTGTGCATAACTAAACTACTATTCAGTTAATTGAGTGCAAATGATATGACAATGACATTTAACCACTAGCTAACTCCATTATTGGTTATGCCCGCTGTGTTAACCATCCTCACTATGGGGAGTTGGAATGAAACCACCCGTGGGGCCCAAAGATTAATGGAGTCGAGTACATGACGTTCAGGGCGTCGCTGGGGAGGCTGGCCGGTGAGATATTAGGCTGGTCATAGTGGGGAGTAACTTAGACTAGTGTCATGCATATGACACTAGTCTAAGTTACTACCTTCATAATGCAAAGTAACATCATAGTAGTATCATAGATGCCTTCATTTACTAGCTCATAGACTCATCTTGTCTTGGAAAGCGCTATGTTACAGTAACATATTATGTTACTACCTCTCATTAATTACTTGCCACATAAGCAGAATTCTCTCGAAGAGCGCTATGTTACTAGCTAAGTTACTCCCACTATGACCAGCCTTAGAGTCAACAGCAATTAAACATGGGTGGGGCTCAAAGATTAATGGTGTACTATGAAAAACTGAGCGTGTGAACTACGCAAAGTATTCAAAATGTTTTCGCACAGCTGTACGTGCAGACCACCTAAAATTAACCATCGCTTGTGACATGTTTATCGAGTAGCCATTGAATTACCCCCTTGTCATCGTGGTGGTATTATCATGGCTGGTCGTGATTGATCTGACATCAAGCCATTTTGGTCATTTTCCTGGCCTAATTTCTAAGATGTGTTAAAATACACTCACATCTGTGACCCATGGTTATGGGTACAGGAAAATTATCAGAGGTACCGAAATTAATAACTAACTATATAGGGAATTGAAAACCCAAAACTACTATACTTTGTGACTGCGAATAATCAACATTAATCATTGCTAAAGATTTTTTTTTCTTTTCTTCTGGTTGCATCCCTGAGCAACCTGCATGAGATTGACCTGAAGATGCTTCAAAGTAAATTACATCATTGTCTGGCACATGGTTTGCCTTCGCCAGTTGTTTGTGGCTGGATGCATCTCACTATTTCCATACAGTATCTTGTATTAATGATACATCTGTTGCCACAGCGCAGAAGATAATACATATATCCACATCAAATTCGTGGCCAACAAAATGAGAATAAAAATAAAATAAAGTTTCACCATATAAACAGAAGGATCCGGTTGGACATAA
This sequence comes from Triticum dicoccoides, assembly GCF_002162155.2. Classification (NCBI taxonomy): domain Eukaryota; kingdom Viridiplantae; phylum Streptophyta; class Magnoliopsida; order Poales; family Poaceae; genus Triticum; species Triticum dicoccoides. The sequence continues at coordinate 624,953 of NC_041381.1, read as the reverse complement.
AAACTTGGTACATATAGAAAACTATTATATGGATGGGCAACTAGATTGACTGCTGATGATATAATGAGATAGCGCCAAAACAGACTCTATTATTGGCTGTGGTCGCTGTGTTAGCCCTGCTCATCGTGGTGGGTTCATGACTTGGAATAGGGAAGTTTGGACATGAAGGGGGCTGTGGGGTTCAATAACTAATCGAGTTCATTGCATGGTTGTAGGAACACGTCCGAGGAGGCTGTCAACCTGTCTGGCAAGATAATAGAGTGCCCATCAATCAAACATGGGTGGGGTTCAAATCAAAAATTAATGGATGGACTACCTGTGCAGTTGGCCAGGTTGATGTGAGTAATGTGAACTGACATGGCGGCCGGAGGACCAAACCATGAACCATGAACGCACAAGTCTTTCATTAACTTTACAGAATTGCATGTGCGGACCACCAAGCATTTCGCCTCAGCTGTATGTCATAAATCCAACTACTCCCACATGTAGTATCGAGTAGCCTCCTTGTGACCCCATTGTCGCCATTTATTCTACTATTATAGCAGGTCGTGATTGATCTCAACTCTAGACCAACTCGTGAATGCTCGAGTCTTTCATTAACTTTACACAACTGCATGAGTAATGACCCATTGATTCTGATTAAGCTGATATGCTATTGGATCATGGGCTGGTCGATTTTGCACATAAAGGAGGAGCTAAGAGAGACGCTGATGCTATAGGGACAAAACTGCTAAAACATGTAGCAAGTGAGATCTACGGAGCTTCGCATGGTTGAAGAAGAAAAGAATGATCGGTGTCGAAGCTTCCCCCCCCACCATTTTATGTTTCGTCACCTGCTGATGATGCTGTCCGACAAGATAATAGTAACTGAATGTTAAACATAT
>NC_041381.1:615253-619714 GCF_002162155.2 Triticum dicoccoides | reverse complement strand
ATAAGGCCCCAAGATGGGATCTCATGGGTACAGAAGGTTGCGGCGGTGGAAATAGGGTTTCGTGGTGCTCCTGGATGTTTTCAGGGTATATGAGTATATATAGGCGAAGGAAGTCGGTCAGGCAAGCCACGAGGGGCCCACGAGGGTGGGGTGCATGCCCACCCCCCTGGGCTTGCCTCCCTGCCTTGTGGCCGCCTCGTTTCTTTCTTAACGCCCACTCCAAGTCTCCTGGATTGTGTTTGTTCCAAAAATAACTCTCCCGAAGGTTTCATTCCGTTTAAACTCCGTTTCATATTCCTTTTCTGCGAAACACTGAAATAGGCAAAAAGCGGCAATTTGGACTGGGCCTCCGGTTAGTAGGTTAGTCCCAAAAAAATAATATAAAAGTTCTTAGTAAATCCCATTAAACATCCAAAACAGGTAATATAATATCATGAAACAATAAAAAATTATAGATACGTTGGAGACGTATCAAGCATCCCCAAGCTTAATTCCTGCTCATCCTCGAATAGATAAATGATAAAAACAGAATTTTTGATGTGGAATGCTACCTAGCATATTTTCAATGTAATTTTCTTTATTGTGGCATGAATGTTCATATCCAAAAGATTCAAGATAAAAGTTTAATATTGACATAAAAATAGTAATACTTCAAGCATAATAACAAAGTAATCATGTCTTATCAAAATAACATAGCCAAAGAAAGCTTATCCCTACAAAATCATAAAGTTTGGTCATGCTTCATTTTCGTCACACAAAATACTCCCATCATGCACAACCCCGGTTTCAGCCAAGCAATTGGTTCATACTTTTTAACGCGCTTCAACTTTTTCAACCCTCACGCAATACATGAGCGTAAGCCATGGATATAGCACTATGGGTGAAGTAGAGTATGATGATAGGGATTGTGTGAGAATACAAAAAAGGATAAAGTTTCACATTGACGCGGCTAATCAACGAGCTATGGAGATGCCCATCAATTGATGTCAATGCGAGGAGTAGGGATTGCCATGCAACGGATGCACTAGACCTATAAATGTATGAAAGCTCAACAAAAGAAACTAAGTGAGTGTGCATCCAACTTGCTTGCTCACGAAGACCGAGGGCATTTTTAGGAAGCCCATCATTGAAATATACAAGCCAAGTTCTATAATGAAAAACTCCCACTAGTATATGAAAGTGAAAACATAGGAGACTCTCTATCATGAAAATCATGGTGCTACTTTGAAGCACAAGTTTGGAAAAAGGATAGTAACATTGTCCCTTCTCTCTTTTTCTCACATTTTTTTCTCTTTTTTTTTCCTTTTTTTTTATTTTGATGGGCTTCTTTGGCCTCTTTTTTTTATTTGGGCTTCTTTGGCCTCTTTTATTTGGGAGATACTGGACGCAGCAAGAGGACTCTTGACAAGTTACGAGGATGTTGTAGCCACAGGCCAGGGTGCATGTCTGTAGACGAACGAAACACGTCGTTATTGTTGTCGTCATCAGTTTAGACACTAGACTGGATCCAAACTGACTCTTCATGCGACATGGAGCAATGTATCACATCGATCACAGGTAGGTGTTGATAGACAGGTCGACCAACCAACCACGGCAAAATTGTTGGAACTTCTTGCACAAGATTACTATTTAGGGGAACATAAGGAATAAGTTTTCATAATAATTTTGACAGGGTCACTAGTTTATCAGCTCGTGCGCCCTCACATGGTATCTTCTTTGAAGGTGTCGAACCCTTAGTAGGAGAGAATCTTGAGCGAAAACGAGCCAAAGATGGACACTCTATTTTCAACATCGAGTCAACCTCGTGACTTCGACTCACTTTTTTTTCGAGAAGGAGGATGACCCCGCCCTCTGCATCTGGGAGATGCATACGGTCATTTTATTGATTATTCTCGAGAACCTTACAAAGTATAACAACAATATGCCTAAATCCACCATCTTGGCAGTATCTGTCACTACTCCTATCCAAATGATGAAGGGGTGCAACCTGGGCCACATACCCATACCTCACACCTAAGCCTAACATCTAAAGCCGGAGGCCCCGACCGAGCCATCTGCCGGGTACGGGGCTCAAACAGGTCTGAAGCACTCACATGTTTCGCCGCCGCCATCTTCCACTAGTCCATCTTCAAAGCAGATTGAGGTGACAACCTTGGCAGGTCATCCGCCATCGATGCCACCACGACGCCAAACGACGACCTCCACCTACGCGAGCCTTGGCAGGTCCTCCGCCATTGACGCCACCACGACGCCAGCCGACAACCTTCACCTACGCGAGTCCATCTCCAAGCAACGGACGTGAATCCATGATAAAAAAGGGTTGCACCACTGCCGTCTCCCACCACCCACAAGCGCCACCCAACCCCAAGGTTCCCAAAGCGGCGCCTTCAAGAAGGGAACGACGTCGTGAGCGCCGCCGCCGCCCAACAGAGTTAGGGCTTTCGCCCGGGAGACCTAGGGGGAGGTTTAGTGAGGAGATCAGTCCATACCGACGCCTCTAGGAAGGGAAACAACGCCCTCAGGCGTCGCAGTTGGCGCAGCCGGTGATGGCCGGCCCGGGATTTCGCCCGAACTAGATCTCCACCACCAGCAGCACCACATGTACAGAACCGGCGACCGAGAGGAAGCACGGCCCGACCAGACTGGCCCGCACGCTGAACATGGGAGGAAGGGAGGCGCCAGATCGCGCACACCGACCGCCGCAGAAGCCGCCGCCGGCCGCCAACGACCATCAGATCCCGTCGCCCGCGTGGTCAGGACACCAGATCCACCACCCGCACGGCTGTTAGCCGGCCGTGCCTTGCCAATGGAGCCGCCGCTCCAGATCCGGGGTTCCCCGCACAGAAGCAGGGCAACCGAGGCCTCGCCGCCACCATCTTTGGCGTCCCGGGCTTGCCCGGCGGCTGCCTCAGGAGGCGGCGAGGGTGGGGGTTCGGAGGAGGGGCAGCTAGGGTTCGGAGGAGGAGGCAGCTAGGGTTGGGAGGAGGAGGCGGCTAGCTCCTGGAATTTTCACATGTATAGATTCACGCCTGACTTCGACTCACTTGAAAGGCAAGAAGATGGAAAAGGACTATGCTTCTTAATTTCCAAGAAACAACTATATTAACTTAGCCAGTAGGCAAGATGCAGTATAACTTAGCTTTCTTTCAGAAATTTTGACATCCAATTCATTGAGTGAAACTGAAACCTTACCTCCACACCTCACGGAACCACCTAGCTAGTAGTAGGACATTTCTGGCCGCTAGAAAAATAGGCCTTGTCACAAGTTCATCAGCAGATGTTCGAGTAGTACAGTACGTTGCTCTTTGTGAGAGCACGCTAACATCAATGCTGTTTCCATACAGCCGTCATTGGCCGTTGTCGTGATCCTTCTGCTCAGTCGTATCTAAAACACATCTAAACTTGGCCTAATTCCAGTAGGAAATTCAGGTGGGGAAATTGAGGAGAAAGTACTATTTCTAACCATTTTGTGAGGATTATCGATGGATTTCTTGACATTGCCGAGAAATGATAAACAAATAGAAAACGGTCGATGAAGATACATTTCCACCAAGATTAGGCCAGTTCCCCACCCAGGCTTCAGTTCTGAATCTCCATCGGCGGCGGGCAGAAGCTTCAGTTTCAGCTGGCAGTGCAAATGATCTTTCCATCATGCTGAATTCAAAATGGGAAGTACGTACGACCACCAATGGAAAGTTGTAGCGAACAAAGAGCCAGCAAACAAAAATAAAAGCTTGGCTTTTGCTGACAAATAAGCAAGAGAGGCCTGAATTATCCAACTCCTTGGCATGCATTACACAGTGCACTGATTAAATAGCATTCACCAATCAAATTAAACGGTACTGCCCACATTATTACAGATCAGAAATAGTACTGAATAGTATACAGAATTCTCTCACACTCACTCACAAATAGTCATATGAAACAGTAGTCGGCCATACACGTCTGGTGCACATTGAAAATCACAGTGCACAATAAAACAAGCACATGGAAAGTAAGAACAAATCCTGATGGCTCCACATTCCTTCACTGATTCACGGACTTGTGATTCCTAGCCAACCTTCTCTTCTTTCTTCTCTTTTTTTGCGGGAAAATCTAACTAGAATTTTCTTCTGAGGCTAGCAAATGGATGAAAAAACATAACAAAAGTTAGTAGCAGATCATCATGACACAGCCCATTTTTCATGATACAAAAAAAAGAATGTAGAAAACAGGATTACAGTCTTACATGCTGGGTCTTCAAATCTTTGGTCGGGGATGTGCTTGATCTTCTGCCAATTTGGATGTCTGACTGTTTGACACGACTTCGTGAACTCACCACTGCAGTATGCAACACAAAACTTCTCAAGAGAACGGGGCAGTGTTGGAAGCGACCGGATATTCAAGCACCCTTCGATTTGTAGTTCCTTGAGCGATGTAAGGTGCTCCATATTGCCTGGTAAGGCATCCCAGTTGCACCGA
>NC_041381.1:613260-614582 GCF_002162155.2 Triticum dicoccoides | reverse complement strand
TGAACCTGCTGCTTGGTAACGCTTGGAGTGAGATAAGCCTGCCTATGCTCGGACATTCCAAGTTCTCACAAATTATGTACCGCAGGTTGATAAGGTTATCAAGTGTAAATTCCCAAATTTGGCCATGGCCATGACGACCAAAGTCCAGCAGCTGGATATGGTGAAGTTTCTTAGTTAGTGTGCTTGGTAAAATTACGGTGCATTCGAATGTCCTGAAAGAAAGATAGCATAGGTCCTTTAACTGGCCAATGGATTCTGGTATCGAGAACTTCTTGGGTTTGGTGATTTCAAGATGTTCCCGGCTAAAAGCAACCGCCAGTACCTGCAATTTTTGCAGCCCCTTGCATATATTGTCAATGACGTTTTCCTCAACTGTAGTACCCTTTTCAACAACATAAATTATGAGTGTTTGTAAATTTTCCAATCCAAGGATCTTTTCAGTAATCAATTCTCCATCATAATTCTCTACAAGAAGATGGCAGACGTCTTGGGGAACATCTCCTTTCCATCCTTCTCCTCTCTGACTCCTTGCATTCTCGATTCTGAAGCATTCCGTTCCACTAATCTTGTCTAATAAATCATGCAACAAGTCAGGAATTGTAAACCAATCAGGCCATTCTCCTCCTTGCTGAAGAAATGAGCATGACACTAACTCCTGAAAATAACTCTCAGCTATATCTTCCATGTCCTCCGTTGCACAACTGGTCTTTATAAACCCTTGTGCTACCCACAAGCGAACTAACACATCCCTTCTTAACTTGGATCTCTTGGGGAAAATACTGCAATATTTGAAGCTTCGCTGGAGATCTGGATTAAGTTGTTGATACCTCAACCAAAGAGCACCCATGGTCTCATTCAATATTTCCGGATTAAACTGCTGATAATAACATGGAATTAGCACTTTGGATGAATAATATAGTGATATTTGTCTATGGAACATAAATTTATAATTTAATTTAGAATGCTTGCATGGCATTAGTATGTAAAATATGGGTGCAACCAAATGTTCCCAAGAGTCCAAAAACAAATACGTTTTACATAGATACAAATTTGTGCTCATTTCGTGGGTGCAAACTTTCACGACAATATGAACTATTTTGAACTGAAAAGAAAAAAAAATATGTTTAAAAAAAAGAACTTTCGTGAAACATTTCTATCTACAGAATATTTATGTTGTAAATAGGGAAAACTTTGTTTTTGCCACTCTAGGTTTTGACCACTTTGCTTATGCCACTCTAGAATTTGACATTTCACTTTTGCCACTCTTAGTTTTTGATAATACATCACAATTGCCATTCTGTGGCAAAATCAATAATTTAAGA
>NC_041381.1:588010-612054 GCF_002162155.2 Triticum dicoccoides | reverse complement strand
CAAAGAGTGGTACTTTCTCTGTCGTTTCGGCTTATACCATGCCAAATGGGATCATCGATTGGTAGGAGAGGCGATGGCACGGGAGAGAAGCAAAGTCAATCAATAATATATGGCGTACAATTTGGCAAAATGATGTGCCTAGCTAAGGTAAAAAATGCATATGACATGCTCTGCATGGAAATCTTCTAGGTCATGTTACTCTAGCAAACCAGCATATTAAGGTTCTTCCACAATGATGGCATGTAATCAAGGAGCATCATAGGCTTGCCCATGAGTAGAAGACATACAAGATAACGTAGATAGCTATGGTTGTACATGCGGTAACATCAAAGTATGATGTAGCTATTATACCCCAAGGCTCAAGTGATTAAAGGTCGATGGTCGAGGCCCCCTCATGGCATGATTAATCTTAATGTCGATGATGCTTTCGATAAGGACATGCTACACTGAGCAGCAGGTGTAGTTTTGAGAGATTCCAGGAGCTTTCATTGTGGTGGAAACCTAAAGATTGACATGTGTAGTGATGCACTAACAACAGAGGCAATGACGTTGCGCTTTGGATTACAACTTAAACAGAAAATGGGTTGCAACAAAATGGTCACAATCTCCTACAATTCTAAGGTAATTGAGACCATGATCAATGGCGGAAGAATCTCAGGTCCTGTAGGGCATACTTTTATACGATAGTTTCCATATCTTATACGAATTTCCACGAACATTGGGTGAACATTGTAATAGAGAACCCAATTATGTGTCACATGTATAAGCTAAGATGGCGATATCGTCAGTGTGAAGATCCCTTCTTTGACCAATGATGTAGCAGTTATCACTATCTAATGAATACAGATACAAGGTAAAAAAATATGCATCAAAATTCAGGTTATAGATAACTTGGGCATCGGTGATGAAATGGTACAACCACTCTCCCGCAGAAATAAGCTAAGCATTATTGTTCTTACATGTGCGGATATGCAAATTGACACTTTCTCCTTCACAAAACGAATTTGTATAGAAGGTATTTATTCTAAAAAATATTACTCATCAAACTATATTTTTTTGTTGGATTTTATTCATGTTTTAAATATATTTTCATCACTAAGTATCAATAGTCCCTCCGTAAGGAGCATTCTCATTTTTATTCCATTTGTAAATCATGGTGTTAGACCAATGCATAAAAGTTGAACATAAATGTTTGAAAGTGCATATTCGCACCTAAGTATGTTTTATTTTGATGACGACAAACTAAAGGGACTAATAAGATGGCTATGTGTATGAGCAGGTTTTACTCCCATGAGCGAGTGGTGTCGAGGATCGATGACCCCTTAAAACTAAAGGGCTCAAGGAGGAATTTCCGGCAAGCATGTCCACCACTTACCGGGGCTCGACCGCTTGCATGGATAGGAGATGGGTAGAAGAATGGAACTCGCTCACTACAATGCCATGAACTCTGTCCATTGCGACATCATGTCTTAATAGGAATGATAGAATACCACATCAATGAAGTGTAACATCTATTCACGAGGTTGGTATCCAAAGAACCTCTATGTTAAGTGTGCTGGTCCTCCGACCAAACTTGTTGTCGGGTGCGCCACGAGTGAGGTCAAAGTGTGCAGCAAAGAAAAGTGTTGGTCTATGGTGCCAGTCTATGTCCCAGGTGGTATCCTGGTATAATGGACGTGAACTGGTTGTTATGTTGGGTGTTATACCCACCCTCATCTTCCTAGAGCTGGGTTTCCATGTTGGACTAGGGGAACGGTGGAAATGCCAAGATCGTTTCTGACTCACACAAACCATATTCCCCGGTGGGCTTTGTGGTTAAAAGATCAAATTTAGGAGGAAGAGAAGGAGCGGAAAGAAAATATGCTCAAGATAATCCTTGCCAGTCGGCGTTGAGGTGTCTGATTACAAATCACCACCCACAATATAAACTTTGGAGCCGCAGGAGGACGAAGCCCAGCTAGAGCAAGATAGTTGAGAGGCCACAAAGGTACCCATACTTCGTAGTATGTTCGTACGTGACCTGGTGCTACATGATCGGACCCTTCCTTCCCTAGGAGAGGATCAAAAATCATGGCCCTTCATCCATTCTCTAGAGTCAACTTATACATTAGCCATGCGTTACCGACTTAGATTGGAATCAATTATCACATGTGCTTACCTCTCACACAAGATACCATTTCCATCAACCCAAAGTCCAATGCCAAATGGGAAGGAAAAATCTAGGTTAATATGCAATTTTAGTGTTGGCCGGAGCATCATTGCATGAAACTTTCGCCTTCAGGGTAGTTGTTTTCACATGAATCATCTAGAGTTTTCACTGCCCGTCTTGGGCCAAAATCAAATGCAGACACTTCGACTCGTTCTCTGGTGCTCTTTGGTTCCACTGCGAGTGCCTGGTCAAATGTGTTGGAGGCTCAAGTGTCCCTTGTTCCTGGCTAGTGTCTGGGTTGCGACGTGATGCTAGAGGCAAACACTCTCGCCTTCTATCTATCTTCTCTCGGGGGATCTGGAGTCTCCGAGTAATTCAAGAAGGATCCTTCTGGCCTAACTCTCAGACCCATAGCTACCTTGCTTGACTGGGTTTGAATCATCCGTAGGTGCCAACTCGGAGCCTTTGTATGTGTAATTTCTGCACAAAACAACTAGTTTTTTTCCTCACTACATATACGCCACAATAACCCGTCGGGGTAGGTTGACCACTCCATTCCATACATTTTAGATCCATGGTTGAACTCCCTACCCTCTCAACTCTAATTTTTTATTCCTTGAGATATTTGTGCTGGATTTGGGAGGAGTTAACACTAAAATAGATATGCGCCCTTCCTCTCTCACTAACCATTTTCTTGATTTGCAAAATTCCAAGATTATTACTTTGATCTAGTTCCTCTTGGAGGTTGAATAGTCCCAAGCGGTAAGAATCATCAGTGAGGAATCAATTTATGATTTACCCTGCTGCTTGTAAAGTATTGAGGCCACCTAAAGGTCTACCACAAATGTTTTAGCATCGTTGTTATGGTGGTGGCTCAAAGATAGTAAGATGCTATCGAGTTTTCTTGAATTTAATGGAAAATAGAAAGATTTGATGATGATCAATCATTCGGTTAAGGTGGATCTCAACCAATCAATTTCTACTATATACGTACAACATTACAATGGTTAAACTAATTATTAGAAATGCAGGATAACCAATATGAAATGCTAGAAAAACTAACGCGCTGAAAGGATTCCCTCAGCGCCGAGGAGCCTTGGTGGCATCGAGAAACTTTGGTGTCCTGACACCTATCCAAACGGTGATTAGCTCCCCTCTAAGGAAGTGAACATCGGAATACTTCTTTATCTCCATGTGTCTTCAGTTACTTCTTATCTAATCTTGTTTACTTTGGTCCCTTGACCTTGCAAGTATCATATAGGTTGTGCTCACCTTAGTTTTATTAGGCAAACTTTATATTTTGCAATGACTATTCTAAAGGAAAGAGAGCTATATTTTGTAGACACCTATTCACCCCCCAATTGCATCCTACACTAAAATTTACATCTAAAATCATGATTTGGTCTGGTTCAACATGCTAATTCTTTGGATTTTGAAGTTTTACATATTAGCATGACATGATAACACTTTGGATGTAGTTCAACATGTCTTTTTTCCATCTATGGTTGAACCAAAGGAAACCTCCTTCTCAAAAAAAGGTTGAACCACCACTTGACAAAGTGTGGTTGAGTTGTAGGCATAGTTTAAAAATGGAACGAACTGTCCGTTTGAATGGAAAAGACTAAAACCGGCGGGCCCGTCTGTTCATTATGTTTCACAGACCGTCCCACCATTAGATGGGTGAAACCAGCTGAACCTCGCAGTTTTCTGCAAAATTGGTCAATAAACTTTGGTAGGTGAACACAATGAAGCCCAAAAATTATATTGGGAAAAGAGGGATTGAAAACCCACACTTGAGTCATCCGCCGTACCCAAGCCAATAACCACTATGTTAGGGTCATTTTGATGTCTATTATGAGGACACAATGCTATTTAACCATTTTCAGTACAAAATTAGCATATACTACCTCCGTCCGGGATTTTAAGTCCCGTGAGCAGGTTACAGGCGTCCTGAATTAGAGGGCCGCATGCAAAACGCTCGACCTTTTCTATTGGCTGGTTCTCGCGGTAGTTATTGCCTACGAAGGCACGCAACTAGGTGAGCAGATACTCATGTGCATGCAGCCAATGCATTCTTTTAGTTTAGCGAGCGGCCGCAGGAAATTAACAGGAGGAGCAAACGAATAATCAATGGGACAAGGAGACAGAGGGATTTTACACACTATGGTTGGTCAGACTCTTGCAGATTACTATGCACTGAGGCGTCTTGGTACACGCGTTTTGGTCTGGGGGCCCTTTAAACCCGGACCGAGGTAGTACTATATACTATTAATTATATTTTTTATGATAAAAACCATAAAATGGACCGGTTAACCAGCAGCCTAATCGGTGAAAACCTGAATGGAGAGGCCCACCGGTTCGGTCACCATTTCGGGTATTTTAAACTATTGTTGTAGGTGACTTCCATCTACTAGATGTTCAAATCCTAGTTTCAAATATTTTTCACGTCGTATAAATTCTAAGTCTTTAAATAAAGATATAAGTTCCATGGTGGTTAATTACTAAAAATGAAAGGGAGTGATATTATGTTGCATCTGAAAAGAGAAGCAAGTAATGTATTGGTTTTGAAGTCAATCCTTATCTTTAAAAGTGAACCTAAATCGTGCTTACCTTGTTAACATTATCATTTAGATCCAACCTCTCTCCTGTCAGTACCTCCGCGATTATTATACCAAGACTGTAGATATCAAGCCGGTGTGTGATTTCACCGTTGCAACATTCTGGTGCAACATAACCCCTGCACAATAGATGCGTCCGCGCTGAGTAACGGAATAAAAATGTGGAACTGTCAGGAGGCTTAGCAAACTTACGGTGTTCCGCGTATGTGTACAGTAAAAGTCTGGCTCTGCATTGGACGAAAGCACCTTGATAGACCAAAATCAGTAATTTTTGGTACCAAATTATCATCCAACAATATATTCTCTGGCTTTAGATCTAAGTGGACAATATTATTTTGATGAAGATAATGTAACCCCTGACAAATTCCTATTATAATTTGATACCGGTATGTCCAGTGAAGTCCGCAAGATGTATCTACGAAGGAGGAGAGGATAAAGCAAGCCGAGTATTATTTGACATACTTCAAGTCTATAGATAGTACATACGTGGTCATTATGTAAAAGAAGATAGCATATACATAGTGATATGTGGGATACTGAACCATGTGAAATTTAACGATGAAAATAAAGGATAAAAGAAACTTTGCGCCATATGATCCTACCCGTGATATACTCACGAAGACTCCCTTTAGGAAGAAACTCGAAGCAGAGCAACCTTTGTCGTACATCGGCCATGACCAATTTTCCTTCGTACTTTAACATACTGCCTTGCGTATCAGCACAATATCCCAGAAACCGTACTATATTTTTGTGCTTCACCATCATGAGACATTCAACTTCACGGAGGTACTCCTTCTCATACTTATACGTATTTGACATCCTTTTTACCGCCACGGTCCTATTCTCAAGAATTCCCTACATCGATAAGATGCCTTGTCAGCAACAACTTCAGTTTCCAGATAAAGTTTGATTAAATCCTTTCCGCAAAAAAAAAAGTTTGATTAAATCCCAAGGCAGCTCAGAGTTACTGTACCTTATAAACCTCCGCATATCCACCGGAGCCAATATTCAGCTCAGGAGAGAAGTCATTTGTGATTTCTTTGAGAAGTGACAGTGGCAGCGGCTGGGGCTCTGCCGTTTCATCACATAGCATGGACTCCAGGTCCCGTGGTGTGATAATAGATCGGCATTCCATTTGCAATTATATGTCACGGTACCCCTGAAACAAGAGCAAGCGCATTGTTTGTCGCCCTTCTTCATTTCCCATAGGGAAAGTTGTTTGCTTGACAGCATATACGAGTTGTCAAATCATAGGCCTACTACTAATTCTGGTTGCAGTTTTGATTAGTAAAAGAAACACACAGTCTACCTCCTTAAGATGACGGAGCGTAGGCAATGAGGACAAATTAGAAATGAAGAAGTTTCTGGGTCAAGGAATTTTTTTGTGATTACCTGGCGAGGCGGAGGCCCAGGCTTGAAATGATTTCTTCCAAACTAGGAAAACGGATGATTTCTCAAGCTGTCAAGGAAGACTTCCAGAGATCATGTCCATGTGAGAGAGCATGGGAGAGCTATATTAAGAAACGACTACCTAGTGAACACTTCACTAATAACTGCAATTTTTTTAAGAGCAAGCTCACCGCTACTGCTCGTGGTACGGAAGACTTCGCTTTTCCTCGTTGGCTCTGTGCTGCAGCTTCCTATGATGGATGTTGCTGCTGCTCAGCTTCTCCTCTTCTTCCTCTACCCGGCGAAGCCGACGACGAATGGTAGCGAGTGCTAGCTATTGTAGTGGTTGGAGTATAGAGCTCCAGGGCTTATGGCGATGGTGGTGAGGAGTCACCTCATTATATTTGCTCTCAACATGTACACCATTTGCTACATCCTGTCAACCTCGTCACTTCAACTCACCTTAATGGCAAAGAAGAAAAATGATGCACCCTAATTAATTTCCTAGCACAAGTTGGAGGATCGAACGTAGCTTTCATTCAGAACTCAATTAATTGATTGAAGCCGACTTCTTACTCAGAGCTTACTGGACTGGCTCTAACTGAGGGACAGCGACTAACTCCCTTCTAGTTTATAATTGTGTGTCTCGGTAATTAGTTTGACAAACGAAATTTTAGTCGTGCATCATAAAAAACCATACCACTGAATTTGTATAAAAAGAAGTTTTTTTAGATCACAGTACACGCAGACCCTACCCCTATGAGCACCTCCGAGAAACTGAGCCGGCATATCATCTTGAGATTGACGAAGTGACCAGAGGCGCCTCGTAGTCGATTGGAACGTCTACTCCCACTGAAATTAATCCAGGAATAATGCGAGCACCAGGATTTGAACCATGGTGGGCCGGGGATACGACTGTCCTCCTAACCATCCAAATATAAGTTGGTTCGCTAAAAGAAGTATTTTATTGCATATTTTTCTGAGACATTTCTTTTTTCTTTTCACGACGGGAGGTCAAGACCCCCCGACCTCTACATCACCGTGATGCACACAATTGTTTTCGCTAGAGTTGTTTTCTCGAAACGGAGGTTTGGACCCTCAGCCTGTGCATAATTTTGAACACAACTATTTTCACTGTAGTTATTTTCTTGAAAGGAAGGTCGTCACCATTGGCCTCTGCATCATTGTGATACACACAAATATTTTTACTATAGTTGTTTTTCGAAAGCAAGGTCAAGACCATTGACTCTGCATCGTTGTGGTACACACAACCATTTTCACTACACAGTTGATGCAAGACAAGGAGGCCAATGTCATATCATTCTTTTTTGTTATTTTTTAAAGGGTCCAGTATGACAATGCTATGTATGAGCTCAGCATTCGGTTTTTTAGAAGGAAAGGATTAGAAACACAACATCATATAGTCTACACGTCTTTCCTTCTAGGTTCATAGTGCACATTTGTCCTAGGTTCAGAAAAAGAAAGAAGCATTCAATCCAAATGAAAGCATAGTATATTGCATCCATGAAAATATTTGCAAAATATAACAAAACTCATTGTTTAAGGCGGCAGCAGGTATAATAATATTGTGTAGGTTGACTATAAGAGTTTTTTTTTTTGAGAAAGATGTGCTATAAAAAATGCCACATCAGATTTATGATAAGTTCAGGAGATAGATGACTGATGATAAGTGTTTTCCCGATATAAAACAAAAGTAGGCTACAGATTTATAGTCAGCTGCAATATGGGCAACAAGCTTTATATATTACTCCTTATTCTTTCATCCTCACTATGGGGAGTTCGACATAGTATAAAAAGATTGTGTAAGTGGAGTAATAAAGTTAGCCTCTCTAAAGTTAGCCAGGTATTAGTGACATACTAGATACGGATGTATCTAATACTAAAATGTAACTAGATACATCCGTATCTAGATAAATTTAAGACAAGAATTTTGAGACAGAAGGAGTAGTATATTGTGCATAACTAAACTACTATTCAGTTAATTGAGTGCAGATGATATGACAATGACATTTAACCACTAGCTAACTCCATTATTGGTTATGTCCGCTGTGTTAACCATCCTCACTATGGGGAGTTGGACATGAAACCACCCGTGGGGCCCAAAGATTAATGGAGTCGAGTACATGACGTTCAGGGCGTCGCTGGGGAGGCTGGCCGGTGAGATATTAGGCTGGTCATAGTGGGGAGTAATTAACTTAGACTAGTGTCATGCATATGACACTAGTCTAAGTTACTACCTTCATAATGCAAAGTAACATAATAGTAGTATCATAGATGGCTTCATTTACTAGCTCATAGACTCATCTTGTCTTGGAAAGCGCTATGTTACAGTAACATATTATGTTACCACCTCTCATTAATTACTTGCCACATAAGCAGAATTTTCTCGAAGAGCGCTATGTTACTAGCTAAGTTACTCCCACTATGACCAGCCTTAGAGTCAACAGCAATTAAACATGGGTGGGGCTCAAAGATTAATGGTGTACTATGAAAAACTGAGCGTGTGAACTACGCAAAGTATTCAAAATGTTTTCGCACAGCTGTACGCGCAGACCACCTAAAATTAACCATCGCTTGTGACATGTTTATCGAGTAGCCATTGAATGACCCCCTTGTCATCGTGGTGGTATTATTATGGCTGGTCGTGATTGATCTGACATCAAGCCATTTTGGTCATTTTCCTGGCCTAATTTCTAAGATGTGTTAAAATACACTCACATCTGTGACCCATGGTTATGGGTACAGGAAAATTATCAGAGGTACCGAAATTAATAATTAACTATATAGGGAATTGAAAACCCAAAACTACTATACTTTGTGACTGCGAATAATCAACATTAATCATGGCTAAAGATTTTTTTTTCTTTTCTTCTGGTTGCATCCCTGAGCAACCTGCATGAGATTGACCTGAAGATGCTTCAAAGTCAATTACATCAGTGTCTGGCACATGGTTTGCCTTCGCCAGTTGTTTGTGGCTGGATGCATCTCACTATTTCCATACAGTATCTTGTATTAATGATACATCTGTTGCCACAGCGCCCAAGATAATACATATATCCACATCAAATTCGTGGCCAACAAAATGAGAATAAAAAAATAAAAAGTTTCACCATATAAACAGAAGGATCCGGTTGGACATAAAAACTTGGTACATATAGAAAACTATTATATGGATGGGCAACTAGATTGACTGCTGATGATATATTGAGATAGCGCCAAAACAGACTCTATTATTGGCTGTGGTCGCTGTGTTAGCCCTGCTCATCGTGGTGGGTTCATGACTTGGAATAGGGAAGTTTGGACATGAAGGGGCCTGTGGGGTTCTATAGCTAATGGAGTTCATTGCATGGCTGTACGAACACGTCCGAGGAGGCTGTCAACCTGTCTGGCAAGATAATAGAGTGCCCATCAATTAAACATGGGTGGGGTTCAAATCAAAAATTAATGGATGGACTACAGAGCACATGCCACCTGTGCGGTTGGCCCGGTTGATGTGAGTAATGTGAACTGACAGGGCGGCCGGAGGACCAAACCATGAACCATGAACGCACAAGTCTTTCATTAACTTTACACAACTGCATGTGCAGACCACCAAACTTGTCGCCTCAGCTGTATGTCATATATCTTAAACTAGCTAGCTTACCTCGCAAGTGTGCACATTCGTGCTTTTTTTTCTCTTTGAACAGTGAAGGGCACCGAAGGACGCAGAACTTCATTATTCAAAGCGGTGCGCAACACGTCTTACAAACAGGACTCCAAAGAAACTGAAAATTATAGGCAAGTCCCTGATAGTTATGAAAAGGACCCTGAAACTGAAAAGAAAAGGTGATCGGGTCCAAACTGCTCTCCAGTGGATCCAATCATCGCCGGCGCCTGGGACGAACCACTTGGTCCGGCGAGACCTCTGCGGCTGCACCACAGACTCCACTTCAAGCAGCACTGCCTCCCTTGTTGGCATCAAGGACTGGAGGAATAAAACTGGCCGCCATTCAGCCTGAAGATTCAGTGGATCGTTAGAGAAGGCCGGCCAGCCATGGAGGGCGCCGTAGCTTCTCTGAATCCACTGTTGATTGTGCTCAGGATCCCCATCGTCTGCCTCCAGATTCACACCGGAAGCCCTTCTCTCGATCAGGGAACGACACCACCCTGGTCGGAAGCTAGGATCTGACGAGGCAAGACACACTCGGGTAGCAAATTGTTAGCCAATAAACCGTGCGTGTGTGCGTGCACTGGATGTGCCAGCTGCGGTTCTGGCCGCGTGCTGGCCGTGGTGTGTGTGCGTGTGTGTATAGGGCTGTTAGAGACCAGGTCCAGGGTGAGCGTGGCGATCGGGAAGGCTCGGCGCGTCGCGTGCGTTGCGGGCGCGCGCGGAGGACGCGGCCAGAGCGAGCTCGGTCGTGGGCGTCAGCAGGCAGGGGCGTGGAGAACGTGTCCATCGTGTGCCTGGGTATAAAACCCGTGTGTTGGTCATTGTAACAGCGAGGTGGTCGAGTTCGAGCTCGCCGGAAATACACAGGAGCCGTCTGTGCGGCAAGGTGTTCGAGCGCCTGGAAATCTTGTGTGTTGCCTCCTCTCGCTTCTTTCTTGTCTCCGGTGATCGTCGTGCTCCGGTGGTTCCATTTCTGCAACAACACAAACTACCCTGGGATCCTCTCCCTAAATCCCGTCCGCCACCGCGACAGCCGGTAGGAAGCGAGAGAGTAACCTCAGAGGTTTGATCCAGTGCCCCAACAAGCTTATTATTGGGGGATTCGCCATATCCGGCTCCTTCCTTAGGCCTCCACAATGGAGGCAGAGCAGAAGGGTCCAGCGGCGACCACCAGAGGCTGCTTGCAAGCTCCAGTGACCAACTCCCCGACGGCGTGACGCCAATCCACAGCACAAGGCCAAACACCACTAAAACGACAAACCTACACCTACTACCACAATAGACAGGAGCAGCCCAAGCTCCCCTCTCATCCCCACTCCAAGCAGCGGCGCCGCCGGAGGAGAAACAGAGAGGAGCCCGGGAAACCAAGGGGACTCTCAACGGGGAGGAGGAAAAGAGATAAAGGGCATTCGTGCTTTCAGGCTCACTCAAAGCTAATTATCTCCAATATGGAAGGTCTATCTTCCGGTTTTTGTTCCCTGCAGCGTATTGCTATGTGGATGCATCTAGTTACTTGCTGGTATTGTAGTAATGTTGGTGGCTTATTCCACCTGTGTCGATGCATCTATTGCTATGTCAATTATTTTGAATCATAGACGACTCTTACAGCACAATCTATGTCAATGTTATGGTGTGAATGTGCATATCCAGCTGGCAATATTTTTAGTTCAAAGCCAGACGTTAGCCTAACAGTCTGTGTATCAGCCACGCAGGCCCACTGGTCAGTGGTAGTAAGCGCCACATCACCAGAGTTGACCCAGTCAACTGGTGAACTGGGTCCGTGGGGCCCAGCCGCCAGCGACTCGAGGTGGCCCACTAGTCAGTGGTAGTAAGCGCCATGTCACCAGAGTTGATCCGGTCAACTGGTGAACTGGGTCCACAGGGCCCAGCTGCCAGCGAATCGAGGTGGCCCACTGGTCAGACCACGTTGGCGGCGGCGCCTGACACTGCTCCGGCGAGGCTTTTCGCGGCGGCCGAACGCCGCCGAGCCTCGGAATCGCGCTACGGTTAGCTATTTTGCGTGCGGTTGGTCACGTTAGAACGGGCACTTCGAACCGCGTCCATCTAGCCTACTAGCGCGGCCTGGGGCGACCGGAGTTGGCCGGACGGTGAGGTACAGTGGCGGCCGGAATCGGAACTCGGTGCATCCGTTGCTCCGGAACGTTTGCGCGCGAAGTAAACCTACAGGGAGTACTAGGATGCCTCCCTGAGCACGATGGCATGCTTGCTTGACCATGGCACGGGCTACAACGTTGACGGTGAGCTCTACAGCGGAGCCCGAGCACGACAACGACGGCGCGCTCAGGACAGCGAGCTACGGTAAAAACGCAGGCAACCAGAGGGAGGGGAGAGGGATGGATGCTCACAGTGGGGCGCACGGTGGCCGCTGGTAGCTTAGGAGCGCGGAATCGGAGCGGATCGAACGTTGGCGTAGCGGTGGCCGCAGTTGGGGAAGAAGACACGAGCAACGATGGTGGCGCTTCCCGGGCTCGCTGTGTCGGCAGCTCGCCGGTGCTAGTGCACGTGTCCACGACGGCGACGACACGGGGAGGAGGGAGACGGCGATGGGTTTGTTGGGCTGGGCCTGCACACTGCGCACTAAGGCCCAGCCAACAGTGGCCCTTTTCCTTTTTCGTTATTTCTTTTCTGTTTTTCTGTTTCTATTTCTGTTTTGCATTTCTTTTAGCACTATTTAATTTTTTTAAAATATGAGCCCTGTCCATTTAAATACTAGTACGCAGCATACCTCATTGCCAGAAGGTGACTATTTCATTTGAATTTTTGATTGAAAGTAATGGATTAGAGGGGTGCTGTTTTGGTACTGTTTCTTGATGTTAGAGTCACTTACCTAATTCAATTAATATTGATCTTATTTTTATAGTCACCTTGGGAATATTTTCCACATTATGAACATTTTAGTTCCTGGATATGAACAACTTTTATTTTCACTTTAAGTTTTAAAATCCATTTGAATTGGAATTTGAAATGAGATTTGATACTGTTGATGATCAAGCACTGTTAAGCATGGTGACTTGGCATTATCAAGAGGATGATCAATGTAGTAATACAGGGGGGTGTTACACAGCTCTCTCTAGAGCGAAACTGAAACATAGCCACGAAATTTCCCTCCCACGGGCTCGCGGGCTGAGCTCTCTTATCCCATCCAATTTTAAGTCACTCGCCTCTGAAAAAGAAAAAATGGAGTCGTTCGACTTGATGTACACGACTAGCCTCTTGACCGCTCGATTCATCCATTAGTCTACACGAGATTTGCAGTCGATACCATAGTTGCGACTCATAGACCAGTCCATCGACTAGTCTCGACCCGTCCTTCGACTCGTAATCAGTGACTCTTAAGCAAGCAAGACGTGCCAACTGAATATGGGGATAACATTATACATCAAGAGATTATATATATTATCTTATACGAGTAGAATCTTATCATACTGCTGTTGAAAACAACTATGAGATAGGAAATCCATGGCTGCCGGACCTAGAAACTCTCCTCCTTCTGGAACAGTATTGATCCAACCATGACGGCGATTCCAGTTACCGCAATCGTAAGGAGAAGCCGCCTGTGTTGTGCAGCAAGCACAGCACGCACTGGTCGTACCAGTGGAGGAGGCCGCACTTCTCTCTCTGGAATGGTTCTGGCACTGAAATTTCAAACATCTGATTAGCTAAGAGGTCTATTATATAGTACCTTCAAAATTCTAGCAACAATATACTTGCTTACAAAATCAAAACAAGAAAACATCAACACAAATGGATTGCATTTTGAATTACATTGACTGAGTATGTAAGGATCCCGTCTAGGGTATACTATTTGCAGATAATAATGGATTGCATTTAGTTTAGCAACACAAATAAAGATCACTGAAAACAAGCAGTCAAAGTATGGACTGTGCAATACTAATATTTAAATGGATCATACGTTGTACGATACCTGATAACCAAGATAACAAAATTCAACAATTCCTTGGGACATGTGGGAACATGTTTACCTTGATGATTCTCCAGAACCATATGAGCTAACGTGGCACTGCATTTCGTGCCCTATCCATTCACGAAGTCTAATATACTTCTTGCATGTTTGACAAAACTCTCTTCGGTTTCCACATACATCCTGTATCTTCAACTACTATGATCAGAACAAATCGACATGTATCAAACAAACTCAAATAAATATGTGCCTTCAAAGGTAAACAACAAACTACACCTGATGTTCTTGAATATCAATTGCAGGCAATTCGTAATCACAATATCCACACACAACCATCCTCTGTGTGCACTGTTCACTTTTATGAAGATCAAGTATCTCCGGCCCTAAGGTTTCTTTGCAGAGGGAGCAATTTGCCTGCATTTGATAAGATACACTTATTGCAAGTGTACAACAAAGAAAAAAACAGAAGCTGTTATCAAAATCCTGGAATATATGCATTTTACTCCACTTGTTCCTATGGAAAGCAATGTTGCATTAGCTCCTGGTTTCAATTGTGATAAAATTAGCATGGCAGGAGAAATGTGCTTTTCTGATTTGCAGGTACAAGAAAAGGCGAACAAGCTAAGGAGATGTGTGTGTCCAGTTTACAAGTACAAGAAGAAGATAACTAGTCATCATGTGCTGGAAGAATATTAGTTCCTATTATTTTGATTCTAACACGGCTTGGTTTCTATACCAACATTTAGGAGTCAAAGAGTTGTTCCAAGGTTGAGATTCATAGACTAATCGTGACTAGTCTAGACTAGTTCGACACTAGTCGACATGGTACTGTAGCACTGAACTTACATTACATAAGTACTAATACCTAGTAGTAGTATGTAGTACTGCACTATATAAGCGGCTGCTGAGCACACTGTCTGATATATCTCTGGTGTTGTAGATTGTAATTCTAGCTCTGCTCAAACCTAAGGATGTTAAATTGAAACAAGCAAACCTAAATCAGGAACTAGCAGTAGATGAACCAGCCAAGGAGCAAGCAATAGAGGAACCATATGAGGATAATAGAAGGGAGCAATTACTTGCAATGGGAGGATCCAGGAGCAGATGAACCAGCCCAAGAACCAGCAGAGATAGGGGTGGACCTGGATAGCAGAACCAACAAAGAGGGAGAGCTCCAGAGGAGTGGGCCGGATCCAGCGGAGGAGCAGAAGTAGCGGAGGGTGGGCGTCGCGATTCTCCTTGCAACTGCTGGTGGCGGCGGCGGCGGGCCAGTGGTAGCTGGCGGCGCCGTGTCCCAGCGGAGGCATCTCTCTCTGGAGCGAAACTGAAACCTAGCCACGAAATTTCCCTCCCACGGGCTCGCGGGCTGAGCTCTCTTATCCCCTAAAATTTTAAGTCACTAGCCTTTAAAAAGAAAATTGAGTCGTTCGACTTAATGTACACGACTAGTCTCTCGACCGCTCGACTCGTCGAATTAGTCTACACGACATTTGCAGTCGACACCACAGTTGGGACTCAATAGACTAGTCCATCGACTAGTCCTTCGACTCGTAATCAGTGTTACCGGACAACATTTTGATGATTGATCTTCATCAAGCTATTGGTCCCACGACAAAATGACACATTATGAACTGTGTTGGTTGACATGCATCCTCTTCACAGCAACAACACCACCGTCTCGTAGTTCACCCTGTTCGTCAGCGTTTAAATGATGCTCAGCCCTACAATACCAGAACAGAGTGGCCAAGTTCTGTTTCTACTGGTGGACCTTTTATTTAACAAAACAATAGGAGAGTTTCTACTGTAATTCTATTAATAAATTAAAGTTTTCAATACTAAAGGTTAGAAAACAAAACACGATATATCGGTGGTACTTTTAAATTGTAGTTGTAATATTTGACTGGGCTCCTCGTCTATGTATTTCGACCTGGAAACAAACACAGCCATGCGCAGGGTCCGGGAAGGGTCCGACCACTTTGGGTATAGTCCAGTACACTTTCGTCCCCCTTTCTAGGTAACCTACGTATTTCGACCTGGAAACAAACGCAGGGTCCGGGGAAGGATCCGACCACTTTGGGTATAGTCCAGTACACTTTTGTCCCCCTTTCTAGGTAACCTACGTATTTTGACGGTCCGGGGAAGGGTCCGACCACTTTGGGTCTATAGTATGCAGCCTTTTCCAACATTTCTGCAAGAGACTGTTTCCAGGACTCGAACCCATGACCTCATGGTCACAAGGCAACAGCTTTACGGCTGCCCCAAGGCTCCCCTTCCTGATCTCGATACTACTGTTCTCTTTTTTTACTTCAAACGATGCATCTCTTTTCACAGTTTAATTACAAGGTATCTTAAACTAGTTAGCTTACCTGGACAGTGTGACCGTATGTGCTTCCAGATTCACTCGGAATGCTGATTATTTCACATACAGAAGGTCTATCTTCCAGTTCTTCTACCCTGCTGTGTATTGCTATTTCCATTCGGAGGTATAAAGAAAGACCAAACAAGGAAGAATTAGAAATGCATGCATCAAGCTCTTCATAGATTTCACAAACTGGTTATCAAAAATGGCAGGAGGGAATGAACTGTGAAAAATCAAGTATAAATACCAGGAACAGGTAGACGTGAGGACTTCGGCAGCATATGAGCCCTGATGACAATAATCATGTAACAACATTAAAATGGCGTCAAAATTTGTTCTTCTTCTTTTACCCTTCATACTATCATATTTGGAACATTTTAAACCCATTCCAAATTTTTGGAAGGACAAAATCCTAAATTTTCTAAAATATGAAAGCATTTATACATGTAAATATTGATTCAAAAATATGAAAAATGACAACTTTTTTTCCTTTGCAAAGCACTGCACAAAGTAAAGGAGAGGGAGGTGGCTTTTGATTTTACAAGGGAAATTAGTGTACCTGCTATGAACTTCATTGTTCTCATATATCTTCCCTTGAGCCTTCACGTGTCACCATTCCTCTACCTTTGTCATCATAATAGATGGGACCCCTCAATTGCACCTCAGGATTTCCTGGATCATTTCTAATGGCTTTCAGCAAGGCAGACCTTGCATTAACGCCTCTACAACAAATTTTTGCAGAGATCTCTTTAATTCCTGATGACAAGTGCTCGATGATGATAGGTGTAGCTCCTTGTTCATCCACTATCGGGGTATTGAAGCTCAGCTTGAGCTTCCCGAGAATAGGCATTGCATCTGCTTCAAATTTTAGCCAAGGCACAGTGCACTTGAACTTGAAGTATGTGAGAACTTTGAATCCTCCCTTGCCAAAGACAATCCTTTCTGCAGTCATTGTCGGTAAATGCAACGACAGCGCTGCAAGAGCAGGTAGTACTTTCAGTATATTAATATTTTCCTTTGATAGCTCCCCAACTGCAATCTTAAGAATGCGGAGTTTGGTGAGTTCTCCAAGCCACTTGGGGAGTTTGGAGAAGATGCAACAGCGATACGACAACTCGATTCTCTGAAGATGGGCTGGGGCAGGGGACACCATGCACAAGCCGTCACAGGAAATGCGCATCCTTGAAACATGAGCTTCATCCTTCAGAGTATATACATTAGAGGATTCTGCAGTGGGTAGAAGAGTTACAGACTGCAGGATGCTGAGTTTCTTAAGAACTGAGCCCAGGAGTTGCATATTATTTTCAAGACTGTCAGCAGGCTGTGCTGTAGAACGGGTCAGCTGAAGATCCTGGAGATTTATCAGCTCACCAAGATCCCTCAGATTATCTTCTGAGTTACGGCCGAGATCAAAATACCCCAGAGTGCGAAGACATGTCATTCGGCCAACCCCATGAGGCAGAATAGACTCACTCGGAAGGCAGAGGTGCAACAACTTCTCCAGTTGAACAATACCAGACGGAACAGAAGATAATCTTGAATCTACTTGCAAAGTACCCAAGTGTCGCAGCCTTTGAATGTTGCCCGGAAGCTTGATAGTGATATTACACTCAATCTTCAGATATCTCAATCGATATAGCTCACCAATTGTAGCCAGATCAAAAATCTCATCTTTATCAGACCAAATATGAAGAACTAAAACTTGAAGAAGCCCATAATGCACAATGGAAGGTGCACATTTGAAGAATCCAGAAAATAGAAGTGATCTAACTTGGGATATTCTCATATTCTCTGGTATATTATTTGCACCTTTTGCACCTCCCAACTGGACAGACAGTCGACGAACCTTGTCCGAAAGTCCAAGAATTGTTTGAAAATAATTCACAATAGTGACGAAATTCTCCTCCATGGATTTTTGTCTTATAAGATCCAGTACCATGTGGTGAAGTGTACATGACAACACATCACCATTATGATTGGTATCCACAGATTGGACCAGTCCACTACTGATGAGAGCATCAAAATAGTAACCTGCAGTATCCTCTATGTCTTGTCCTTGTACAGAGCCGATGAAACCTTCAGCTAACCATTGCTTCACCAATTCATCCTTCCAGACCGTGTATCCCTCGGGATACATATTCAGATATAACAAGCAAGTCTTCAAACGGGGTGGGAGATTATTATACTCAAGGTTTAGAGCTTCTTTCATCCTTTTGGAACTAGGATATGTGGTACAACTGCCCTCAGATTTTCCTGATTGATCGTCATTAAGAGGAGTAATCTCATATATATGCTTTAACTGATAACTGCAGCATGCCAGGGCTACATCCTCAACCTGTGTTGTTGTTATTATTCTGCAATAATCACCATCAGCAAGAGCTCGGATGATAATATCCCAGGTTGACGTGGTCCATAGGTCATCTACTATAATTAAGTACCTGCAGATTTTTTTTGCCATTAGACATTTTTCTTGACAAAAAAGACAAGAGGTAAATAAACATAACAAGATTAAAAATAGCTAAGACAAACTACACAGCTAAGTATGTATATTATTAGGGGAGAAAACATCAAGTTAAAAAGCTCCTTCATATTCACCCCCTTCTAGTTAAAGAGCTTTTTCCCGCTTTAGCACATAGTATTGCATCTACTTGCAGAGTACCCAAGTGTCACAGCCTTCGAATCTTTCCTGGAAGCTTCACGGTCATATTTGTTAGACTGTATTTACATGTGTATATTGTAACGTTGTATACCACCTCATTATATATATATATATATATATATGTGATAGGCCACCCCTAGAGGATTGTGCCGGTTCCCCCCAAAGCCTATTGTCTTACATGATATCACGCTAGGTTACGTCCGCTTCCGCCTAAAAACCCTAAACCGCCGCCGCCGCCGCCGCCGCCGCCGCCGCCGCCGCGCCCGCCGTCGCCGTCGCCCGACTGCTATGACGTCCGCCGCTGCGTCCGGCTCCACCGCCACCGGTTTTCTGCCGGCCTCCCTCGCGGCACTTCTCTCGAGGCCGCTGGATGCCGCCTCCCTTCAGGCGCCAATCGGGACACGAAGCGTCGGCTCCCTCTTCGCGCTCCCGCCGGCTGCTACTTCGCCCGGGCAGGCGCTTGTGGCCCACACCGCCGCCGCCCCGTCAAACGCGGCTGTCGCGCCCTCGGCCACTGCGCCGCTGGTGGCGGAGGACGTCGCGCTGGCAGGCTTCGCGGCGTCAACCGCGGCCATCGCGCCCTCTGTCACCGCGCCGGCTGCCCCTCTGACTGTCTCCACGGTGGTCTCACCTCAGCCAGTCTCCTCGATGGGATCGCAGCCGCCGCCGCCGTTTCACTTCGGCCATCTCATCACCATCAAGTTGTCGTCGGACAATTACATCTTCTGGCGCGCGCAGGTTCTTCCGCTTCTTGGGAGTCACTATCTGCTTGGCTATGTCGACGGCTCTCTCCCTTGCCCTCCTGCGCTGGTTGACAGCGTGCACGGTCCGGTCTATAATCCGGCTCACCGTGTCTGGACAGGGCAGGATCAGGCGAACCTCTCCTCCATCCAGGGGTCGCTCTCTCCGGCCGTTGCTGGGCTTGTTGTCTTCGCCAAGACGTCCCACGAGGCATGGACTATTCTTGAGCGCTCGTTTGCGGCACAGTCGCAGGCTCGTGTATCTGGGCTCCGTCGCCAACTTGGGGAGTGTCAGAAGCTTGACTCCACCGCCACTGAGTTCTACAACAAAGTCAAGAGTCTCGCCGACACGCTGGCCTCCATTGGACAGCCCCTCACCGACTCCGAGTTCAACTCATTTTTTGTCAATGGTCTTGATGAGGAGTATGACGCCCTAGTCGAGATCATCAATGAGAGGGGCAACTCCACGCCCATGCCAGCACACGAGGTCTTTTCACACCTCCTGCTTACTGAGCAACGAGTCGAGAGGGCGCCGTTGTCCCTGGATCGGCGCGTCGATCCAGGGGCAACGGCGCCCTCTCGGCAAACGCCGCCACCAAGGGTGGTCGCTCCTCTGCTTCATCCAGGGCTCCTTCGGGGCAGTCACCACCACCCGCCTCGGCCCCTCCTCCTACTGCGACGCTACCAGGGGCTGGCGGTCCACGTGTGTGCCAGCTTTGTGGTCGCGATGGGCACTGGGCCTCGAAGTGTCACAAGCGCTTCCAGCGGGGTTTTCTTGGTCTCGGCAATGACGGGAAGGATACACTTAACTTTGCTCGTCAGGTCGCCATGGCTGATCGTCCGCCGCCGCAGAAGCCACAGGGACACATTCAGTCCTACTCCATTGATCCCCACTGGTACATGGACTCTGGGGCGACAGAGCACCTGACCAGTGAGATGGGGAAGCTTCACACTCGTGAACCCTACCATGGCTCCGACAAGATCCACACCGCCAATGGAGCAGGTATGCACATCTCTCATATTGGTCAAGCATCACTTCTCACTAGACATGCCAATAGGAGTCTTCAACTTCGCAATGTTCTTCGAGTTCCATCTGTGACACGTAATCTTCTTTCAGTTCCTAAACTCACTCGTGATAATAACGTGCTTTGTGAATTTCATCATTTTGATCTTTTTATTAAGGATCGGGGCACGAGGGACATTCTTCTTAGTGGGCGGCTCTGCCAAGGTCTCTATCGTCTGGAGCATCCTGGCGTCGCTCGCGTCTTCAGTGGAGTTCGGGTATCTCCGTCACAGTGGCATGCTCGTCTTGGTCACCCGGCCACACCTATTGTCCGGCATGTTTTGCGTCGTCATCAACTTCCTAGTGTGTCTAGTAATAAAGATGTAGCAGTGTGTGATGCTTGTCAGCAGGGGAAGAGTCATCAACTTCCCTTTTTGGAGTCCAGTCGTGAGGTGAAACATCCTTTAGAACTTGTGTTTTCAGATGTATGGGGTCCTGCTCAGACTTCTGTTAGTGGTCATAATTACTATATCAGTTTTGTTGATGCTTACAGCCGCTTTACCTGGCTTTATCTTATCAAACGTAAATCTGATGTGTTTGACATTTTTGTTCAGTTCCAAAAACATGTTGAACGCCTTCTCAAGCACAAAATTGTTCATGTTCAGTCGGACTGGGGTGGCGAGTATCGCAACCTCAACTCCTTCTTTCAGTCGCTTGGGATCACTCAACGTTTAGCATGTCCACATACACATCAGCAGAATGGTTCAGTAGAACGTAAGCATCGTCACATTGTTGAAGCTGGTCTGGCTCTTTTGGCCCATGCATCTGTTCCGTTTCGTTTTTGGAGTGATGCTTTCACCACTGCATGTTTTCTCATCAATCGTACTCCCACTCGTGTTTTGAATATGAAGACTCCCATTGAAGTTCTCCTTAATGAACAACCGGACTACACCTTTTTCAAGGTGTTTGGGTGTGCTTGTTGAGTTTCGTTCCAAGAAGTGTGTTTTTCTTGGTTATAGCTCTCTTCATAAAGGATACAAATGTCTTCATGTGCCCACTAATCGTGTCTACATCTCTCGGGATGTTGTGTTTGATGAGCATGTTTTTCCCTTTGCCAAACTCCCTGTGTCCACTACTGAGCCACCTGTCATGCATTCATCCTCTGTTGCTTCTGACCAATTTGATGATGTTGCATATTCTCCTCTATTGTTGCCTAACCATGGTGCAGGCACTGGTCGTGGGGCTCGTTTGGAGATTCTGGAAGTGCCATCTTCCTCTTCGTCGCCATCGCCTTCATCCTCGGCATCTTCTGTTGTGCATGAGGAGCACATGGCGCCCCTGCATGGCCTGGGTTTCCGTGCTCATGCACGGCCGATCGACGCCCTGGCCCGGTCGCCTCTGGCTTCTGGGCTGCCTTCGCCATCGTCGCGCCCTACAACCCCGCCGACTGGGCCGGCCTCCTCGGTCCCCGTCTCGCCCAGGGCGTCGGGGCAGTCATCACCAGGCCTGGCCTCGCCCGCCCCTGCCTCGCCCAGGGTGTCTGGGCCCTTCTCACCAGGGCCGGCCTCGCCTGCTCTCGCGTCGCCAAGGCCGTCTGGGCCGGCGTCACCGGAGCTGGCCTCGCCCACTCTCGGTTCGCCCATGGCCTCTGAGCCCCTGTCGTCGGGCCAGTCTTCGCCATGCAGCCCGGAGTCGTCTGTCCCGAGCTCGCCTGAGGTGATTCCTGCATCTCCGGCGACCGTCACGTCTCCGTCACCTTCGCCTCCGCCGGCTCCTGCTGCTGCTCTACGTCCACATACGCGCAGTCGGAGTGGCATTTTTCAGCCTAAGCAACGTCACGATGGCACAGTTGCTTGGTTAGCGGCGTGCATGTCTGCTGCTCTCGCAGATCCATCCTCTGAGCCACGCACGTATCAAGCTGCTATGCGCATTCCTCATTGGAGAGAGGCCATGGAGCAGGAGTATCAAGCACTTCTTCGCAATCAGACATGGACTCTTGTTCCTCCACAATCACGGGTAAATGTCATTGATTGCAAATGGGTTTTCAAAGTGAAGAGGCATTCTGATGGGTCCATTGAGCGCTATAAGGCTCGTCTGGTTGCTCGTGGTTTTCGACAGCGTTTTGGACTTGACTATGAAGACACCTTCAATCCAGTGGTCAAGCCTACTACCATCAGACTTCTTCTCTCTCTGGCTGTTACTCGAGGTTGGTTTCTTCGTCAGCTTAATGTTCAAAATGCTTTTCTTCATGGTGTCTTGGCGGAGGAGGTTTACATGCGCCAGCCTCCGGGTTTCTCTGATCCGGATCGCCCTGATCATCTCTGTCGTCTGTCCAAGGCAATTTATGGTCTGAAGCAGGCTCCTCGTGCTTGGCATGCTCGTCTTGCAATGGCTCTTCGTGCTCATGGTTTTGCATCATCAACTGCTGACTCCTCATTGTTTCTTCTTCAAAGGCCTGAGGTTACTATGTACTTGTTGGTCTTTGTAGATGATATCATTTTGGTCAGCTCCTCTCAGTCGGCTGCTACTGCGCTTGTTCGCTCACTTGGTGCTGATTTTGCGGTCAAGGACCTTGGGAAGCTTCATTACTTTCTTGGTGTGGAGGTTACTTCTCATGATGCTGGCCTTGTTATGACGCAGAAGAAGTACTCTCTGGATTTGTTGCAGCGAGCTGGGATGCTTAAGTGCAAACCGACGACTACACCCATGTCTACCACTGATAAGCTCAATGCTGTTGATGGTGTGCTTCTTTCTTCTTCTGATGCGACAGAGTACAGGAGTATTGTTGGTGGGCTCCAGTACTTGACGATCACGCGACCAGACATTTCCTATGCTGTTAACCGAGTCTGCCAGTATCTGCAGTCACCCCGTGACACTCATTGGTCTGCTGTTAAGCGGATTTTGCGCTATATTCGTTTCACGGTGGCTCATGGTTTGCATATTCGGCCGTCTGACTCTGGTTGTCTTTCAGCATATTCTGATGCAGACTGGGCTGGCAATCCGGATGACAGGCGATCCACGGGGGGTTATGCTGTCTTCTTTGGCTCTAACCTGATTGCTTGGAGTGCTCGGAAACAGGCTACTGTCTCGCGTAGCAGTACTGAGGCTGAGTATAAGGCTGTGGCCAATGCCACATCAGAAATCATCTGGGTACAGTCCTTGCTTCAGGAGTTAAGTATACCCCAATCACAGCCTCCTGTTCTTTGGTGTGATAACATCGGCGTTACATACCTTTCTGCAAATCCGGTATTCCATGCCCGAACGAAACACATTGAAGTTGACTATCACTTTGTGCGTGAACGTGTCTCTCAGAAGCAACTACAGATCAAGTTTATTTCTTCCAAGGATCAACTTGCTGACATCTTCACCAAGCCATTGCCTTTGCCACAGTTTGAGGCTTGCAGGCGCAATCTTACCCTTCTAGATTCATTAGAAAGTGGCTAAGATTGAGGGAGGGTGTTAGACTGTATTTACATGTGTATATTGTAACGTTGTATACCACCTCATTATATAT
>NC_041381.1:555943-587842 GCF_002162155.2 Triticum dicoccoides | reverse complement strand
AGGCCACCCCTAGAGGGTTGTACCGGTTCCCCCCAAAGCCTATTGTCTTACAATATTACTCTTGATCTTCTGATATCTCAGTCAATATAGTTCACCAATTGTAGTGCGATCAAAATTGGAGTAAGTATGTGGACTAATGGTGTGGGGCACTATGGAAGAGGTGTGAGCAGATTTTTGGAACCTAGCTAGGGACGCCTGTATTCAAGATCTCAATATGAGTCCCCAAAATTGAGAGAGATTCTTACGCAGAACATGGTTTCAAACGAAGTTTTTGAATTGACATCTAAGTTTCTAAGCTAATCTAAATGTGAACTTCACTCGCACGTGAGTCTCACGACAGGCATATACCACAAGAACGTGGAAATTTGTGGTCTACATTTTGTGAACAGTAAAAGCAGTGACCAGAGTATTTTTCTAGAGAATGTTCATGCTTTGCTGGATTAACTATGCTTTTTGGAAATATAAAGTGAATATGCACCTGTCCTTGAATACTTTAATTTGGAAGATTGTGAAAAGTATTCTTACTACTTTGTGTTGTCTAGACATCACTATGTATCTGAAGTTCTGAACACAAAGAACATCCACATCAATACTCAAGAAACTGATCTTCATTACTTTGCGCCCCAATTTAGCTCAGTCGAGTGAGCCACCTCGAGGATGCCAAGTCGATTTCTATGTTGAAGAGATTCATGAGGGCACATCATCAATCAAGGAACGAGAATTGATCTCCTTTTAGAAGGTTGGCCGATTCACAACGATGGAGAATGAAACCATGAGTGTAAGACAATAGTCTTTGGGGGGAACCGGCACAACCCTCTAGGGGTGGCCTATCACATATATATATAATGAGGTGGTATACAACGTTACAATATACACATGTAAATACAGTCTAACACCCTCCCTCAATCTTAGCCACTTTCTAATGAATCTAGAAGGGTAAGATTGCGCCTGCAAGTCTCAAACTGTGGCAAAGGCAATGGCTTGGTGAAGATGTCAGCAAGTTGATCCTTGGAAGAAATAAACTTGATCTGTAGTTGTTTCTGAGAGACACGTTCACGCACAAAGTGATAGTCAACTTCAATGTGTTTCGTTCGGGCATGGAATACCGGATTTGCAGAAAGGTATGTAGCACCGATGTTATCACACCAAAGAACAGGAGGTTGTGATTGGGGTATACTTAACTCCTGAAGCAAGGACTGTACCCAGATAATCTCTGATGTGGCATTGGCCACAGCCTTATACTCAGCCTCAGTACTGCTACGCGAGACAGTAGCCTGTTTCCGAGCACTCCAAGCAATCAGGTTAGAGCCAAAGAAGACAGCATAACCCCCCGTGGATCGCCTGTCATCCGGATTGCCAGCCCAGTCTGCATCAGAATATGCTGAAAGACAACCAGAGTCAGACGGCCGAATATGCAAACCATGAGCCACCGTGAAACGAATATAGCGCAAAATCCGCTTAACAGCAGACCAATGAGTGTCACGGGGTGACTGCAGATACTGGCAGACTCGGTTAACAGCATAGGAAATGTCTGGTCGCGTGATCGTCAAGTACTGGAGCCCACCAACAATACTCCGGTACTCGGTCGCATCAGAAGAAGAAAGAAGCACACCATCAACAGCATTGAGCTTATCAGTGGTAGACATGGGTGTAGTCGTCGGTTTGCACTTAAGCATCCCAGCTCGCTGCAACAAATCCAGAGAGTACTTCTTCTGCGTCATAACAAGGCCAGCAGCACGAGAAGTAACCTCCACACCAAGAAAGTAATGAAGCTTCCCAAGGTCCTTGACCGCAAAATCAGCACCAAGTAAGCGAACAAGCGCAGTAGCAGCCGACTGAGAGGAGCTGACCAAAATGATATCATCTACATAGACCAACAAGTACATAGTAACCTCAGGCCTTTGAAGAAGAAACAATGAGGAGTCAGCAGTTGATGATGCAAAACCATGAGCACGAAGAGCCATTGCAAGACGAGCATGCCAAGCACGAGGAGCCTGCTTCAGACCATAAATTGCCTTGGACAGACGACAGAGATGATCAGGGCGATCCGGATCAGAGAAACCCGGAGGCTGGCGCATGTAAACCTCCTCCGCCAAGACACCATGAAGAAAAGCATTTTGAACATCAAGCTGACGAAGAAACCAACCTCGAGTAACAGCCAGAGAGAGAAGAAGTCTGATGGTAGTAGGCTTGACCACTGGACTGAAGGTGTCTTCATAGTCAAGTCCAAAACGCTGTCGAAAACCACGAGCAACCAGACGAGCCTTATAGCGCTCAATGGACCCATCAGAATGCCTCTTCACTTTGAAAACCCATTTGCAATCAATGACATTTACCCGTGATTGTGGAGGAACAAGAGTCCATGTCTGATTGCGAAGAAGCGCTTGATACTCCTGCTCCATGGCCTCTCTCCAATGAGGAATGCGCATAGCAGCTTGATACGTGCGTGGCTCAGAGGATGGATCTGCGAGAGCAGCAGACATGCACGCCGCTAACCAAGCAACTGTGCCATCGTGACGTTGCTTAGGCTGAAAAATGCCACTCCGACTGCGCGTATGTGGACGTAGAGCAGCAGCAGGAGCCGGCGGAGGCGAAGGTGACGGAGACGTGACGGTCGCCGGAGATGCAGGAATCACCTCAGGCGAGCTCGGGACAAACGACTCCGGGCTGCATGGCGAAGACTGGTCCGACGACAGGGGCTCAGAGGCCATGGGCGAACCGAGGGTGGGCGAGGCCAGCTCCGGTGACACCGGCCCAGACGGCCTTGGCGAGGCGAGAGCAGGCGAGGCCGGCCCTGGTGAGAAGGGCCCAGACACCCTGGGCGAGGCAGGGGCGGGCGAGGCCAGGCCTGGTGATGACTGCCCCGACGCCCTGGGCGAGACGGGGACCGAGGAGGCCGACCCAGTCGGCGGGGTTGCAGGGCGCGACGATGGCGAAGGCAGCCCAGAAGCCAGAGGCGACCGGGCCAGGACGTCGATCGGCCGTGCATGAGCACGGAAACCGAGGCCATGCAGGGGCGCCATGTGCTCCTCATGCACACCAGAAGGTGCCGAGGATGAAGGCGATGGCGACGAAGAGGAAGATGGCGCTTCCAGAATCTCCAAACGAGCCCCACGACCAGTGCCTGCACCATGGTTAGGCAACAATAGAGGAGAATATGCAACATCATCAAATTGGTCAGAAGCAACAGAGGATGAATGCATGACAGGTGGCTCGGTAGTGGACACAGGGAGTTTGGCAAAGGGAAAAACATGCTCATCAAACACAACATCCCGAGAGATGTAGACACGATTAGTGGGAACATGAAGACATTTGTATCCTTTATGAAGAGAGCTATAACCAAGAAAAACACACTTCTTGGAACGAAACTCGAGCTTACGCTTGTTATATGGACGAAGATGGGGCCAGCAAGCACACCCAAACACCTTGAGAAAGGTGTAGTCCGGTTATTCATTAAGGAGAACTTCAATGGGAGTCTTCATATTCAAAACACGAGTGGGAGTACGATTGATGAGAAAACATGCAGTGGTGAAAGCATCACTCCAAAAACGAAACGGAACAGATGCATGGGCCAAAAGAGTCAGACCAGCTTCAACAATGTGACGATGCTTACGTTCTACTGAACCATTCTGCTGATGTGTATGTGGACATGCTAAACGGTGAGTGATCCCAAGCGACTGAAAGAAGGAGTTGAGGTTGCGATACTCGCCACCCCAGTCCGACTGAACATGAACAATTTTGTGCTTGAGAAGGCGTTCAACATGTTTTTGGAACTGAACAAAAATGTCAAACACATCAGATTTACGTTTGATAAGATAAAGCCAGGTGAAGCGGCTGTAAGCATCAACAAAACTGATATAATAATTATGACCACTAACAGAAGTCTGAGCAGGACCCCATACATCTGAAAACACAAGTTCTAAAGGATGTTTCACCTCACGACTGGACTCCGAAAAAGGAAGTTGATGACTCTTCCCCTGCTGACAAGCATCACGCACTGCTACATCTTTATTACTAGACACACTAGGAAGCTCATGACGACCCAAAAACATGCCGGACAATAGGTGTGGCCGGGTGACCAAGACGAGCATGCCACTGTGACGGAGATACCCGAACTCCACTGAAGACGCGAGCGACGCCAGGATGCTCCAGACGATAGAGACCTTGGCAGAGCCGCCCACTAAGAAGAATGTCCCTCGTGCCCCGATCCTTAATAAAAAGATCAAAAGGATGAAATTCACAAAGCACATTATTATCACGAGTGAGTTTAGGAACTGAAAGAAGATTACGTGTCACAGATGGAACTCGAAGAACATTGCGAAGTTGAAGACTCCTATTGGCATGTCTAGTGAGAAGTGATGCTTGACCAATATGAGAGATGTGCATACCTGCTCCATTGGCGGTGTGGATCTTGTCGGAGCCATGGTAGGGTTCACGAGTGTGAAGCTTCCCCATCTCACTGGTCAGGTGCTCTGTCGCCCCAGAGTCCATGTACCAGTGGGGATCAATGGAGTAGGACTGAGTGTGTCCCTGTGGCTTCTGCGGCGGCGGACGATCAGCCATGGCGACCTGACGAGCAAAGTTGCGTGTATCCTTCCTGTCATTGCCAAGACCAAGAAAACCCCGCTGGAAGCGCTTGTGACACTTCGAGGCCCAGTGCCCATCGCGACCACAAAGCTGGCACACACGTGGACCGCCAGCCCCTGGTAGCGTCGCAGTAGGAGGAGGGGCCGGGGCGGGTGGTGGTGACTGCCCCGAAGGAGCCCTGGATGAAGCAGAGGAGCGACCACCCTTGGTGGCGGCGTTTGCCGAGAGGATGCCGTTGCCCCTGGATCAGCGCGTCTCGACTCGTTGCCCAGTAAGCAGGAGGCGTGAAAAGACCTCGTGTGCTGGCATGGGCGTGGAGTTGCCCCTCTCATTGATGATCTCGACTAGGGCGTCATACTCCTCATCAAGACCATTGACAATAAACGAGTTGAACTCGGAGTCGGTGAGGGGCTGTCCAATGGAGGCCAGCGTGTGGGCGAGAGTCTTGACTTTGTTGTAGAACTCAGTGGCGGTGGAGTCAAGCTTCTGACACTCCCCAAGTTGGCGACGGAGTCCAGATACACGAGCCTGCGACTGTGCCGCAAACGAGCGCTCAAGAATAGTCCATGCCTCGTGGGACGTCTTGGCGAAGACAACAAGCCCAGCAACGGCCGGAGAGAGCGACCCCTGGATGGAGGAGAGGTTCGCCTGATCCTGCCCTGTCCAGACACGGTGAGCCGGATTATAGACCGGACCATGCACGCTGTCAACCAGCGCAGGAGGGCAAGGGAGAGAGCCGTCGACATAGCCAAGCAGGTAGTGACTCCCAAGAAGTGGAAGAACCTGCGCGCGCCAGAAGATGTAATTGTCCGACGACAACTTGATGGTGATGAGATGGCCGAAGTGAAACGGCGGTGGCGGCTGCGATCCCATCGAGGAGACTGGCTGAGGTGAGAACACCGTGGAGACAGTCGGAGGGGCAGCCGGCGCGGTGACAGAGGGCGCGGTGGCCGCGGTTGACGCCGCGAAGCCTGCCAGCACGACGTCCTCCGCCACCAGCGGCACAGTGGCCGAGGGCGCGACAGCCGCGGTTGACGGGGCGGCGGTGGTGTGGGCCACAAGCGCCTGCCCGGGCGAAGTAGTAGCCGGCGGGAGCGCGAAGAGGGAGCCGACGCTCCGTGTCCCGATCGGCTCCTGAAGGGAGGCGGCATCCAGCGGCCTCGAGAGAAGTGCCGCGAGGGAGGCCGGCAGAAAACCGGTGGCGGTGGAGCCGGACGCAGCGGCGGACGTCATAGCAGTCGGGCGACGGCGGCGGCGGGCGCGGCGGCGGCGGCGGTGGCGGCGGCGGCGGCGGTTTAGGGTTTTTAGGCGGAAGCGGACGTAACCTAGCGTGATACCATGTAAGACAATAGTCTTTGGGGGGAACCGGCACAACCCTCTAGGGGTGGCCTATCACATATATATATATAATGAGGTGGTATACAACGTTACAATATACACATGTAAATACAGTCTAACAATGAGAGACATATACACCTATCTTACCCACACTGATTGTGAATGGGCTCAACACTAAGAATGCTACCTCCCCTCACCAGCAAGTACTCCCTCCGTTCCTAAATAATTGTCTTTCTAGAGATTTCAACAAATGACTACATACAGAGCAAAATGAGTGAATCTACAATTTAAAACATGTCTACATACATCCGTATGTTGTAGTCCATTTAAGATGGCTAGAAAGACAAATATTTGGAAACGGAGGGAGTAGAAGACAACCAGGCTTAAAAACTCTCAGAAGAAGAGAGCCAACCTCAAGGTCCTATTCTCAATACGTTCTTAGGAGGCTTCCCGCCTTTGAGATGGAGTTGAAATCATAACTCCAGGAAGAACACCGCCTTGAAAGCATAACACGTTGAAGAAAATTATACAGATTTTGGTTGCCCATTACCCCTAGAGTATGGGTTATGTGTTAAAATCAATTTGAGTTGATTCTTATTTTTGTTTCTCCGGCCCCTAAGGTCATTTTTTGCTGATATTTGCTCTTCTTATGTAAAAAGAGTTAACTAATAAGCTTTGTTTTCGGTTATGTCCAGCCAGCCCCAAACATATAGTGATGTTATTACAACCGTTATACGCACAAATTGGTTGTAATAACATCTTAGTTATATCATCGGACGGATGGAGTATTGTGTCATATATATCATTAACTTCATTTGATGAATGGCACGGTACAATTTCTTTATTAATCTGTAGGAAATACCTTTTTCCTTGCAGATGTTTGGTGATGTGGACTATAAGTTCTCGGACATTAGAAAATTGATTTGCCGGTGGCGCCTTTATTTGTGAGAGCATGTCGGTGAGAAGCCTCCTCATATCGGGATCTCGAGTGACCCGGATGAAAGCCCGGTGCTGGAACCTCCCTCCATGCTGGTGATA
The DNA here is from genome assembly GCF_002162155.2 of Triticum dicoccoides. Lineage (NCBI taxonomy): Eukaryota > Viridiplantae > Streptophyta > Magnoliopsida > Poales > Poaceae > Triticum > Triticum dicoccoides. The sequence goes on along the minus strand of NC_041381.1, from coordinate 580,879 downwards.
CAAGGTCCTGGCAATTGCTGTTTTGTCAACACCGGCAGATCCAAAGATAGTTACCACCTTGAGATTTTTCTCCATCTCATTGCCATCCAAGTCCAGCAGCTTGTAGACCTTGTCGATGTGGAGTTCGGGGGTGGTAATCTGGGGCATGAGAACAGCTGCTTGTCCATAGTCAGGTTTGCTGGGTGTGGGTGAAGAGAACTTGAATCTTTTGCGTCTTTCATCCGCATCCTCGACACGGGCTGCCAGTGCTGTCAATTTTGCAATCAAGGGCGCTCGCTTCAATTTCTTCAGCTTTGGCAAGGAAAGCCAGGTGAGCTTCCTGGACATCCGATAGGTCTTGGATCCAACAGGACGATTATTCCCCCCAAAAAGACGGACCCTAATCCTACGGCGGCGGGTACCGGAGGAGCAGTGGATGAAGTGCACGAGCTCGTCGAGGTAGTCCGCCGTATCATAGCACAGATCCCGGACCTGCTTCATCCAGCACATGGTGATGGCGTCTGCCGGCGTCTCCGATCTGCCCTTGAGGTCGATGCATAGCCACTCCAGTTCTTGGCCGAGAATCTGGATCTGGGCCTTAACCCCCTTGAGCTTGAGCCGATCACTGTTGCCTTGGAGGGCAGCAATCACAGAACGGAGTTGCTGGAAGAGAGGGCCAATGGGGCCGAGCGAAACAGTAACCGGCTCCTCCTCCATCGCCTGCGCTGCCCCGAGCCAGGCAGAATCATGAGCCTCAGGAGGCCAAACCTTGACATATCCGAACAAGGCTTGAAGCCAAACCCAGATATATCTGAACATCGTCGATGGATCTCCACCTGAAGATTAAGTTGCCAGGCAAAATAATATGCTTAGCAATCATAATAATCAGAGAAAAGAATATGAAATTATGTGCGTGAGCAGTCCGGCGAACCTTTAAGCAACCTCTCCTTCCCTCCGAGACATCCTGCCACTGGCTCACATGCTAGTAGACTGGTTGTTAAAGAACATGGGAGAGAGCCGGGCGAAGACGATAGGGGAATGAACAGAGGAGGGCGTTGGGGGAAAAGGATGATAGAAAAGAATCACCCTGTGGACAACAGAGCTGCTTGCCTTTGTTCAGTTTTTGAGAACAGGGCTCCGACAGCTCACGACGAGGTTGAAAGTGACACCGACAGCTTTACTTTCTCCATCAAACTATTGAATTATTGGTGGTAGAAGAAAAAACGGCCCAACTCCCACCTCCCAATACCCTTCTGCATTTATACTGTGTAAAAAAATTTTCCTCCCGAATAGTTGGTGGTGTAGAAGTGCATGCTCTGCCCCTCACGTGTGGTTCTCTCAGTCCTAAACATGGACCAAAAATAGCTGCATTTAGTGCATGCTCTAGCCAATGTAATCAAAAGACCGTCCTGATGAAAAAGATTAGGCAACACATTTATACGTCAACAGGTGGGAACCAAAAGATGGAAAAACCCGCTCTCCCGCACCGCACCTATCCATCACCTTTCGCTGCGGTGTCACCACCGCCGTCGAGGACACCCCACCCACCCACACCTCACTACCATGCCCCCAGCACTAGTAGAGAAATCCACGCCACCACTACTTTTTTCAAATAGCGGTGTCGCGACCATAATTCGTGCGCCAGCTATATTACACTATCAATAGTGTGAGTCGTTGGTACGCCAAAATTCCTCAGTACCATTATGGGAGGGTAGGGGGGTTGAGTTTGACTGGTACTGCTTGCCCCCAAGGGGTCGATCCGGTGGGATACTACTTAGGGTTAAGTGTGAGTCATTAGAAGTGGTAAATGTGGTGTATGGAGATTTTGTCGTCAAATTTCGGGTGAGGTCGAAGATTGATGGTTTTTGCTCGGCACTAGTGGTTGTATATGGTGCATCTCAACCTGAATTTAAGCCTGGTTTTCTTGTAGATGTGGTGAGAATCTGTGGTGATGAAAGGCTTCGTATCCTTATGTGTATGTGGGGAGGGGCGGGGGAACTTCAACATAATTAGAAGGCAAGAGAAGAAAAATAATGTCAACTTCGATGGAAGATGGTCATTCATGTTTAAAACGATTATTGAGAGTCTCAATTTGAGAGAGACTGACCTCACATGGAGAAAGTTCACGTGGGCAAACTCTTTGCCGGTTCCAAGATATGAGAAGTTAGACCGGGTGCTCACCAACGTACATGCATTGCACATAGCAAGTTTCGAAGGTACACCGTTGTTGGTCGACTCGGGGAAACCAACCCACGTGGGAAACAGAAATAATTTCTCTTTTGAACTAGGATGGTTCACGAGGGAAGGCTTCATGGACCTCATTGCTAAAGAATGGGCTAAGGAGTGTGGCGGTATCTCCAATGTTTATAGATGGAAAAATAAAATCAGACACATGCGCCCGTTCTTGAGGGGCTGGGCCAAGAATCAGAGTGGATTATACAAGGTGGAGAAAGAGAGACTTATATAACTCATGAATGAGTTATGTTTGAATCTAACCTTCTTAATGTGTCGGGTCGGACTGTTGAGAGTGAGGCTGAGGAGAAGTTGCGAGCTCTTCTTGGAGAAGAAGAGATGAAACGGACTCTCAGAGCCAAGGTGACAAAGGTCATCCAAGGCGACGACAACTCCCAATTTTTTCACATGATAGAAAATGGGAAGCATAGAAAGAAGAAAATTATCCAACTAAAACTGGATGAGGGTATGCTTGTAGGGCATAAGAACCTAAAATTATACATCTCGACTTTTATAAGAAGCTTTTTGGGGGCCCCGAAGATAATTTTGTGTCACTTGCTGAACACACAATCGAGCACATACCTCAGCTCAACACAGACAAGAACAGGGTTTTGTCTGCTCCATTTATTGAGAAAGATGTGTTTGAATGAGCATCACAAATGAAGCGGAATAATACTCCTGGACCGGATGCGTTTCCGGCAGAATTTTTACAAGAAATGTTGCCATATCATTAAGGGAGATCTTATGCCTATGTTCCATGATTTGTTCAACGATCATCTACAACTATTCAACCTAAACTTTTGAACAATAACGTTGTTGCCAAAGAAGTAGGAGGTTCTGCGCATTCAGCAGTTCGGGCTGATATGTCTACTCAATGTGAGCTTCATTTTTTTACTAAGGTTGGTATGAATAGGTTGATGCGGATTGCCCATTCGGTTGTATAACCAACTCAGACGACTTTCATGCCTGGGAGACACATCCTAGAAGGGGTGGTGGTCCTACATGAAACTTTTCATGAAATCCATTCGAAGAAACTAGATGGGGTTATTTTCAAAGTGAATTTCGAGAAAGTGTATGACAAGGTCAAATGGCCCTTCTTCCAACAAGCTTTAAGTTTGAAGGGGTTCACTGAAGCCTGGAGGAAACAAGTGGGTTCCTTTATTCAGAAAGGAAGTGTTGGGATCAAGGTGAATGATGACACAGGTCATTATTTCCAGACACATAAGGGATTAAGACAGGGAGACTCGATGTCCCCGGTTCTGTTTATTATAACAGCGGATATGTTGGGAGTCCTTATCGGTCGGGCTAAAGAAAATGGCCAAGTAGATTGATTAGTTCCACATCTTGTGGATGGGGGAGTGTCCATACTACAATACGCTGATGACACAATTATATACATGGAACATGATATTGCAAAAGTCAGAAATATGAAGCTAGTGCTTTCCTTATTTGAACAATTGTCGAGACTCAAAATTAGTTTTAACAAAAGCGAATTGTTCTGTTTTGGAAAAGCCAAAGAGGAACAAGATGCATATAAACAATTGTTCGGTTGTGAAATGGGTTCACTACCGCTTAGTTACCTAGGATCCCGACTTACCATCGTCGATTGTCAAATAAGGAGTGAAAATGCATTAAAGATAGATTCGGAAAAAGACTAAGCTGCCGGATGGACAAACTTATGTCTTATGGAGGTCCACTAGTGCTAATAAACTCGGTGCTGATGAGTCTGCCGATGTTCCTCCTATCTTTCTTTGAAGTACCGGTAGGGTTGCGGAAAAGATTAGACTTCTATCGATCTCGATATTTCTAGCAATGCGATGAGGTTAAGACGAAATACAGGTTGGCCAGATGGGATATTATTTGCAGACCCAAAGACCAAGGTGGGTTAGGGATCTAGAACTTAGAAGTTATGAATAAATGTCGCCTCACCAAATGGTTATTCGGACTATCTACCAAGACAGAGGGTATGTTGATACAAAGTTTGCGTAATAAGTATCTCCAATCTAAGATTTTCGCCCAGGTTACCGTTAGGCCGAATGACTCACCATTCTAGAAAGGTTTAATGAGGATGAAAGTCTGCTCTATTCAGAAAGTGAAATTTATCATTGGTAATGGTAACACGACTAGACTCTGGAAAGATGCATGGTTAGGGGAGACACCCCTAGCCTTACAATATACCACTTTATATAATATTGTACAATGTAAGAAAGATTATGTTGCTATAATATTACAGTCGGCCCCCCTTAAAATCCAATTGATGAGGTCTCTGGTGGGGGAACGTTGGAACTCGTGGCTGTATTTGGTCCGTAGGTTGATGGTTGTTCAACTTTTTGACCAGTCAAACACGATTCACTGAAAATTATCTATGAATGGTAGTTTCTCAGTGAAATCTATATATTTGGATCTAATTGACTCTGGGCCAATTCCGAAATCCCTTCATATAAGGAAGATTAAAGTTTCGCTTAGAATTAAAATCTTCATGTGGTTTGTTCACAAGGGAGTGATCTTGACAAAAGGTAATTTGATAAAGCAAATGTGAGTAGGTAGTTCTAGATGTTGTTGTTGTGACCAGGATGAAACTATACAACACCTCTTTCTCGATTGCCCGTTGGCAAAACTACTATGGAGCATGGTACATATAGCCTTCAACGTTAATCCTCCAACCTACATTTAACACGTTATTTGAGACATGGCTAAACGAAGTGGAACCAAATATGGCGAACCATATTCGAATAGGGATATGTGCACTACTTTGTGCTATATGGAACAACAGAAACGACATGATATTTAACCAAAAAATCTTTATAAACTTTTTGCAGGTTATCTACAGAGCTACTACTTGTATTCGTACGTGGTCGTCACTCACTCATGCGGACTCCACGGAGCTTTCGACTACAGGATGCAGTCGTTGGGAGATGGTAGCACGGGTTATCTTCAATCGATTTGAGTAACGAGCTAGTAATAGGCTAGGTGTATAGCAATTGTTGCATGTTGCTATTTTCGCCGGCCGTGGCATTTCCTTTTCATTAAGCTCTGTTTGTGAGCCAGATTTGAATGACAGACTATGTTTTGTACTTTATCTAATAATATGGCTGCATGCATCACTCTGATACAGAGGACAGCATTTATCCTCCTTTAGAAAAAAAATTAAAATCAAACAGGCCAATATTGCATGGCACGGGCTGATTGAACCTCATGGCACTGATTTGCTGGTAGAATTTGAATTTGTTGACACAACCACGTAATAGATTCGATGAGAGAGACTATGGCTCTGTTTAGATCTATGGGTTAGAGTTAGTTTGGGTTAGTTTGGACTCAACTAATCCAAAAAGATCCAAACAGGAGGGTTAGTTTGGGTTAGATCAGATGCATCTAACCCATCTAAAAAACTAACCGATCCAAGAGGTGCTTATTTGGGTTAGTTCTTCTCGGGACCACTAAAAAACACTTTTTTCTCTCGCTCTCCCCGCAGCAGATCCCTCTCCACTTCCTCGAAGCTTCTCGTCCTCTTTCTCCCTCCCTCTCGCACCGCCCGTGAAGGTGCCTCGCCGTATCCGCGCTCTATCTAACCATGTCATTCAAACACCTCTTTATTTAAAGTTAGTTTAGGGTTAGTTCATGGTAAGAATCTAATTCTAACCTCTAACTGAATTAGAGTATTCAAACAGAGCCTATACGCATCATGGTTTCAGCACAGGAAAGGTAAAGTGCTCGTGTGAGACGCGTTCATGACTTTGCCCATGCAGCACCACATGTGCTACAAAGCTGACGCGACTTGTCACATCACATCAAGTCGATGCGTACGATTCTACCCAATTACACAACTGGAGTACTGCATCGTGACACACACGGGCGCCAACGTCACCCTCTCTCTCTTCCATGATTGCAGCGGAAGAGACTTCCGTGTCAAATATGTTGATGATGTTCACGTTGCCCCCATACAACTTTTCAAAAGAGTTTTCTATTTGTTCCGTGTCTGAAATCTTTTCCACGTTTGCTATTTCACAACCGTCAAATTTTTATCGTCCATTTCACTAGAGACGGCCCCGCGCCCCCAAAACGCTCCGGGCGGCCCTGATTGGTCACGGTTTTTTATCCGGACGGATGCCTCTAAGGCCTTATACAATGGGAGATGCTTGGGGGAGGTGCTTAGAGAAATAAACCAGGCTTTCCTGAAGCACCGGTGCTTATCTGTACAGGATAGACGCTTCACTAAGCGTCTCTCCGATAGAAATACGCACCGGTGCTTAAAAAAAACCCGATTTATTTTTCTAAGCACCTCTGTAAGTATCTCCCATTGTACAAGGCCTAACGGGCCTCAAACGTCCGTGTTGATTGGGACCCCTCATATCCACCCAAATATGTGGTGGATATGGGGTGTCCGGGCGTGCCCGCCATGTCAGACTGATGTTGCGGTCCCACGCGAAAATGCCTGGAAACCCGGTGGTCCGAAGCCTGTCTCCTTCGTCGGACTGGTGGCACTGCGTGGCCCCGTTTCGGCGGGCCGCGTACTGCCTAGCCAGGATATTGAAGTCGATCGGCGGTACCGAAACCCTACCATCCAACCACATTTTTCTCCGCCTGTCCGCCGCCGCCGCCACTTTCCACTCCACCCTTCCGCCTAGTAGCCATGCCCCCACGCCGTCAAGTGTGGAGCAAGCTATTTCTGACCCCGGAGCGCCGGTTCGAGCTCCTTGAGCGGATCCGGTTTAGGCGCGAAGCCCAGATCGCCTCGGGGCTACCTCTGGATGAAGTGGATCTAGAGAAGGAGCTGGAGGTGAAGGAGGTGGAGGAGGACGAGGATGAGGAGGGGGAGATTGAGCAGGAGGAGGAAGAGGATGGGCCGGGGTAGGAGGATATGGGGGACGCTGGCGATGCGGATCTGCAGGAGAAACAGAAGGCCATCCTCTATTCCTTCTGGTCGAAGTCGGCTGCGGAGGTTACACGCCGTCAGCGGCAGGAGATGGAGGCCAGCAAGCCGTGGAGGAGGCGGAGATGCTCACCTACATGGATGAGGTCAAGTAGGAGGAGGATGAGGCGGAGGCCTCCGACCTGCCCGTCCAGCCGGCACCCATCACGGTCGTTGTAGAAATCTTCGACGACGAATAGTAGCCAGGGTCGTAGTATGTAGTACGTAGAATTTCTTTTGCATGCTTTGTGTGGATCTAGGGGTAGAACTATGAGAGAGGCAGATGCAGAGTGGCTAATTTGAGGCGTGACTGGTCACTATCCACGGACGCGCCCGATCACGTCCGCGGGCGTTTGAGGGGCAGGATTTGCAAAGTCCGGCGGTAAATGCTCTTATTCGACAAGCGCTTGACTTTTTCCGGACATTAAAGCATCTACAGCTAGACCCCCCCTATTTACTCCCTAAACCTCTGCAACGTCCGTCCCATCAGTGTGTGGTCACAAAAAGTTGATCCAACCGGACCTTCACATAGTTTTTAGACGCCTGGACTGACCGATACCTCTCAAATCGTTACCAAATTAAAGGTTGGTACGATATGAGGGCGCCCGGACGAGATCAGCCCCCCACTACAGGTCACAGTGTGGTCCCACCTGCAGCCAGCTAAAGCTCATTCCTCTCTCATCCTTGCACCTAAATTTTTAGTCCCACCTTGTCGCGCGACACTACAAAAAAAAATACACTTCCGTGACGATACGTGTTTGTCACAATAGGTCGCGTTTTCTGTCATGCATGTACATCCATGACGATTTTATGACAGAATCAAGATAGTCATACATGTGCTGTCGTAGAAGTGTTCCATGACATTACCAAAATTATCATCACGAAAGTGTCCACTTCCATGACGTTAAATCGCGCGTCACAGAAGTGCTTTCGTCAAGGGTGACCGACACGTGGCATCCACCGTAACGGAACGCTGTTAAGCTATCGGGTCGGGTTTTGGATCCGATAACCCGTTAACAGCCCAGACCAATATGGATTTTCCACGTGTAAAATCATCATTGGCTGGAGGAAACACGTGTCGGCTCATCAATGGGACAGATGTCATCCACTCATTGGACAGAAGGCGCCTATGATACGTCGACACGTGGCATGACCCAACAGAGGCCCACTCCTGTGAAAAGGCCGGCCCGTTTGACTTGGTCAAAAGGGGCGGGCCGGCCCATGGAAAGCATGTTATTGGCCTGTTCGCATATAGACCATTTACAGCCCGCTAACCCAAGGACCGTTACACCCTATCCGAATTAGGCCCAGTAGCATCATCTGGGCCATCCAATGAGATTCCAGCCCGTTTTCACTTCTGGCCCATGTATGGCCCATGACGTCTTTCGGCCCATATGAGGCCCTTTGTAACTCTTGGACCATTAACGGCCTGTGGTGAAACTGGCCCGCAATGAACAGTGTATCACTTTATACCCATTAACGGCCCGTGGTGAAACTGGCCCGTAATGAACAGTGTATCACTTTATACCCATTAACAGTCCGTTATTCCGTTGGGCCATTTCCAGCCCATGTTATCTTTCGGCCTTCTCAGAGCCCATTTATTCTTGGGCTCATTTCCAGCATTCGTTTACTTACGGCCCGTTACTGTCATTTTCTACTTGAGGGCTAAATTTAGCCCGAGGTTACAGTCGGCCCGTTTGTGGCCCGTTTATACATTGGGCCGTTTTCATAGCGTCATCAAATACGGCCGATTAACGACGACCTGTTATGGTCGGCCCATGAACAGACGATTCCAACTCTAGCCCGTTTACGGCCATAATGCGGTCTGTTATTGGCCCATGTTTGGCCAACCGATAATACGGCCTGTACAAGGCCAATTGATGATACGGCTCGTAGAAGTCCCATTGTGTCTACAACCGTATAACGCCCATTGTTTCTATGACACATAGAAGGCCCATTGTTTCTACGGCCCGTAGGAGGGAAATGGTAACTACAGAAAATATGTAGACCATGGTTATTGTGGCCTAGTTTAAAAAATAGGTTATTGCGGCCACTAGCAAACCACGGAAAAAGAACTGCACTGACTACAAGCAAAGAAATAAACAAGACAATAAGGAAATAAATAAGCAAGCAACTTACGCTAGGCTATCATAGCTATTACACATATTCCATCCACTAGGCATCAAAGTTCGCCACAATAGGGAACACAACAGCATATAAACGCCGCAGCAAAACAAGTCCAGAACTAAAATCACTTCAGAAGAGTTCAAGAAACAATATCCTGGGTACCCATAATGCTGGCAAGATGCTTAGCAAGCTTATTAACTTTCTCTTGTTTGGCGCTTAAGTCATCCAGCACTTGCTATTGCACAAGAAAGTATGCATCTGAATTCTGCAGGGACTTCCTCAGTCCTTCGGCTTCCTGTCGCATAACATCTGATCGATGTCTTTGAACTTGAAGTTGAGACTCAAGAAGCCGAACTGATTCAGGCAACGAGTTCGAAGAGCTGGTGCCAGCAATAGTAGCTAGTAACTCGAACACTACATCAAGACAGGACTTTGGGGTCGTCTCAGTGTCTTCAATATAGTTTTTATCAGCTTTCTTGGAGACCAACAGGGATATCTCACTATCTTGAACCTTATCCGCATTACTTCCTTTACCATTGCATAACAGGGTACTCTTCTCCAATATTTTATCCGCGTTCTAAAAGAGAAACAAACAAACACATCACAGGTTTATAATGTAGTATATGAAACTCATTTTGGTAAACCAGTTCAGTAGTAAGGTGGACAGGATAACAACATGAAACAAACATATATATATGTAGTATGGTCACTGTATGGTCTATATCATTCTAGTTTATGTTGCCAAATCAAGATAGATACAGTTCGAATCATATCTATTTAAGACAAAGCAGCATAGACAGAATATAAGTGCGGGAAACTACCCAACAATAACAACACTTGTAATGTGCATGGCATGAGAACATAACTGTTTATTCAATTGAAACTGAAATCAACATAGAGAAAGTTACAACAGCAAACAGCCAAACATGTTAAAGAAACAGGTTTAAAACATACCTGTTGCGCCATTGGAGTTTCAATTGCATCCTTCAAATTTGAAATTAGTTGGTATGAGTAAATACAGTGATGCGAGCAAAGTAGTATGAACCATAGCTACGGAACCTGACCTGAGAACAATTCTTCTTCTACTTTAAGCGTTGACTTGGGGTTCGGAGTGGTGGTCCTCGTGCTTTGGGCACTGCAGTTGCCTTACTAACTGATCGTGTTTGGGTGCCCTGTGGTGGAGACGATGCTGTGTCAACGGGAAATGGGTTACTATCTGCTGGGGTTAGGGTTAGAAGGGGTGTAGCTGGTTCTTTGTCCAACTGGGTAGGGTACAATCTGCATGAGTCTGGGTTATGTGTGGTGGGGCTGGTTCTTGGGCAAGTACAACAGTGGTTCTATCTGCCTCGACAGGTAGCACGATTTTTTCTGAAGACCGTGTTTTTACTCCCACATATACTGCCATCACTCCCTCCAATTGAAATGGCTGATAAACAAGAAAAATAATTGAATGTGCAGACATTGTAAGATACACAGGTGCAATGGATAGTAGGAAAGAAAACAGGGCATGAAATAATTCACATTTATGTTGTCTAACCAAACAGAATAGCAGGACATAATTTCACATATATGATGGCTAATTAAACAGGATAGCATGACACAATTTCACATGTATGATGGCTAACTAAACAGGATAGAATGACATACTTCAATTTATGATGACTATGTAAACAGGATGACATGATATAACTATACGATGTGTCTATTAAAGTGGTTGGCATGCCATAAATCACAAACATGCCATCGATGGAAACATGATGGCATGATATAATTCACGGATAGAATGACATAATTTAAAATATGATGACTATGTAAACAGGATGAGATGATATAACTATATTATGTCTTTAGAAAATGGGTTGGCATGCCATAATTCAGATACATGCTGTGTATGTAAACATCATGGCATGACATAATTCAAATATATGATTTATATACTAAGGACGTGAGTAGAGGGCAATCACATATATGATGTGTCAACTAAGGAGATGGCAGTCAATATTGTGTATATGATGTAAAAACTAAGCATTGCAATACAACATATGCATGATATGAGTAATATAACCCTGCCAAGTTTGAGCATACACCTCAGGGGGATAATAGGACTGGTCATCTTCCTCTGAATCCTCCTCTGAAGAGCTATCTGTATCAGCAAGATATCTGCTTCAGCAGGTAGCATTGTGTGCTCTGAAGACCTTGTTTTCACTCTAGATTTCTCCATCACCAATTCAAATGGCTAATGCACAGGAAGAGCAGTTGAATATACAAACATTATCGACAAAAGCAATGAGAAATACAAAAAAAAGGACGGCATGATATAATTCACATATATGACGCGCATGGCATTGCATAATTCACATACATAATGCCTTGCAACAAGATAACATTGCATAATTCACATATATAATGTCTTGCAACAAGATGGCATTGAAGGAAATATGCCCTAGAGGCAATAATAAAGTTATTATTTATTTCCTTATATCATGATAAATGTTTATTATTCATGCTAGAATTGTATTAACCGGAAACATAATACATGTGTGAATACATAGACAAACATAGTGTCACTTGTATGCCTCTACTTGACTAGCTTGTTGATCAAAGATGGTTATGTTTCCTAACCATAGACATGTGTTGTTATTTGATTAACGAGATCACATCATTAGGAGAATGATGTGATTGACATGACCCATTCCGTTAGCCTAGCACTTGATCGTTTAGTATGTTGCTATTGCTTTCTTCATGACTTATACATGTTCTTGTAACTATGAGATTATGCAACTCCCGTTTACCGGAGGAACACTTTGGGTGCTACCAAACGTCACAACGTAACTGGGTGATTATAAAGAAGTATGCCAGGTGTCTCCAAAGGTACATGTTGGGTTGGCGTATTTCGAGATTAGGTTTTGTCACTCCGATTGTCGGAGAGGTATCTCTGGGCCCTCTCGGTAATGCACATCACTATAAGCCTTGCAAGCATTGTAACTAATGAGTTAGTTGTGAGATGATGTATCAGGGACGAGTAAAGAGACTTGCCGGTAACGAGATTGAACTAGGTATTGGATACCGACGATCGAATCTCGGGCAAGTAACATACCGATGACAAAGGGAACAACGTATGTTGTTATGCGGTTTGACCGATAAAGATCTTCGTAGAATATGTAGGAGCCAATATGGGCATCCAGGTTCCGCTATTTGTTATTGACCAAGAATAGTTCTAGGTCATGTCTACATAGTTCTCGAACCCGTAGGGTCCGCACGCTTAAGGTTTCGATGACAGTTATATTATGAGTTTATGAGTTTTGATGTACCAAAGGAGTTCGGAGTCCCGGATGAGATCGGGGACATGACGAGGAGTCTCGAACTGGTCGAGACATAAAGATCGACATATTGGACGACTATATTCGGAGTTCGGAAAGGTTCCGAGTGATTCGGGTATTTTTCGGAGTACCGGAGAGTTACGGGAATTCACCGGGGAGTATATGGGCCTTATTGGGCCATACGGGAATAGAGGAGAGAGGCCGAAAGGAAGGAGGCGCGCAGCCCCCCTCTAGTCCGAATTGGAAAGGGGTGTGGCCCCCCTTTCCTTCCTCCTCTCCCCCTCTTTCCCCCTTCTCCTACTCCAACAAGGAAGGAGGGAGTCCTACTCCCGGTGGGAGTAGGACTCCCCTTGGCGCGCCCCCTCATAGGCCGGCCGCACCTCCCCCCTCCCTCCTTTATATACGGGGGCAGGGGGGCACCCCATGACACACAAGTTGATCTACGGATCGTTCCTTAGCCGTGTGCGGTGCCCCCTCCACCATATTCCACCTCGGTCATATCGTCACGAAGCTTAGGCGAAGCCCTGCGCCGGTAGAACATCATCATCGTCACCATGCCATCGTGCTGACGGAACTCATCCCCGAAGCTTTGCTGGATCGGAGCCCGGGGATTGTCATCGAGCTGAACGTGTGCTGAACTCGGAGGTGCCGTACGTTCGGTGCTTGGATCGGTCGGATCGTGAAGACGTACGACTACATCAACCTCGTTGTGCTAACGCTTCCGCTTACGGTCTACGAGAGTACATGGACAACACTCTCCCCTCTCGTTGCTATGTCATCACCATGATCTTGCGTGTGCGTAGGATTTTTTTTTGAAATTACTACGTGCCCAACAGTGGCATCCGAGCCTAGGTTTTATGCGTTGATGTTATATGCACGAGTAGAACACAAGTGAGTTGTGGGCGATACAAGTCATACTGCTTACCAGCATGTCATACTTTGGTTCGGCGGTATTGTTGGATGAAGCGGCCCGGACCGACATTACACGTATGCTTACGAGAGACTGGTTTTACCGCCGTGCTTTGCACACAGGTGACTAGCGGGTGTCTGTTTCTCCAACTTTAGTTGAACCGAGTGTGGCTACGCCCGGTCCTTGCGAAGGTTAAAACAGCACTAACTTGACGAACTATCGTTGTGGTTTTGATGCGTAGGTAAGAACGGTTCTTGCTAAGCCCGTAGCAGCCACATAAAATTTGCAACAACAAAGTAGAGGACATCTAACTTGTTTTTGCAGGGCATGTTGTGATGTGATATGGTCAAGACGTGATGATATATAAGTTGTTGTATGAGATGATCATGTTTTGTTGAAGTTATCGGCAACTGGCAGAAGCCCTATGGTTGTCTCTTTGTTGCATAAGATGCAAGTGCCAAATAATTGCTTTACTTTATCGCTATGCGATAGCAATAGTTGCAAGAGAAATAGTTGGTGAGACGACCATGTGACGACACATTGATATAGATCAAGATGATGAAGATCATGGTGTCGTGCCGGTGACGATAGTGATCATGACAGTACTTTGGAGATGGAGATCAAAGACGCAAGATGATCATGGCCCTATCATGTCACATATTTTGATTGCATATGATGTTTATCTGTTATACATCTTATTCTGTTTTGTTTGACGGTAGCATTTTAAGATGATCTCTCACTAATTATCAAGAAGTGTTCTCCCTGAGTATCCACCATTGCGAAAGTTCTTCGTGCTGAGACACCACGTGATGATCGGGTGTGATAGGCTCTACGTTCAAATACAACGGGTGCAAAACAGTTGCACACGCGGAATACTCAGGTTAAACTTGACGAGCCTAGCATATACAGATATGGCCTCGGAACACGGAGACCGAAATGTCGAGCGTGAATCATATAGTAGATATGATCAACATAATGATGTTCACCATTGAAACTACTCCATCTCACATGATGATCGGACATGGTTTAGTTGATTTGGATCACGTGATCACTTAGATGACTAGAGAGATGTCTGTCTAAGTGGGAGTTCTCAAGTAATATGATTAATTGAACTTAAATTTATCATGAACTTAGTCCTGGTAGTATTTTGCAAATTATGTTGTAGATCAATAGCTTGCGTTGTTGCTTTCATATGTTTATTTTGATATGTTCCTAGAGAAAATTGTATTGAAAGATGTTAGTAGCAATGATGCGGATTGGATCCGTGATCTGAGGTTTATCCTCATTGCTGCACAGAAGAATTATGTCCTTAATGCACCGCTAGGTGACGAACCTATTGCAGGAGCAGATGCAGACGTTATGAACGTTTGGCTAGCTCAAAATCATGACTACTTGATAGTTTAGTGCAACATGCTTAAATGGCTTAGAATCGGGACTTCAAAGACGTTTTGAACGTCATGGACCATATGAGATGTTCCAGGAGTTGAAGTTAATATTTCAAGCAAATACCCGAGTTGAGAGATATGAAGTCTCCAACAAGTTCTATAGCTAAAAGATGGAGGAGAATCGCTCAACTAGTGAGCATGTGCTCAGATTGTCTGGGTACTACAATCGCTTGAATCAAGTGGGAGTTAATCTTCCAGATAAGATAGTGATTGACAAAATTCTCTAGTCACCACCACCAAGTTAGTAGAACTTCGTGATGAACTATAATGCAAGGGATGACGAAAACGATTCCCGAGCTCTTCGTGATGCTGAAATCGACGAAGGTAGAAATCAAGAAAGAGCATCAAGTGTTGATGATTGACAAGACCACTAGTTTCAAGAAAAGGGCAAAGGGAAAGAAAGGGAACTTCAAGAAGAATGGCAAGCAAGTTGTCACTCCCGCGAAGAAGCCCAAAGCTGGACCAAAGCCTGAAACTGAGTGATTATACTGCAAAGGAAATGGTCACTAGAAGCGGAAATGCCTTGAATATTCGGTGGATAAGAAGGATGACAAAATGATAAAGGGTATATTTGATATACAGGTTATTGATGTGTACCTTACTAGTGTTTATAGTAACCCCTGAGTATTTGATACTTGTTCGGTTGCTAAGTTTAGTAACTCGAAACAGGAGTTACAGAATAAACAGAGACTAGTTGAAGGGGAAGTGACGATGAGTGTTGGAAGTAGTTCCAAGATTGATATGATCATCATCGCACACTCCCTGTACTTTCGGGATTAGTGTTAAACCTAAATAAATGTTATTTGGCATTTGCGTTGAGCATGAATATGATTTGATCATGTTTATTGCGATACGGTTATTCAATTAAAGTCAAAGAATAATTGTTGTTCTGTTTACATGAATAAAACCTTTGATGGTCATACACCGAATGAAAATAGTTTGTTGGATCTCGATCGTAGTAAAACACATATTCATAATATTGATGCCAAAAGATGCAAAGTTAATAATGATAGTGCAACTTATTTGTGGCACTGCCGTTTGGGTCATATCGGTGTAAAGCGCATGAAGAAACTCCATAAAGATGGATTTTTGGAATCACTTGGTTATGAATCATTTGATGCTTGCGAACCGTGCCTTTTGGGCAACATGACTAAAATTCCGTTCTCCGAAACAATGGAACAAGCTACTGACTTGATGGAAATAATACATACCGATGTATACGGTCCAATGAGTGCTGATGCTCGTGGCGGGTATCGTTATTTTCTGACCTTCACAAGATGAATTGAGCAGATATGAGTATATCTACTTAATGAAACACAAGTCTGAAACATTTGAAAAGTTCAAAGAATTTCAGAGTGAAGTGGAGAATTATCGTCACAAGAAAGTAAAGTTTCTGCAATTTGATCACAGAGACAAATATTTGAGTTACGAGTTTGGTCTTCAATTAAAACAATGTGGAATAGTTTCACAAATTCATGCCACCTGGAACACCACAGCTTAATGGTGTGTCCGAACGTCATAACAGTACTTTATTGGATATAATGCAATCTATGATGTCTCTTACCGGTTTACCACTATCGTTTTGGGGTTATGCCTTAGAGACAGCTGCATTCACTTTAAATAGGGCACCATCAAAATCCGTTGAGACGACGCCTTATGAACTGTGGTTTGGCGAGAAACCAAAGTTGTCGTTTCTTAAAGTTTGGGGCTGCGATGCTTATGTGAAAAAGTTTTCACCTGATAAGCTCGAACCCAAATCGGAGAAGTGCGTCTCCATAGAATACCCAAAGATAACTATTGGGTACACCTTCTATCACAGATCCGAAGGCAAGTTATTCGTTGCTAAGATGGATCCTTTCTAGAGAAGAAGTTTCTCTCGAAAGAAGTGAGTGGGAGGAAAGTAGAACTTGATGAGGTAATTGTACCTTCTCCCTTATTGGAAAGTAGTTCATCACAGAAATCAGTTCCTGTGATTACTACACCAATTAGTGAGGAAGTTAATGATGATGATCATGAAACTTCAGATCAAGTTGCTGCCAAACCTCGTAGGTCTTCCAGAGTAAGATCCGCACCAGAGTGGTACGGTAATCCTGTTCTGGAAGTTATGTTACTAGACCATGACGAACCTACGAACTATGAAGAAGCGATGGTGAGCCCAGATTCCGCAAAATGGCTTGAGGCCATGAGATCTAAGATAAGATCCATGTATGAAAACAAAGTATGGACTTTGATTTGACTTGCCCAATGATCGGCGAGACATTGAGATTAAATGGATCTTCAAGAGGAAGACGGATGCTGATAGTGTTACTGTCTACAAAGCTAGAATTGTCGCAAAAGGTTTTCGACAAGTTCAAGGTGTTGAATACAATGAGAGTTTTTCACTCGTATCTATGCTTAAGTCTGTC
Source organism: Triticum dicoccoides (assembly GCF_002162155.2). Lineage (NCBI taxonomy): Eukaryota > Viridiplantae > Streptophyta > Magnoliopsida > Poales > Poaceae > Triticum > Triticum dicoccoides. Next base: position 563,552 of record NC_041381.1, on the reverse strand, counting down.
TGAATCATGTTAGCAATTGCCGCATTTTATGAAATCTGGCAAATGGATAAACAAAACTGCATTCCTTAATGGTTTTCTTAAAGAAGAGTTGTATATGATGCAACTAGAAGGTTTTGTCAATCCTAAAAGTGCTAACAAATTGTGCAAGCTCCAGCGATCCATCTATGGACTGGTGCAAGCATCTCGGAGTTGGAATATATGCTTTGATGAGTTGATCAAAGCATATGGTTTTATACAGACTTTTGAAGAAGCCTGTATTTACAAGAAAGTGAGTGGGAGCTCTGTAGCATTTCTAATATTATATGTGGATGATTATTGTTAATTGGAAATGATATGAAAATTCTGGATAGCATGAAAGGATACTTGAATAAGAGTTTTTCAAAGCAAGACCTCGGTGAAGCTGCTTACACATTGGGCATCAACATCTATATAGATAGATCAAGACGCTTGATAAGATTTTTCAATGAGTACATACCTTGATAAATTTTTGAAATAGTTTAAAATGGAACAGTCAGAGAAGGAGTTCTTGCCTGTGTTACAAGGTGTGAAGTTGAGTAAGACTCAAGACCCGACCATTGCAGAAAATAGAAAGAGAATGAAAAGTCATTCCCTATGCCTCAGTCATAGGTTCTATAAAGTATGATATGCTATGAACCAGACCTATTGTATACCTTGCTCTGAGTTTGGCAAAGGAATACAATTTTGATCTAATAGTAGATCACTGGACATCGGTCAAGAATATCCTTAGTGAGGACTAAAGAAATATTTCTCGATTATGGAGGTGATAAAAGAGCCCGTCGTAAAGAGTTACAACAGTGCAAGCTTTTACACCGATCCAGATGACTATAAGTCTCAATCTGGATACATATTGAAAGTGGGAGCAATTAGCTATAGTAGCTCCGTGCAGAGCATTGTAGACATAGAATATTTGCAAAATACATGCGGCTCTAAATGTGACAGAACCGTTGACTAAGCTTCTCTCACGAGCAAAACATGATCATACCTTTGTACTCTTTGGGTGTTAATCACATAGCAATGTGAACTAGATTATTGACTCTAGTAAACCCTTTGGGTTTTTGGTCACATGAAGATGTGAACTATGGGTATTAATCACATACAGATGTGAATATTGGTGTTAAATCACATGGTGATGTGAACTAGATTATTGACTCTAGTAAACCCTTTGGGTTTTTGGTCACATGAAGATGTGAACTATGGGTATTAATCACATACATATGTGAATATTGGTGTTAAATCACATGGTGATGTGAACTAGATTATTGACTCTAGTGCAAGTGGGAGACTGAAGGAAATATGCCCTAGAGGCAATAATAAAGTTATTATTTATTTCCTTATATCATGATAAATGTTTATTATTCATGCTAGAATTGTATTAACCGGAAACATAATACATGTGTGAATACATAGACAAACATAGTGTCACTAGTATGCCTCTACTTGACTAGCTTGTTGATCAAAGATGGTTATGTTTCCTAACCATAGACATGTGTTGTTATTTGATTAACGGGATCACATCATTAGGAGAATGATGTGATTGACATGACCCATTCCGTTAGCCTATCACTTGATCATTTAGTATGTTGCTATTGCTTTCTTCATGACTTATACATGTTCCTGTAACTATGAGATTATGCAACTCCCGTTTACCGGAGGAACACTTTGGGTGCTACCAAACGTCACAACGTAACTGGGTGATTATAAAGGAGTACTACAGGTGTCTCCAAAGGTACATGTTGGGTTGGCGTATTTCGAGATTAGGTTTTGTCACTCCGATTGTCGGAGAGGTATCTCTGGGCCCTCTCGGTAATGCACATCACTATAAGCCTTGCAAGCATTGCAGCTAATGAGTTAGTTGTGAGATGATGTATTACGTAACGAGTAAAGAGACTTGCCGGTAACGAGATTGAACTAGGTATTGGATACCGATGATCGAATCTCGGGCAAGTAACATACCGATGACAAAGGGAACAACGTATGTTGTTATGCGGTTTGACCGATAAAGATCTTCGTAGAATATGTAGGAGCCAATATGGGCATCCAGGTTCCTCTATTGGTTATTGACCAAGAATAGTTCTAGGTCATGTCTACATTGTTCTCGAACCCGTAGGGTCCGCACGCTTAAGGTTTCGATAACAGTTATATTATGAGTTTATGAGTTTTGATGTACCGAAGAAGTTCGGAGTCCCGGATGATATCGGGGACATGACGAGGAGTCTCGAAATGTTCGAGACATAAAGATCGATATATTGGACGACTATATTCGGAGTTCGGAAAGGTTCCGAGTGATTCGGGTATTTTTCGGAGTACCGGAGAGTTACGGGAATTCGCCGGGGAGTATATGGGCCTTATTGGGCCATACGGGAATAGAAGAGAGAGGCCAAAAGGAAGGAGGCGCGCAGCCCCCCTCTAGTCCGAATTGGACAAGGGGTGCGGCCCCCCTTTCCTTCCTCCTCTCCCCCTCTTTCCCCCTTCTCCTACTCCAACAAGGAAGGAGGGAGTCCTACTCCCGGTGGGAGTAGGACTCCCCTTGGCGCGCCCCCTCCTAGGCCGGCCGCACCTCCCCCTCCCTCCTTTATATACGGGGGCAGGGGGGCACCCCATGACACACAAGTTGATCTCCGGATCATTCCTTAGCCGTGTGCGGTGCCCCCCTCCACCATATTCCACCTCGGTCATATCGTCGCGAAGCTTAGGCGAAGCCCTGCGCCGGTAGAACATCAGCATCCTCACCACGCCGTCGTGCTGACGGAACTTATCCCCGAAGCTTTGCTGGATCGGAGCCCGGGGATCATCATCGAGCTGAACGTGTGCTGAACTCGGAGGTGCCGTACGTTCGGTGCTTGGATCGGTCCGATCGTGAAGACGTACGACTACATCAACCGCGTTGTGCTAACGCTTCCGCTTACGGTCTACGAGGTTACATGGACAATACTCTCCCCTCTCGTTGCTATGTCATCACCATGATCTTGCGTGTGCGTAGGAATTTTTTTTGAAATTACTACGTGCCCAACAGGCATTGCATAATTCACATATATGGTAATTATACACTAAACATGTGGCATTCACACAAAGCATGTCTAAACTAAGAAAATGATATAGCAATGCAAGATACCATACGCACGATATGAGCAACATAACCCTGCCAAGTTAGAGCATGCACCTCGGGGGGAGGGGGGGGATATGACTGGTCATCTGTCTCTGAATCCTCCTCTGAGGAGCTATCGGTAACCAGCAAGTCATGCGCTTCATCAGATAGCATTGTCTGCTCTGAAGACCTTGTTTCCAATCTTTATTTTTCCATGACCGTGCCGAATGGCTGATGCACAGGAAGAGTAATTGAATGTACTAAATTTTTTGACAAATTTAACACGTAATAAAAAATGATGGCATGATATAGTTCACATATAAGATGACTGGCTAACAAGGGTGGCATTGTAAAATTCACATATATGATGCCTAGCTAAACAAGAGGCATTGCATGATTCACATATACGATAAAGAAACTAAACAGATGGCATTGACACAAAGCATGTCTAAACTAAGCAGATGACATATTTAATGTATACAGTAAGCAATGCAAGGCACCATATGCATGGTATTACCAACATCAGCATGCCAAGTTAGAGCGAAGACCTCATGGGGTAAATAGGAGTGGTCTTCTTCTTCTGAATCCCCCTCAGAACAGTTATCTTCCTCTTGATTACGATCCAAAATGGGTGGAGGGGGGGCTGCCTTTGCGCCCACCATGGAGTGGCGTTTGCATGAAATTTTATTGCCACGCAAGGCTCATCTCTTTTGCTCTACATGATCAGTTCCATTGTGTACAATAACTGGCATGCATAGGAATAAAACATAGTGAGATTATGTAAGGAGTGCATGCACAAATCTAGAGCGATGGTTGAAACTGTGGATAGACCCAAAACCAATGATAGCAGGCAGATAATAGCTTTAGTTAAAAATATAGATAATGTCTACTTTAATGTTTGTTTGCACCCAACATGAAACTCATAGTAGACACCCAAGATTAACTAGATAGTAGACAGATAGTACTGATTGCTGCCCCAATATATACCCCACAACCATTTAAAAACTCAAGTTTCAGCATTAGTTTGGACCTGACTCGCAGTATAATAGGTGAACACGACGATAATGTAGCATGTCATCATATTAGGCGATGCATAACGTAAGCTGACACGGAAGAGTGCGACCTCTCTTGCGGACCCATGTAGTCCTCAAGGTCATCTGCTCAGTTGATGATGGTAATGCAGTTGTCGTGGCTGCCGGCGGTGAGGAAGAAGATCTGAGGCGGCGAAAGACAGTCTGGAGTGCGGATCCCTGCTGTGGTGAACCCTTCCGTCGTTGGAGCAGCTGAGCTGGGGTGGAACACAGCGCCTTAGGAGCAGGACAAACCACACAAGGTTTTCTTTGACACATATCTATAAGAGAAGTAATTGAGTAAGGGTTTGTTTGAAATTGAGGATTCTAACAATGCAGGGATAGGAAATAGACAGGAATAGGATAAGAATGCACGTGCAAAACAGAGAATTTAAAAACACAGGATTTCTGCCAATCTGGGTGTTTGATACACAACAATTGGAAGATCATAGGATGCAAAAAAGCATGGTGAAACCATAAGAAAATGTACGGTTATAATGCTATTATGCTACTATCTCTTAGTCTTGTGCTTGATGAATAGGAATATGAAAAGGAGGACAAGTGGAAATTAGAATTCCTATGGTTTTTTTTCAAGGAGACACTAAAGGAACAAATCCTAAAGTTTTCCTTTGCTCCATTCCTTTGCACCAAATTCATGAAAAGTAGTACCATAGGAAACTTTCCAATTCCTACGTTTTTCATTCACTTTTCCTTTCAAGCACTAGCTTGAGCAAGGAAAATCCTACACTAAAAAAATGTTTTTGTGCTACTTCTATTACTTTGGACCCGGACCACTCCCATACTAGCTCAACTCCTAGGCCCATCGACAAATGCACAACTCAAACGCGCAGAGAAAAATAATGATGGCATTCAAGGGAGTCCATCATGGATAGCTAAGTTGCCTGGTACCTCACTACTTGTCATATAGTAGGATTAAGTAATCGTATTTCCCGTTACTACATGTGCTCAGTGGACAATATATATAACATGTAGAGTAAAAAAGAGATGCAACAAGTGTACAACCTCTTTGGCTAAGCCATGTCGATCTCAGCGTGATTGGGTTGGCCGGTGAGGATGCTCCGGCTGACTTGGCTGTCGAAGGAGGGGAAGAAGATCTTAGGCTTCTGTAGATGGAGCCGGAGGTACTGCTCCGCTGTGATGGAGGATTTCGTCGTTGGAGCAGCTCCGGTGAGTTGTACGACGCCGAGGCTGAAGCAGGACAAGAGATACAACGTTAACCTGAATGGAATTCTAATAGCATCTCCAATACATGACGTAAAATACATAACCACAAAGTGCTAGATGTAAAATACATAAGCCGCTCATCTTTGAACTTAACTGTTGAAACTGAACTTAACTGTCGAAACTGAGTTTTGCTATCGAAACTGAATTTTACTATCGAAACTGAACGCACTAGCAAGGTGAGGCTACACATCAGTCGACTGACTTTTTCATCTCTGGTCAGTCGATTTTGCAGCTGTTGGATACGAAATCAAGGGCCTGCAGTTCATCTTCAACCTTCACCCCCCTGAGCCGCCAGCCACCACCGGCCAAGCAGCAGCCCCCCGCCGCCCGCGGCCGGCGGTGCGCCACCCCGCCCGCCCCGAAAACACTCCCCACCACCGGTCCGCCAGCGCCCTGGCCATCCCTCTAGGTCCCCCTGTACCGAGCTTTTTCTTCGGCGATCCCCACGCCACCGCCCCACCAGCACCGGCGACCACCTCCCCCACCCTGAACCCTAAGATAGATAGTGGGGTACCTCTCCGGCGAGCCCCCCTCGCCGCTACGGCTGGTTCTTCCTTCGCCCCAGCGAGCCCCCCACCCCCTGAAAATCGACTGACCCAAAAGTCGATTCAGTCCACTAAAGTGTAGCTAAATCTGAGCAGCATAGCAAGCAAGAGCAAGAGCAAGAGCAGCAGCGCGAGCAAGAGCAATAGCAAGAGCAGACCAGGCAGGGGACCGAGAGCAAGAGCAAAGCAGCAGCGCGAGCGACAGCTAAAGCAGCACCAGCTCCTACTGATGTGGACGTCGTCGCCGAGGGAGCGACGCCGTGGAGGAAGTGGCCGCCGCCGCCGCCGTGGATGGAGCCGCGCCGTGTCGGCTCGGGACCGTGCGCCGGCAGCACCGTGAGATCGAATCAAGAAGAAAATGCGGCGATTAGTGTACAATCTCTGTGGTGGCGCCGATTAGGCCGCAGCTTCAACCAAGGAAATGGTGATGATGATGCTCTTCCGGTGGTGCAGGTGAAGACGGCGGTGTGGGAATGGAGGTGGCGTGAAAGATGAGGGGAACATCGGGGCAGCTCCTTGGAGGTGGAGGACGGGGTTGCTGAACTAGCGGGACGAAGAGATTGATGACAGATCCTCATCTGGTACGATGGATGAGGGACGTCGAGGTGTTGCTGTGGACGACATCGTCGGGGAAGAGGCTCCGGCTGGGTGGCAGACGGAGGAGGGTGTGGGGCTTCATCGCGGGTTTTCGCGGCCTCAGTGTACGAATGGGTGGGTCGATGGGATTTGAGTGAGGAACCATGGCTTAGGGACGCGCTTGTCTGAAATGTGGGGTATGTTACGAAAGTACCCACACCGATTTGAGCAGTTCTTTCCGTTCAGGGGTACCACGAGCATTTCGTGTGTCGGGATTTCACAGGAGGTGAGAGTTTTCGCGCGCGTTGTAATTTCGGAATAGCAAGGCGCGGGTTGAGATGGAGGGAGTTGTCAGAGCACAACGAGACAAAGATATATCTTAAATATTTCGGGCTAGCAAGGCGCGGGTTGAAGAGGCGGGAGTTTCGCAGCACGATAGACAGAGGCGCTGGCTTGAATTTTGGGCATAACAAGGCGCGGCTTGAAATTTCGGGTGAACAAGCTTAACGTGTACCCAAAACGAAAGACAATTTGCACCTCAACACGCACAACACACACACATACACCATTTAGACTAGAGTAAGGTACACGTGCATTGCACGCATGAGATTTGGCAACCAAATTATGAATAAATATCACGTTATAGCATGTAAGCTTTAAGTCATATATGCATGATGTTGATATTCATTTAATTCTTATAGTTCATTTCATACAAAATCATGTAGTTTTTCTAAGAAAGCTAATCTATTTTAAGATTCATGGAATTGTGCGTTGTAAGACATAAAATAAAAACAAATAATGGCAAATCATGTAGAAAAACATTTGGGCAATTCTGATATGGAAGATTCTAGAACAAAGAAGAAGTGCTTGTGTTTTGATGTTTGTGCATTATGCTTAAGTTCAACCATGGAGTCTTCTAGATTATACATGTGGTAAAATCTGGTGGAATCTAGATGATATCCAACGGCCAGTAGTGCTCAAATTTGTCACCTTTGGACCATCGGATTCGCCTCATCCAACGACCATCTTTCAAAGTTAAAGTTACCCGCACACAATATAAAAAACTA
>NC_041381.1:515695-555622 GCF_002162155.2 Triticum dicoccoides | reverse complement strand
CGAAAGCCACCCATCATCTCCAACTAGAATAGTGTGTCCATGCACGGATGCGACGTGGCCAAATAATGTCTGCCATCGGTATCTCAAATTCAAATCAGTCTGACCTTGTTCAATGTGTATACATTACAACATGCTCGTTTTCAAACCACACCGTGCAGATCTCCGTTATATTCATGCATGCATGGGTTTCAAATATCAGGATCTCTTATTCAAATATTTGAATTCAACTTTACATTGATTATGACCTCACCTAGTCTTTTACACCCACACAGTCGTCTTCTCTTTATAATTGTATCACGATCTTTCTCTCCTGCATGCATGCACACACACTACCAGTCGGCATTATCCATCGCACACATGCAATCTTTTTCTTCAGGTCGGTCTCCCATGAAGGCACACACCCACACACATCCCCCTCTCCATCATATCGAGCATTCTTTATCTCTCACGCGTGCATGCACAATGATCGATGTTCCTCTATGTTTGTGCGTATATAGCTAGGTTTTCCATAGTTTTCCACACAAACCGATCAATCGATATATCCAGTGAGGTCTCACCCTCTTTCCCACGTCCATATCGATCAATCTATACCTCTCTATATAGGATTAACATATATATCTAATACACCCACATTAATTATATATCCAACGTCCCCCTCTCATCATCCATGCCTTCCGCTTCATCTCTCAGACGCGTGCACAATGGCGAAGAGAGGGGGCAGCAAGGGCCCTACCAAGCCCCCCTAACATCACTATATATCGAGGCTAATATGAATGCGATCATTAGACAATTGCTGCTCAAAATGGTTTAAGTTCATGAATTGACCCTCCTCGTAAAGGATTAGCAATGCCTGGCCCCCAAGCTCATTTATTTTTCATGGCTCCGCCACTGCGCGCAACAGCGCATGTTCTCGCCCCCTCTCTCTAAATATCGATCTCACACTTGTGCACTCCTTCATAGTCTCCCTCCACTTGGCCCCTCGCACCATCTTCTAGCCCCCCACCGGATTTTTCCACATGTAATCTAGCGGACTCCATGGTTGAACTTAAGCATAATGCACAAACCTCAAAACAACAGTTGTTCTCTTTTGTTCTAGAATCTTCTGTATCATAACTGCCCAAACTTTTTTTCTAGTTGAATTGCCAGTATTTGTTTTTTACTTCATGCTTTACAACGCACAATTCCATGAATCATAAAATAGCTTAAGGGCTTCTTTGATTCAAAGGATTCTCAAAGGAATTGTGGAGGATTTTAATCCTTAGGAATTTTTCCTATCTTGGTTGTTTGATTCGTAGGATTGTAAACCATAGGAATTTTTCCATATGACTCATTTGTACTAGATTTCATAGGAAACATTCCATCCACTCAAACCTCTTTGAAAGAATTCTGCTTTTTTTCTATGCACAATCAAACACTCGTACAATCCTGTAGGATTCAAGACGACATTCCACTATAATCCCATTTTTTCCTATTGCCGCCTTTTTGAAATCCTACGAATCCAATAGGCCCTAGCTTTTTTATAAAAACTAATTGATTTTGAATGATATGAACTATAAGAATTAAACGAAGGTCTACATCAGGCATATATGACTCAGAGCTTACATGCTATAATGTGGTATTTATTCATAATTTGGTTGCAAAATCTGATGCGTGCAATGCATGTGTACCTTACTAGTACTTCGAGTATGTGCAAAACATGTAATTAGAATTCCAATGGCATGCTACATTCATGATGCCACGTGGCACATGTGGAGGCGTTGTCGCGACTTCCTTGTGTGGATTGATCACAGTGATGTACTGCTGGTTCCAGAAGAATGTACTCGTCCTCCCTGAGCCATGCTGTCGGTACATGCACGAAGCGAAGAAGTGCACGCACGCCACGCACGCACTCATTCCCTCGCACACACACACGGGTACACGGACAGACGCAATTTTGTACCAAGATCCACCCCATGTGATAATTTGATGCGTGTAAAGTCGTTCACTTCGTTGATGGTCAATTAATACAGCGCATGCAAATTGAGTGGACTGAGGGCGGAAGAAAGACATTACTACTCCACTGCGCGCATGCGAGTAGTTAAATCATGGGTTGCTAGTAGTACTTCCATTGGTATCCTTCGTATTTTGTGCCAATTTTTGACAGTAACATAATATTTACGCATTTGAGCAGTGTAGTCTACTTGAAATTTATGTTCCACTAAACACATCGGGCGCCGTTTCAGGCCTCGAAACCAAAACCATCAATTAATCTTTACCTTGCTCCCATCCCATTCGAAAGCCTGCTCACACCTACTAGTATGTACCAAACCTGAATGTGTTCCCACTATGCAGGTATTAGTACTAGTGCTAGTACTTAGGTTATAAAAAGGGGAACTACCTAACCGAAAATTACTCTACCATTCCTCCTCATAAGTGCTTCTTCTTCGTCCGTCCTTGCCATGGCCGGTGAGCAGAGCTCTAGGTCGAGAACTACTCGTAACAAGGGAGCGGCAACCAAGGCTGCGGAAAAAAGAGGGCTCGCCGCCACGCAGAGACCTTGAAAGATCTCTCATGGGCAGGCGATGGCTCCCAGGAGCGCCCTAGCCGCGGAGGCGAACATGCAAAGTTGGCGGCGCTGGAGTCGTTATCCCTCGACGGCATGCCCAATCAGCTCAATAAGCACCTCAATAAGCAGAAGGAGTTCATCCAAGGCTTGGTGGATCTGCTAAAGGAGAGCCTCGACGACATGCCCGCTGAGCTCAATAAGCAAGGGGAGTTGACCACCGGCTTGGTGATGCTCCTGAAGAAGAGCATTGCCTCGAAGAAGAAGGCGACCAGCGAAATCCTGCAACTTCGGGAGGACAAGGCGAAGCTCTGCCACGAGCTCGACCAGTTGAAGGAGAAGAACGCCGGCTGGAAGAAGCTGCATGGGAATAGTAGTTCCTCGATGAAGATGTTGCAGGCCCTCATCATGGAATAGAAGGAGGAGTTGGCGAAGCTCCATGTCGAGCACACGGCTGCTGTCAAGGTACGTAATGCGGCTGTGGAACAGATGATGAAGGCTCGCGTCGAGAAATCCCGCGTCATGGACATAATGAAGAATATGGCGGAGGAGACGCGCAAGGAGATGGAGGTCGTGGAGGCGATGAAGAAGCAGTTACGGCTCCGCGGAGAATTAGATCATTTGGGGTGATAATCTTCCTTCTTGTTTTGCTCCTGTGTTTCATCTTTTGCTTCGGGCGTTTCACCGCACGTGTCACGTTCTCTGTGAGGCATGAATAGAACAATGCTTTTTTTTGAGGGAATGAATAGAACAATGCTAACAATGAGATGACTAACAAATTAGATCATTTTTATTGCCATATGGCACTGGGCTGCCATGTTTCGTGCTCCTCCGTCGTAGTACTACTCCAGTGGAAAACTTGAGTATACTGCACGGTTCTTTGCTCCTCCTCAGGTCGTCGGCGCATTTATACGAGCAGTCAAATCACAAGGCCCCGCCTTCCAGCAGTAATGAGCCGTCAAATCACAAAGGCCCTCGCCTCTCGTGAAACCGACCAAGCTAGACTGCCCCACCCTCTAGCCTTTTAAAAAATGTATACTTTTGTACAGTAGTAGTATCGATGGATTGCGCCATGGACAAAACTTAAAATTAAAAAAAAAGGTGGTACATATAGACAGCGCTCGTCGCCAAATTATGCATATAGTACTATTAAAAAGGCTAGTCACAATAATGGTGTCCAACACAACCCACCCCTCAAATAAAATTAAGCATCCTGGAATTCTTTGACAAAACCAAGCACCTTGAAATTCTTTGACAACTAAACTGCTGGCTATATGATGTTGCCCATATATATTGTATGTATATAATGTGAAGAAACGAGTGGTAGTACTATACCAACTAAAAGATGAAATCTAAGAAATACTAGTATGTACGTACTGAAGAGTTAAAGTAACGAGAAGAAACATAACATAGTTCTGCTGGGGGCTCAGCACAACACACCCCTCAAATTAAACTAAGCACACCTGAAATTAAACTATGCAACTAATCCGGTAGACAGCATTAGAACCACCATGAGCAATGACACTGCCACCTTACTTGGACTCCTCGTCCACGTCCTCGACTTCATCCTTGTCCCTCTTCCTCTTGGCCGATACTTCTTTGCTTGAACCGCACACTTGGCTCTTGTTCTTCGTCCAACCCTTGTAGATATTGAAACAAAGGTAGCCATCCATTGCAACGTAGTGGATTTGGTCTATATCTAGTACATTCCGCTACCATGCATAACAATGAAACGTGTATTGAGGTTTCTCCAGTTTACCATACAAAGGACGAACCATGGCTCCTTCCAGGGTCAGCATTGAAGGCTGGTCACCGGAGGGCAGCAGCCGATTCTTCTGGAGGTCGAAGGGGTTGCCTACAACGAGGCCTATCCGACCTAGGACTTCTTTGTCGTTTGTAAAGTCCACAGTAACGAATTTGACTAGGTTGCTCTCGAGGAAGTTCTTAAAATCCAGGCATTCAACGTCGGCATGGCATATGTGGTAGACCAAGCATAAGTCATGCACGCAAACCTAGATCACGGCAGGCTTCTTCCTCTCTTCGTCCTAATTTAGATCCTTCTCTCGTCACAGGACTGTGGTGTACTCAACATCTAGCCCAGCGACCCACTCATCATCTGAGTTTTCAAACATGCGTCTGAAGCGAGAAAGGCATCCTTTCACCGTTGCGGAAGAACGGGTGTAGATGACGTCGAACTCATCACCGGTGATGGTTCTAACCTTGTAATAACCGCCGATCATGGAGATTTGGGATGCCATGGATTTGGAAGGAGGGTTAGGATTAGTGGAACTGCCGTAATGTTAAAGGACGGGACGACTAGGAGCGAACTTTCGTAATATTAAAGGACGTGGGGGGACGAGTAGGAGCGAACTGCCAGCGTGCGAACGGCAGGGTAGTGGCTTTCCATTCTCCCATGATACGGGCTTCTGAGAGCCCTTGGATCTGAGATAACACGGTTGCATGGCGTGATTCTAGACCTATGGGTGAATATCCTATCCTGAAGGGTTATTCTGTAAATTTTTAGCAACTTAGCATGCGATCGTTTGATCTCAGATCCAAGGGCTGCCAGCAGCCCGTATCATGGTCGCGCCTACCACGACCGTCGCGTCGCTCGCGCGGTCGCGCCCTTGGAGATTTAACACGGTGCGTTAGGCTATCTGATGTTGGCATGTCATACATAGTCATCACTTAGTCAATCATACTACAACAAGGTTAGCTATAAGGTTGGCTATAAGTGTATTTTTTTTACTTCTCTTTATCTGTTTATTCGTACTCCCTTCATCCCATAATATAAGAACGTTTTTGACACTAGTGTAGTGCCAAAAACGTTCTCATATTATGGGACAGAGGGATTAGTATTTATTGCATTTGCCAAGAAGTGACCTCTTCCAATGAAATGGTGTGCTTATTAGTTTTTTGTTGCTAAGTTTGCTTCATTTAATTAGCAATAGACTCAAAATTGTCTTTTCACCTAGGTACACGCGCTTAGCACCGTTTCTTCCTTGGGTCCCCAAACTAGTCTCTCTCTTCTTGATTAACTTGCCACATCAGACTTTATGTCTATGTGGCAAGCTTAGCACCTGTAGGAGCAAGTAAGTACAATAGTGTGCTTTACATGGCATTTTTGCATATGTGGAGGAAAGAGAGGCAATGAAGAAGTGGAGAAGTGAGCTCTCATGCAAGAGCCAGCCTCTACTACATGGTGGAGCATTGGGAGAGGCACCTGTATGGAGGTGGTCAGGAATCAGGAGACTCACGCCGGTCGTAGTGCCGCAGTTAAAATGATAATGGCAAGTCAAATCACGGGGCCCCACCTGTCCAGCAGTAACTCGCTGTCAAATCACACAGCCCTACATTTGTGGCAGCCTACTCCCTCATCTTCTCGCGTCTCTGTCGAACCGACTAGGCGGAACGGCCCTGCCTACCGCATAGGAAAAGCCCCGCCCTCGACTTTTAAATAGTACAGTATACTAATTTTGTATCCATGGATTGCGCCATGGAGCCAAGCCTCTAGAAAACGGTGGTACACATGTATGGAGTATACAACACGCCCGTCGCATTCGCATCACACCCCAGACAACCGGTCGGTCTGGCATGCTGCTCTCTGAATGGAACGAGTGTCATATTGAGTTTGCACACACATGTGGGACCGCAATGTAGAACCGAACATAGGCACACTCCCCGGCCCCACAAGTCAGATGACTTAATAGACGAGGGAGGCGAGCAATAGTACTAGAGAAGTGTTGTACTACATTGGTTCCTGGACGATCCCTGCAAGACACGGAAGATCAGTTCGTCCATGCATGTGACCAGACTCCAGCAGACACGCCTGGATTGGCTATCGTCTACATATCGTGCAGGCTGTGTTGTACATGGCTATAGTTGTGGTGAGAAATCTAAAAAAAGATTTCTTGTCATCTCGCAAAATTAGGTGTCATGTTCTTCGGATCATTGTGAGGGTTAAACAGCGAAAACTGAGTTGGGCTAGTCATCGGGGGCACATGCACGAAGACTACTCGGCTGCCATCTAGGTCAAGCCAGCTATGTTAATTAGGACATCTATCGACGGACCCCTTTTCTACGAGTTCATCTTTAACTTGAGCTTTGTTCCTTGTCTAGTTTGCCCGTCGGGATTCATGTTGTCCCCTTTGGGCAGTGAGGTTATGATTTCTTGTCATGTGGCATTTTTTTGTGTTATATGATATAATCCGGTGCTTCAGATCAAAATGACGACAACTGCGCCTCCGGGCCACGTGCATGAAGACTTCTTGACAGTCATTGACGAGGTCAAGCCAGCTCTGGTAGACAAAAGAAAATTATTACTCCACTATATAGGCAGGAGCCTCCGCGCTTGCTTGCTAGTGTTGCTCTCTTCACACTGTCTCGTCCTCTCCATATCTAAACACGACAGCGGTGGCCACACTCTCTCTCTCTCTCTCTGCTCACCGCCGGTCACAGATCCAGCCGGATCCTCTCCGCTTGGGAAGGTAAGAAGGTGCAATGTTCACGCGTTCGTCCTTGGCGACGGCTCTTACTCACTGCTGGCGCGTCCCGATCAGCCTACCTTGCTGTTCTCTCCCAAGCACCGCTGGTGAGGGAGGGCCTCCGACCCCTTCTTCCTTGCTGCCGTAGTGTGGGAAGATCTGGCCACCCGTCGCCCACCTAGCGACATCCTACCGACCATAAGGTATAACTTCCTTCGAATCTGGCCTTGCTCTACTTCTTGAGCTCCTGACGTCGCTGCATTTGTTTCTTTTAGTATTTCTCAGGCCCCCTTGTAGATAGGATCGATCGGCTGTTCGAAAACAACCTAATTTTTTATGTTTAAGAGGTAAAACTACTTCATGCACTCGAATCTAGTACTACTTGGTTCAAACAAGGAAGAAAGGGGGCGGGGGAGGATTTGTTACCTGAATCTAGGCCTTGGTGGAAAGAGGAAATAATGGGGGCGAAAAGTAGCAGAGACTGGCTATCCAACTGGTCTCTAGGTCTAATAGGGAAATAAAGGGAAACGTAGTACAAACTCAATATAAACCCGATCTATTGGTTGAAAAAGGAAAGAAAGTGGGGACTGGGGGACAAGTCAACAGAGTAAGTCCAGCACTAGATTCGCTAGCCTCACATGGTATAAGGTGGCTATACCGAACAAAAATGGGACCAACTCAGATATCCCGTTCTGATGTTTGCTGCCCCGAGCCACTCTTATGTAATGCCACTGGTAAAATGTAGCAGTCGCACTGTTAAAAGTAAGGACACATTAAACCAATGTTGTTTTCAATGTAATGCCTCCCGTAAAATGAATAAATAGCACTTTTTACATGTCCTGCTAAATTTCCCATTAACATAAGTTGGTTCTTTTCGTTAGAAATGCAACTGTCCTGGTCCGCCTACTCTCCCGTGCCAAAAGTAATGTCATATTTAACGGTTGTCATAGTTAATCCTAATGCCCACACTAATATCTAGCAATGCCATTGCTTTAGAAATTGCTACTGTCCTTGTAGGATTGCCATTCAGATAAGGAACATGCTTCTTTTCATTTGATGCAGGTTTCATCACTTGTTAGTCACCCTCCTTTCCACCTTTTTTGTGCAAACAGAGATATACATTTCACGCTCGATCTTAGTTGAACTGCACAAATAATATCCAAATTATAGTTGAACATTCCAGGAGCTTCACAACCAACCTTGATGTTGCTCAATTTTATTGCAACTAATGAAGAAGAAGCTATGTGGGTTTCATTTTCTGATGGAAATGGAACCGGGGCGGAACCCTTTTCTTAAAAAAAATGAAGAAGAAGCTGCTAGCTCACGGGACATTGCTTCATTTTAGGTGAATTGCACCAAAAGGTCCCATTGGCGGCGCTGCAAAGCGCTTCCATCGTTGAAGAGCACCGTACTCTTATAGGTGCGGTGATTGAGAAGGTCCAGTCTGCGAAAAGCGGGATGACCGAAGCCTGCACCAGCCTTCTAACAGGCTTTGAGGTAAGTTAAAGAATGTCATAATATAGATAGTAGCCCCTGATACACTGTTTGGTGCTTCAGAAAGAAAGCCGGGTAGAGGATCAAATATATTTCGTAGGAGACTAATTAGGGAATACCTATGTGAATGATCACGCATCGTTATTGACTGCAACCTCTCATACTGCGGAGGTCTCCAGACTGAAGCAGAGTCTGGAGTGGGCCGGGAAGGAGCTCCGCCAAGTAAAAAGGCAATTGGAAGATAACCGAGGTATGGGATAACTTTGTTTGTATTTAAATATAAGTGAATAGTTATTTTGCCTAGAAAATGTCATGATATGTATTAGGACCGGTGACCAAAGTCGAGGCTCTTAAGAAGGCGGTTGCCGAGGCCGAGAAGAAGGCGGCCAAGGAGCAAACCTCTCGTGAAGACAACGAGGCCCGGGTCATTGAAGTTCAACTAGAGCTCCAAGAAGCCATAAAGAAGTGAAAGACCTTGGAGCAGAGCATAAAGGATCAAGAGTCCGAACTCACCAAGGCTCGCCAATCCGCACACGATACTCGGGCTGAAGCCCAAGGCGCCCTCCAGGAAATCCAGGACGCCCGAAAGATCGCAGCGGGTAAGGCCTTTATTATGCAGAGCAAATACGCGAAGAAAAGACTTCATTTACTGACCCGGATTCGGAGTTCTCCAGGGGTGTTTTCGGATCTGCCGCGCAGCATGTCTGACGCTGCAAAGTTCTACCGAGCCAAAGAGGGGAGCTCTACGGAGAAGTTGTTCTGGTCGCAATATCTTACACCAGAATACCCAGTACCCTTTACCGTTCAGCTGAAGCAGCTGGTCGAGCTGCACAGGGCAGCCAAACTAGCCTGCAAGGATTTGATTATCCGGCTAGGGCCTGCCGAAGCGATTCCCGGCAGCTACTTCGGACTCGTGAAGTGGCTGGTTAGTGCCTGCCCTCGGCTTGACGCCATCAAGCTGTCGGTCTGCATTGAAGGTGCGCGAATGGCCTTTGCCCGCGCCAATGTGCATTGGGCGAAGATGGATGCTATGAAGCTGATGACCGAAGGACCTCCCGAAGGGAAAGAGCACCGCAAGCCCGAGTTGTATTATGATAGTGTCCTGGTGGGATCCCGCCTTATGGCAGAGCAATGTGCCAAGGATATTATATTCCCATGAGTGTATGCATGTTATCCTATGATGTAATCTGAAACAAGGTCGTGATGTAAAATAATGCTTGTTATTCAAACTATTACCTCCTGTGCAGCCGATTTTGAATTAATGCTGAGAGTTTGCCAGTCGCCGTCTTCTGCCCCCACGTAGGAAGTACGGGGGTGTTCGAGATAAATCTAAACACTCTTTACTCCACATTTTTGGTCCTTAAAGGAGGTGTTTAGCGCGACGAACCATGCAATAGGACAATAAGGCTTTATCACCCTCACTTAGCCATAGGAGTTTGACAAAAAAAAGGTAGGCGCAGCCCCTATTGTTCGGAAGACCAAACTTGGGGCATTGTAAATCACCTGATCGGATAAAAAGCGATCCGTCGCACGATGCATTAGTTATCGCATAATGCGGAAGAAATCGTTAAGGATTTTGTGACCTCTCGAACAGCTGACCAGCTCTCGCCACATCATGACAGTCAGTTTTCGGCTTTCTCTACTGAGGTGCTCATCCAGAAGAACTGGGACACAATCGCAGTAGTTCTCCCTTTACTACCCTAGCTGATATAGCGGAACGTAGGGTAGCAAGCACAGGAGCCGGGCAACCCAACTGTTAACCAAAGACATGATTCGAAGCCAATGCATATAATGCTATAAGTTCGGGGTGCCGAACTGCACTATAAAATTGTTTGGACTTTCTTGCCGTGTTATGGAGTACAATGAAGCCCCTAGCGAATTAAGGCGTACCAGAATGTACGGGTGCAATTGAATATAACTAGACAAGGAAAAATTAGGTAATAAGCAAACGCTGCCAATTATTTTTCATTGTAATTTGATTAATACATCAAGGCATATGTGTACAAGTAGTGCAATAAGCAAATAAGGCTACTTAACATGCCATGACCAAGAGCGAGCTACGTGCGGGTATTTAAAACAGGTATGAAGATCATTAGTAGAGACCACCTGGGTATTCCCTTGTACGTCCGAGACCCTAGCTTTCTGATGTCTACTACACAACCTTCTTCTTGTAGACGTTGTTGGGCCTGCAAGTGCACAAGTTTGTAGGACAGTAGCAAATTTCCCTCAAGTGGATGACCTAAGATTTATCAATCCGTGGGAGGCGTAGGAAGAAGATGGTCTCTCTCAAGCAACCCTGCAACCAAATAACAAAGAGTGTGTTGGGGTGTCCCCAACACACCCAATACAATGGTAAATTGTATAGGTGCACTAGTTCGGCGAACAGATGGTGATACAAGTGCAATATGGATGGTAGATATAGGTTTTTGTAATCTGAAATAATAAAAACAGCAAGGTAACTAAAGATAAAAGTGAGTGTAAACGGTATTGCAATGATAGGAAACAAGGCCTAGGGTTCATACTTTCACTAGTGCAAGTTCTCTCAACAATAATAACATAGATAGATCATATAACAATCCCTCAACATGCAACAAAGAGTCACTCCAAAGCCACAAATAGCGGAGAACAAACGTAGAGATTATGGTAGGGTACTAAACCACCTCAAAGTTATTCTTTCGGATCGATCTATTAAAGAGTTCGTACTAGAATAACACCTTAAGACACAAATCAACCAAAACCCTAATGTCACCTAGATACTCCATTGTCACCTCAAGTATCCGTGGGCATGATTATACGATATGCATCACACAATCTCAGATTCATCCAACCAACACAAAAGTACTTCAAAGAGTGCCCCAAAGTTTCTATCGGAGAGTCAAGAACGTGTGCCAACCCCTATGCATAGGTTCATGGGAGGAACCCGCTATTGGTCACTGAGGGAGTCCCGGATTAGGGGGTGTCCGGATAGCCGGACTACCATCATCGACCGAGCTATCATCGGCCGGACTATCATCATCATCGACCGGACTCCAAGACTATGAAGATACAAGATTGAAGACTTCGTCCCGTGTCCATATGGGACTTTCCTTGGCGTGGAAGGCAAGCTTGGCGATACGGATACGTAGATCTCCTACTATTGTATCTGACTCTATGTAACCCTAGCCCTCTCCGGTGTCTATATAAACCGGATGGCTCTAGTCCGTAGGACACAACAACAACAACCATTACAATCATACCATAGGCTAGCTTCTAGGGTTTAGCCTCCTTGATCTCGTGGTAGAGCCACTCTTGTAAACATCCACAATATCAATATCAATCAAGCAGGACGTAGGGTTTTACCTCCATCAAGAGGGCCCGAACCTGGGTAAACATCGTGTCCCTTGTCTCCTGTTACCATCCGCCTAGACGCACAGTTCGGGACCCCCTACCCGAGATCCGCCGGTTTTGACACCGACATTGGTGCTTTCATTGAGTGTTCCTCTGTGTCGTCACCGATACGCTTGATGGCCTCTTCAATCGACAACGACGCAGTCCTGGGTGAGACTTTTCCCCCCGGACAGATCTTCGTATTCGGCGGCTTCGCACTGCGGGCCAACTCACTTGGCCATCTGGAGCAGATCGAAATCTACGCCCCTGGCCGTCAGGTCGGGTTTGGAAGCCTAAACTTCACGGCCGATATCCGCGGGGACTTGATCTTCGATGGATCTGAGCCACAGCCGAGCGTGCCGCGCTGTCACGATGGGCACGACCTAACTCTGCCGCCGGACAGCACCTTGGAGGCCGCACACGAATCCACTCCGACCCATAGTCCGGAGCCGATCGCTCAGATCGAGGACGGATGGCTGGACACCGCCTCGGGAGCTGCAACTTCTACGGCGATGGAGCCGAACACTTACCTTGTCCCGCATAAAGCTCATGACTCCGAGGTGCCGGACTCTCTGCCGGACTCCGAACCTCCTGCGCCCCTGCCAGTCGAGTCCGACTGGGCGCCGATCATGGAATTCACCGCTGCGGACATCTTTCAGCACTCATCCTTCGGCGATGTCTTAAATTCGCTGAAGCATCTCTCGCTATCCGGAGAGCCCTGGCTGAACTACGGCCAGGATGGTTGGGACACGGACGACGAAGAAATTCAGAGCCCACCCACCACCCACTTCGTAGCCACCGTCGACGATCTAACCGACGTACTCGACTACGACTCGGAAGACATCGACGATATGGACGACGATGCCGGAGACTATCAAGAACCAGTGCCTACAGGACACTGGAAGACCACCTCGTCATACGACATATATATGGTGGACACCCCAAAAGATGGGGACGGCGAAGAAGCAACGGAGGCCGATTCCTTAAAGAAACACCCCAAGCGCCGACATCAGCGGCGCCGCTCTAAATCCCGCCACAGCAAGAATAGAGATTCCGGCACAGGAGATAATAACACCCCAGAGAGTGCCGAAGACAACCCCCTCCAGCACGATCCAGCGCAGGAGGAGGCAGAAGCAAGCCCTCACGAGGGGGCGGAAGACGAAGAGGTCGAGGATGATAATTACTTACCTCCCTCCGGAGACGAGGCAAGCCTCGACGACGACGAATTCGTCGTGCCTGAGGATCCCGTCGAACAAGAGCGTTTCAGACGCAGGCTAATGGCCACGGCAAACAGCCTAAAGAAAAAGCAGCAACAGCTTCAAGCTGATCAAGACCTACTGGCCGACAGATGGACCGAGGTCCTCGCGGCCGAAGAGTATGAACTCGAACGCCCTCCAAAAGATTACCCAAAACGCAAGTTGCTCCCCCGACTAGAGGAGGAAGCGTACAAACCTGCATCACCAGCACACAATACGGCAGACCGACCACCTCGTGGCCGCGACAGAGAGGCGTGCAAGCCCTCCACCAAAACCGTACCCCAGCACCGCTCAAAAAGCATGAAGCCACGGGGGAACGCGCCGGACTTGCGGGATATATTGGAGGACAAGGCAAGACAATCCAGATCTATCTATGGATCACGTGGGCACCCCAAGACCCACGACGAATACCGTCGCGCCGGATACAACTACTCCGGCCGGGCCAAACACAGCAGACAACGCTCTCTCGAGCTACGTCGCGATATTGCTCAATACAGAGGCGCCGCGCACCCACTATGCTTCACTGACGAAGTAATGGATCATCAAATCCCTGAAGGGTTTAAACCCGTTAATATCGAATCCTACGATGGCACAACAAACCCCGTGGTTTGGATTGAGGATTATCTCCTCCATATACATATGGCCCGCGGCGACGATCTTCACGCCATCAAATATCTCCCGCTCAAGCTTAAAGGACCAGCTCGGCATTGGCTTAACAGCCTGCCCGCAGAGTCAATTGGATGCTGGGAAGACTTGGAAGCCGCATTCCTCGACAACTTCCAGGGCACGTATGTGCGACCACCGGACGCAGATGACCTAAGCCACATAATCCAGCAGCCAGACGAATCGGCCAGGCAATTCTGGACACGGTTCTTAACAAAGAAAAATCAAATCATTGACTGTCCGGATGCAGAGGCCCTCGCTGCCTTCAAACATAACATCCGCGACGAGTGGCTGGCCTGGCACCTAGGACAGGAAAAGCCGAAATCCATGGAAGCCCTCAAATCACTCATGACCCGCTTCTGTGCGGGAGAGGATAGCTGGCTAGCTCGCAGCAACAACCTCAGCAAAAACGCTGGCAGTCCGGATACCAAGGACCGCAATGGCAGGTCGCGTCGAAACAAAAACAAATGCCGCATTAACGGCGACAGTAATGAGGATACGACAGTCAACGCCGGATTCCGAGGCTCCAAGCTCGGTTAACGGAAGAAGCCATTCAAAAGAACCACTCCGGGCCCGTCCAATTTGGACCGAATACTCGACCGCTCCTGTCAAATACATGGAACCCCCGAAAAGCCAGCTAACCACACCAACAGAGATTGTTGGGTATTCAAGCAGGCAGGCAAATTAATCGCCGAAAACAAAGACAAGGGGCTACACAGCGATGACGAGGAGGAGACCCGGTCGCCGAACAACAGAGGACAAAAGGGATTCCCCCCTCAAGTTTGGACGGTAAACATGATATACGCAACGCATATACCCAAGAGGGAGCGAAAGCGTGCACCAAGGGACGTATACGCATGGTTATCTTGCCCGATCACTTTCGATCGAAGAGACCATCCGACCAGTATCCGCCATGGCGGATTCGCCGCATTGGTTTTAGACCCAATCGTCGATGGATTTCACCTCACGATAGTCCTGATGGACGGCGGCAGTAGCCTGAACCTGCTTTATCAGGATACAGTGCGAAAGATGGGCATAGACCCTTCAAGGATTAAACCTACAAAGACAACCTTCAAAGGTGTCATACCAGGTGTCGAGGCCAGTTGTAAAGGCTCAGTTACACTGGAAGTGGTCTTTGGATCCCTAGATAATTTCCGAAGCGAGGAGTTAATCTTCGACATAGTCCCATTCCGCAGTGGCTATCACGCTCTGCTCGGACGAACCGTGTTCGCAAAATTCAACGCGGTGCCGCATTATGCATACCTTAAGCTCAAGATGCCAGGCCCTCGTGGAGTCATCACGGTCAATGGAAACACGGAACGCTCCCTCCGGATGGAGGAACATACAGCGGCTCTCGCGGCAGAAGTACAGAGCAGCCTTTTAAGGCAATTTTCAAGTCCGGCCGTTAAACGACCGAACACGGCCAAACGCGCCCGGAGCAACATCAACCAAGATCTCCTGGCACGTTCCGAGCACGCGTAGCAATGCGGCCTCAACCCCAGCCCTCGCACAATTGTAAGACAAACTCTCCGCGTACATAATTACGCCCGGGAGATACCATGGGCATGGGGGGAGAGTCACAACCACAACAGACCCAGAGTGCGGTTCGACCACACCAGGGACTCCCAAGTGTGTCGCTCTTTTTATCTTTTATTTCTCTCTTTTTTATACAGAACTCTGTCCGGCGGCGAACCTGCCGAACTCATGATGCAACAGCCAGGGAGGGACAAAGGCTGCGACAAACACTCAGGTGGTCTCCATTACGAACATTAAATTTGTTAAATACACCATTCCGCGGCCTACCCCTGGAGGGAGACGCCTTTAATTTGTCCAATCCCTTGCTTTCCGCACTATTTGTATCATTCCGCACTCATAGCAAATCTTCTCGAATAAAATGCAGCACTTTTTTCCCATAATTGCATTACCTTATATATATATGTTCATTTACGACATGTTGCATCCGTACATTTTGGTACGGCCAAATACACCAGGGGCTTATGTTCCCCGCATTATGGTGTGATAAAGTCCGCACACTTTCACAAGTGCGGCACCCCAAACTTATAGCATTATATGAATCGGCTCCGAATCATGTCTTGGGTCAATAGTTGGGTTTGCCCGGCTCCCATGTTTGGCACCTTACGTTCCGTTCTATCGGCTAAGGTAGCACTGGGACACCACTGCGATTGCACCCCGGTTGAGCCGGGTTAACGCCTCAGTGGAGAAAGCTAAAACTGACTGTCATGATAAGGCGAGAGACTGGTCGCTGTTCGAGAGGTCTTTTCGGGTCCTTAAAGACCTACGCCGCTTCGAGCGAAGTACCGGATAATGTCCGACGAAGGCATGGATAGCGCCCCGAATTCGGTCTTCCGAATACTAGGGGCTTCGCCGAAATTTAAAATTATAAAATTCTATGGCTAAGTGAGAGTGTTCAAGCACTATAAGTCCGGTTGCCTTGTTCGCTGTGTTGAGCGCCTCCCTAGATGAACCCAAAAATGGGAACAAGAGTGCTCAAGTTTATCCCGAACACCCCAGCCCTCGTGGCATGGGGGCTGAAGCTGACGACTTGCCATCTCTCAAATTTAATAAACGGCCGCACAGAAGGTAATATTATAAATTAACAAGCGTTTCTTAGTGCATATGAACAAAGTTTTCAGCGCACAGGATAACACATTGCGAATTTACTCAATAATTACATCCCTGGGGCACTCATCCACAATCTTGCGGGCACCCTTCAGGACAACCTTATAGTACATCTCGGGCGTATGATATTCCTTGCCTGCTGGTGGCGTGTCAGTGCACCTTTGCGCGGGAAAGGGCCCGACGAGCACCTTCAATACAGGCGGAGCGCTTGATAACCTCCACCTAGGGGCACGCATCCACCAACCGTCGCACGAGGCCGAAGTAGCTCCCAGACATGGCCTCTCCAGGCCACAACCGGACTATGAGGCCCTTCATGGCCTGCTCGGCCACCTTGTGGAGCTCGACCAACTGCTTCAGCTGGTCGCTAGGGGGCACCGGATGGCCAGCCTCAGCATCCTGGGACCAGAAAACCTTCTCTGTTGAGCTCCCCTCCTCGGCTCGGTAGAATGCGGCGGCATCAGACACGCTGCGAGGCAGATCTACAAACGCCACTGGAGAGCTCCGAATTCGGGTAAGTAACACGTAATTTACATTCACATGCTTGCTTTGCATGGAAAATATCTTACCCGCCGCTATCTTCCTCACCAACTCAATCTGCTGAAGGGACTTATGGGCATCGGCCTTGGCAGTTTTGGCACTTTCGAGAGCCGAGGCAAGCTGGGACTCTCGAGTCTTTGAGTCACGCTCCAAACTCTCATGCTTTTCCATGAGAGCCTGGAGCTCTTGCCGAACCACCGCCACCCGCGCCTCCTGCTTTTCTCGCTCTGCCCGTTCCGCGGCCGCATTGCGTTCGGCCGTGGACACGGCCTCCTTCAGGGTCGCCACCTCGTTCATGGCCCCTGCAGTACCCATGTTATCATTGTTATTTTTTGTTGCAACCTAAATCCTTTTCTGTAAGGTACAAGTTCAAAGAGGTGTTACTCACCTTCTTTGTCCTGGAGCTGCTTCTTGGCGCGGCCGAGCTCTTGCTCGGACCGCTCGAGCTCCTGCTTCAAAGCACCGACCTCCGCAGTCAGTGCGACAGAGGTCAGCAGCGCAGCCTGCAACCCATATTGACAAAAAAATTTAGCAACCCTGCGTATATCTTTTTTTTCAGATCCTCAGTCCGGCTTTTCTTTCCGAACACCGAACCGAGCATCAGGGGCTACTGTCTATGCGGTATTACATTGCATATTTTTAACTTCTTACCTCAAAGCCTGATAGAAGGCTATTGCAGGCTTCGGTCAGCCCGCTCTTGGCAAGCTGTACCTTTTGAATCACCGCACTCATAATAGTGCGGTGTTCTTCCTCGATGGAAGCGCTCTGCAGCGCCTCCAACAAATTGTCCGGCGCCTCCGGTTGGATGGAAGCTGCCGGCGTCACGGTCTTGCCCTTCGTGCGAAGGAGCCGCCGGCCGGACTCCGGAACCACTGCGGGTTCTGATGTGGAGTTCGGCGCAAAGTCCGGGAGGCCGCCTCGTGGCGCCTCCGGAGCCTCCCCCTGATGGGTCCCTTCTTGGGATCCCACCTCGGCGTCCTCGGTGTCGCGAGGGGTGGAGGCGGTCGGGATGGACGGAGCCAACGACCCGCTCGATGAAGCGGGGAGATCATCATTGGCCGGACTACAGGCAGCATGCGGCATCAGAATGACACTATGTGATAGAAATTATAAATCATTCAGGAATCCGGATACTTACGTTCTTGCCGGAGGCCTGTCCCTTGAAGGCCATTCTTCCTCGCCAATGTTGATGTTGGCGGAGCTGTCCGGGGGAATAGTCCTTCCCCTCTTGGACCCTTCGGTCTCCCCTGTTGGGGAAGCCTTCCTCTTCCTCTCTCCCTCCTCTGGGAGAGAGTCCTCTTTCTCCTCCTCGTTTTCGGGGGAGGAGTCCGCCCCAGAGTCGTTGGACACCTAAAAACGGGAACTATTTCGAGCACCCGTGGCCTCCTTCTTGGCCTTCTTCTCCGGCACCACGTGTGGTGCCGGAACCAGCAGCCTCGCTAGATGGGCGTCTACTGGGTTTTCTGGCATAGGAGCCGGGCAGATAATCTGCTCCGCCTTCCTCATCTAGTCCTGTCAAAGGAAAAGGGGAAATTAAAACCCGCATAGAGTCAAACTATGGAAAGCAAGTGTCCCATAAAGGGGTAGAATCACTTACCTCGTCGGCTTGACACTGCGAGCGAAATCCGCGATCTTCAGTCGCGGATGCGGGGGCTTTGGCGCCCTTAAACAGCACCCTCCAGGCGCCTTCGTACGTCGTGTCGAAGAGCCCGCTCAGCGCCTGGTGCTGCTCCGGATTGAACTCCCACAGATTGAATGCCCGCTCCTGGCATGGGAGAATCGGGCGAACGAGCATGACTTGGACCATGTTAACCAGCCTGAGCTTCTTCACCAGCTTCTGGATACAGGCTTGGAGTCCCGTCAGCTCCTCCGAACTAGCCCACAGCAAGCCCTTCTCTTTCCAGGAGGTGAGCTGCGTGGGGATACCAGATCTGAACTCGGGGGCCTCCGCCCATGTAGGGTCGCGCGGCTCGGTGATATAGAACCACCCCGATTGCCACCCCTTGACGGATTCCACGAAGGCCCCTTCGAACCAAAGGACGTTGGGCATCTTGCCCAACATGGTGCCTCCGCACTCCGCTTGAGTGCCCCTCACTACCTTCGGCTTGACATTGAAGGTCTTGAGCCACAAGCCAAAGTGGGGCTGGACGCAGAGGAAGGCCTCGCACACGACGATAAACGCCGAGATGTTGAGGATGAAGTTCGGCGCCAGATCATGGAAATCCAGGCCGTAGTAGAACATGAGCCCCCGAACAAAGGGGTGAAGTGGAAAGCCCAGTCCGCGGAGGAAGTGGGGAAGAAAAACGACCCTCTCATGGGGCCTGGGGGTGGGGATGAGCTGCCCCTCGTCGGGCAGCCGGTGCGCAATGTCGCCGGACAGGTAGCCAGCGCTGCGCAGTCTTTCGATGTGCTCCTCCGTAACAGAGGAGGTCATCCACTTGCCTCCCGCTCCATACATGACTGGGGAAGGTTGAGACGAGATGTGCGGTCTTGGGCGCTGGAGCTCGAGTGGGCGGAGATGGATAAGCAAAGGAGGAAGAAGGCGTATGTGAAAAGGTGAATCCTTATCCCTTATATGGTCGGGCGAAGTCTACGCGTCCCCCACTGGCCTGGTAAAACTCGCTTATCCCCCAAGCGTCACCATCAATGGCGCGGTTTGGTTACCCACGTCCGTATTGATGAGAATCCCGGATTAAGGGGGAACACGATCTCTGCTTCGACAAGACGTGCCAAGGAAACCGCTTCGCTAAATGCGCTGAGGTGGTAGAGTAAAAAACGATTCAAGTAATGGCTTGGTAGTGGCGTGACGTCATGCCGTAGAAAACGTCAGCAGATTGAACTTGTGTATATATTATTCTCTCTATGGTGGAATGTGGAATTTATTTTGCAGAGCCGGACACTATCCTGGTGTTCACAATCTTATATCATTCGGAGGAGGAACCCGCCTTGCAATGCCAAGCAATATACGCGCCGGACTTATCGTCATTAAAGCCTGGTTCAGGGGCTACTGAGGGAGTCCCGGATTAGGGGGTGTCCGGATAGCCGGACTACCATCATCGGCCGAGCTATCATCGGCCGGACTATCATCATCATCGACCGGACTCCAAGACTATGAAGATACAAGATTGAAGACTTCGTCCCGTGTCCGGATGGGACTTTGCTTGGCGTGGAAGGCAAGCTTGGCGATACGGATACGTAGATCTCCTACTATTGTAACCGACTCTATGTACCCCTAGCCCTCTCCGATGTCTATATAAACTGGATGGCTCTAGTCCGTAGGACACAACAACAACAACCATTACAATCATACCATAGGCTAGCTTATAGGGTTTAGCCTCCTTGATCTCGTTGTAGATCCACTCTTGTAAACATCCACAATATCAATATCAATCAAGCAGGACGTAGGGTTTTACCTCCATCAAGAGGGCCCGAACCTGGGTAAACATCGTGTCCCTTGTCTCCTGTTACCATCCGCCTAGACGCACAGTTCGGGACCCCCTACCCGAGATCCGCTGGTTTTGACACCGACAGTCACCAAAACATACATCAAGTGGCACATGATGTCCCATTGTCACCATAGATAAACACGGCAAGACATACATCAAGTGTTCTTAAAGTAAAGACTCAATCCGATAAGATAACTTCAAAGGGGAAACTCAATTCATCACAAGAGAGTAGAGGGGGAGAAACATCATAAGATACAACTACAATAGCAAAGCTTTGGATACATCAAGATCGTGCCATAGAGGGAACACGAGAGAGAACACGAGAGAGAGAGAGATCAAACACATAGCTACTGGTACATACCCTTAGCCCCGAGGGTGAACTACTCCCTCCTCGTCATGGATAGCGCCGGGATGATGAAGATGGCCACTGGTGATGGATTCCCCCTCCGGCAGGGTGCCGGAATGGGCTCTCGAGAGGTTTTTGGTGGCTACAGAGGCTTGCGGCGGCGGAACTCCCGATCTATCTTGATATTCGATGTTTTTAGGGTACGTAGGCATATATAGGCGAAAGAAGTCGGTCGGGAGGTGCTTGAGGGGCCCACGAGACAGGGGGCGCGCCCAGTAGGGGGGCCTATCTCCTGGCCTCCTCGAGGATCTTCTGACATGAACTCCAAGTCTCCAGGATGATATTCTTCCCAAAAATAACGTTGCCGAAGGTTTCTAAAATAAATTGCTGGACCTGAGGAAATTGTCTAGTAATCATCTGCAAAAAGAATCAACTAAATATCACTCTCCAGTAAAAAGTTGAAGCTAATCTTGTAAGCGCTAAAGTTTCTGTTTTTTACAGCATGATCATAAAGACTTCACCCAAGTCTTCCCAAAGGTTCTACTTGGCACAAACACTAATTAAAACATGAAAACACATCTAACCAGAAGCTATATGTATTATTTATTCCTAAACAGAACAAAAAAGGAAGAAACTAAAATAAAATTGGGTTGCCTCCCAACAAGCGCTAACGTTTAAAGCCCCTAGCTAGGCATGATGATTTCAATGCTGCTCACATAAGAGATAAGAACTAAAACATAAAGAGAGCATTATGAAGAATATGACTAGCACATTTAAGTCTAACCCACTTCCTATTCATAGGTATTTTGTGAGCAAACAACTTTTGGGAACAATAATCAACTAGCATAGGAAGGCAAAACAAGCATAACTTCAAAACTTGAAGCACATATAGAGGAAACTTGATATTATTGCAATTCCTACAAGCATATATTCCTCCCTCATAATAATTTTCAGTAGCATCATGAATGAATTCAACACTATAACCAGCACCTAAAGCATTCTTTTCACGATCTACGAGCATAGAGAATTTACTACTCTCCGCATAAGCAAAATTCTTCTCATTCGGAATAGTGGGAGTATCATAAGAGACTTGAACACTAAATTTTTTTTCCAAATTAAAAGAGTAATGTTCAGAAAAAGGGTAATAATAATCATGAAAAGTTTTATAAATATAATCATCATTACTTTTTATAGCATAAGTTTCATCACAATAATCATCATAAGTAGCCACTTCGTTCTCATCATAATCGATTGAAACCTCTCCCAAGATAGTGAAATCACTAAATAAAGTTGACACTCTTCCAAATTCACTTTCATATTCATCATAATAAAATTCAACATCCTCCAAAATAGTGGGATCACTACTTCCTAAAGTTGAAACTCTTCCGAACCCACTTTCATCAATATAATCATCATAGGCAGGAGGCATGCTATCATCATAACAACTTTGCATATCAAAACATGGGGTGCTAAAAGTAGCATCTTATTTAAACATAGCATCCCCAAGCTTGGGACAAACATTAATTTCAGCAAATATATTCTCAAATATTTCATCCTCATCAAACATAGCTTCCCCAAGCTTGGGCTCTTTCATATCATAAGCATAATCACTCTCATCATTAAAAATATGGATAGCACCAATAGTAAAGCAATTATCATCATCACAATGAGTAGTAGGGGCAACATCATTTGGGAGGGATACCTTTCTACCTTTGTTGCTCCTTCTTTTCTTTTTCTTCTTCACATTATGTGTGGGTTCAACCTTCCTCTTTGAGCTCCTTATTGATGATATTGGTTGAATAGAAAGCTCCTCCTCGTTACCTAATTCATCATAAGAAATAATAGGAGGAGATTGGGAAGTCTCTTCCCTTTAATTAGTATTCTCATCATCTTCCATTTGCTTTCTTTTCTTTAGGTAATTGGAAATATAAGGATTTTCAATGCAATTCTCCGCACAAAACATATAAATATTTTCTAGATCAATATCAAGAAAATGCTTAAGATTAAATTCTGGAATAGGCTTAGTTAAACATTTCAACTCTTCACAACCCAAAAGCAATCTAAGTTCATTGTAATGAGAAAGGGAGATCAAATCATCACAATTTTTGGACACGATCCGATCATGAAACAATTTGCATTGGAGATGTAAATGATCTTGTTTATGGCAAAATTCACAACGGGAAAGATATCTTAAATTCTCGGCACTCTTATCTAGCCTTTCTTGCAACTTCTTAGTTTCTAAATACTTATGCATCTTGCAATATATATTTTCTTTATTTGGTGTGTTAATGTAAACATGCACTCCACAAAAGTTGACATGCTCATAAGAGATATTTTCATCATGACTAGAGCAATCATTATTAGCACCATGGATATTCAAGGAGTTTATACTAACAACATTGCAATCATGCTCATCATTCAAAGATTTAGTACCAAGCATTTTAAAGCATTCTTCTTCTAGCACTTGAGCACAATTTTCCTTTCCATCAAACTCACGAAAGATATTAAAAAGACGAAGCGTATGAGACAAACTTAACTCCACTTTATTGTAGTTTTCTTTTATAAACTAAACTAGTGCTAAAACAAGAAACAAAAAGATTCAATTGCAAGATCTAAAGATATACCTTCAAGCACTCACCTCCCCGGCAACGGCGCCAGAAAAGAGCTTAGTTGACTGGGTGTAAGTGAGTGCCGCTTACCTAGCCTCCCGGCAACAGCGCCAGAAAAGAGCTTAGTTGACGGTGTGTGAGTGAGTGCCGCTCACCTAGCCTCCCCGCCAATGGCGCCAGAAAAGAGCTTGATGTCTACTACACAACCTTCTTCTTGTAGACGTTGTTGGGCCTGCAAGTGCATAGGTTTGTAGCATAGTAGCAAAATTCCCTCAAGTGGATGACCTAAGGTTTATCAATCCGTGGGAGGCGTAGGATATAGATGGTCTCTCTCAAGCAACCCTGCAACCAAATAATAAAGAGTCTCTTGTGTCCCCAACACACCCAATACAATGGTAAATTGTATAGGTGCACTAGTTCGGCGAAGAGATGGTGATACAAGTGCAATATGGATGGTAGATATAGGTTTTTGTAATCTGAAATAATAAAAACAGCAAGGTAACTAAAGATAAAAGTGAGTGTAAACAGTATTGCAATGATAGGAAACAAGGCCTAGAGTTCATACTTTCACTACTGCAAGTTCTCTCAATAATAATAACATAGATAGATCATATAACAATCCCTCAACATGCAACAAAGACTCACTCCAAAGCCACTAATAGCGGCGAACAAACATAGAGATTATGGTAGGGTACGAAACCACCTCAAAGTTATTCTTTCGGATCGATCTATTAAAGAGTTCGTACTAGAATAACACCTTAAGACACAAATCAACCAAAACCCTAATGTCACCTAGATACTCCATTGTCACCTCAAGTATCCGTGGGCATGATTATACGATATGCATCACACAATCTCAGATTCATCCAACCAACACAAAAGTACTTCAAAGAGTGCCCGAAAGTTTCTACCGGAGAGTCAAGAACGTGTGCCAAGCCCTATGCATAGGTTCATGGGCGGAACCTCCAAGTTGGTCACCAAAACATACATCAAGTGGCACATGATATCCCATTGTCACCACAGATAAACACGGGAAGACATACATCAAGTGTTCTCAAAGTAAAGACTCAATCCGATAAGATAACTTCAAAGGGGAAACTCAATTCATCACAAGAGAGTAGAGGGGGAGAAACATCATAAGATCCAACTACAATAGCAAATCTTGGGATACATCAAGATCGTGCCATAGAGGGAACACGAGAGAGAACACGAGAGAGAGAGAGATCAAACACATAGCTACTGGTACATACCCTTAGCCCCAAGGATGAACTACTCCCTCCTCGTCATGGATAGCGCCGGGATGATGAAGATGGCCACTGGTGATGGATTCCCCTCCGGCAGGGTGCCGGAACGGGCTCCCGAGAGGTTTTTGGTGGCTATAGAGGCTTGTGGCGGCGGAACTCACGATCTATCTTGATATTCGATGTTTTTAGGGTACGTAGGCATATATAGGCGAAAGAAGTTGGTCGGGAGGTGCTCGAGGGGCCCACGAGACAGGGGGGCGCGCCCTGTAGGGGGGCGCCCCCCTATCTCCTGGCCTCCTCGAGGATCTTCTGACATGAACTCCAAGTCTCCAGGA
The DNA here is from genome assembly GCF_002162155.2 of Triticum dicoccoides. Lineage (NCBI taxonomy): Eukaryota > Viridiplantae > Streptophyta > Magnoliopsida > Poales > Poaceae > Triticum > Triticum dicoccoides. The sequence goes on along the minus strand of NC_041381.1, from coordinate 530,660 downwards.
TGATATTCTTCCCAAAAATAACGTTGCCAAAGGTTTCATTCCGTTTGGACTCCGTTTGATATTCCTTTTCCTCGAAATACTGAAACAGGCAATAAAACAGCAATATGGGCTGGGCCTCCGATTAATAGGTTAGTCCCAAAAGTAATATAAAATTGTGTAATAAAGCCCATAATCATTGGAAACAGGTAATAAAATAGCATGAATGCTTCATAAATTATAGATACGTTGGAGACATATCACTTTCTTGGCGTATTTGTCCCGCTACGGGTCCGATGAGTAGTTTTATCAGAAAAGGCCTGGAGAAGAGAAGAAACCTGAAAGAAAGAGAAAAAGTGAAGGTATGCGGATCTAGGAGCGGCTGAGCCGCATTATGGACCGCGGTCTAGTTGTGCCTCCGTCCGTTCCCATGGTATTTTAAGTGCGTAGTTGTGTACGCGCGGGACGAATTTCACCGCTTTATTGGGGCTGGGACGAAGGCCGAATTGCTAGCTGATCTCTAGATGAGCCGGACGGTCCTGTTGCAGAGTAGCTCGGACTCGCTTGACCGTGTCTGGGGGCTTTATTGCTGAATTGAGGTTTTGCCTAAGAAAGTTATTCTGTACTTTTGCTGCAAGGGCCGCGGTGTGCTCCTCAGTACGGAGGGAGCGCTCCGTATTTCCATTGACTGTTATGACACCGCGAGGTTCGGGCATCTTGAGCTTAAGGTATGCATAGTGTGGCACCGCGTTGAAACGAGAAAATGCGGTTCATCCGAGTAGTGTGTGATAACCACTGCGAAAGGGGACGATGTCGAAGATTAATTCTTCACTTCGGACATTGTCCGGGGATCCGAAGACCACTTCCAGTGTGATTGATCCCATACAGCAGGCCTCTATACCTGATATGACACCTTTGAAGGTGGTTTTGGTGGGCTTGATCCTTGAGGGATCAATACCCATTTTGCGAACTATATCCTAATAGAGCAGGTTCAGGCTGCTACCCCCGTCCATGAGGACACGTGTGAGGTGGAGTCCGTCAATGATAGGGTCGAGCACCAGTGCGGCTGAATCTCCGTGACGGATACTGGTCGGATGGTACCTTCGATCGAAGGTAGTCGGATAGGAGGACCACGGGTTGTATTTTGGGGCGACGGGCTCCATCACGTAGACGTCCCTTAGTGCGCGCTTCCGCTCCCTTTTGGGTATATGGGTAGCATATATCATATTCACCGTTTTGACTTGGGGAGGAAACTTCTTATGTCCCCCTATGTTCCGTGGCCGGGGTTCCCCGTTGTCGTTGCTTTGCGATCCCTTTTTCTGTTTTCAGCGTTTAACTTGCCAACCTGTTTAAAGAACCAACATTCTCTATTGGTATGATTGGCTAGTTTATTGGCGGTGCCGTGGATTTGGCATGGACGATCGAGTATACGGTCCAGACTGGACGGGCCCGGATTGTTTCTATTAAATGGCTTTTTCCGCAGACCAGACTTGGAGCCACTGAATCCGGCATTGACGGCCGTGTCTTAAGAGTTATCACCATTATTTAGATGCTTGTGTATACTGCGTCGGGGCTTGTCGTTACTATCTCTGGCTTCAGAAGTTCCAGGTTTACTTGAGGTGCTGCTGCTATGAGCTAGCCAGCTATCCTCGCCCGCGCAAAAGTGGGTCGTGAGCGTCGTAAGGGCTGCCATGGACTTCAGCTTCTCTTGGCCGAGGTGTCGGGCGAGCCACTCGTCACAGATGTTGTGCTTAAAGGCTGCTAGGGCTTCGGCATCCGGACAGTCGACAATTTGGTTCTTTTTAGTTAGGAACCGAGTCTAGAATTTCCAGGTTGACTCTTCCGGTCTATTGGATTATATGGCTTAAGTCATCAGCATCCAGAGGTCAGACATAAGTGCCTTGGAAGTTGTCCAGGAATGCGTCTTCCAGGTTCTCCCAACTGCCAATCGAGTTTTCGGGCAGACTATTTAACCAATGCAGAGCTGGTCCCTTGAGTTTTAGCGGTAGGTACTTGATGGCGTGGAGATCATCACCGCGAGCCAAATGTATATGGAGAAGGAAGTCCTCGATCCATACCGCGAGGTCTGTTGTTCCATCATATGATTCAATGTTTACGGGTTTGAACCCTTCTGGGAATTCATGTTCCATTACTTCATCGGTGAAGCATAGGGGGTGTGCCGCGCCTCTGTGTCGGGTTACATCGCGACTCAGCTCGAATGGAGCCGGTCTGCGGTATTCGGCGTGGACAGGTGTGTATTTGTTATATCCGGCATGGTGGCCGTCGTTGCGCATTGGGGCGCACCCCCGCGATCCGTAGATCGATCTGGTCTGGCATGCTCTGTTCTCCAAGTCGTACCGCAGTTCATGTGTGTATCCCCGAGTTATTGTGTTTCTATTTGTTCGGCGACATGGTGCCAACTGGTGTTCGGGCTGAATTGACACTTTGTCTCGAGCACGCAGTGGTTGATCGGCCGCATTATGCGCTGGCAGTGCTGGCTCCAGCGCCTCGTCATTGAATTGAGGTAGCAATTTGCGCTTCGGGTAACTTTTGGTTGGGCGTTCGAGTCCATATTCCCTGGCTGCCAGGACCTCCGTCCATCTATCAGTGAGTAGATCTTGATTAGCTTGAAGCTATTGCTGCTTCTTCTTCAAGATCTTTGAAGTGGCTATAAGCCGACGCTTGAAATGCTCCTGCTCGACGGGATCCTCTGGCATGATAAATTCTTCGTCGCCGAGGCTCACCTCATCCTCGAAGAGAGGCATGTAGTTGCTGTCCCCCAAGTCATCGTTCATAGCCTGTTCATCGGGGCTGGTTCGCCCATCTTCCCGTTCAGCCTGTTCGAAACTTGCCTTGGCGGGTTCTTCGTTGTCTTCGACATCGTCCGGAGTGCTATTCTCTCCGGTGCCGGTATGGCTATTTTTACCATGGCGTGATTTAGAGCGGCACCGCTGACGTCGGTGCTTAGACTGCTTCTCAGGAAGTTGATCCTCAACTACATGTTTTATGTCATCGCCATTGTCTTCTTTGGGTGTATCCACCATGTATATATCGTATGAGGAGGTGGTTGTCCAGTGCCCTATGGGCGGTGGTTCCTGTTCTTCTCCGGCATCATCGTCCATACCATCGATGTCTTCAGAGTCGAAATCAAGCATGTCGGTCAAATCGTCGACAGTGGCTATTAAGTGGATGGTGGGTGGATAACGAAGTTCTTCGTTGTCCGCTTCCCACTCAAGCCGGACATAGTTCGGCCAACAATCTCCTAACAAGGAGAGAGACTTTAATGAGTTTAACACGTCTCCTAGGGGTGAGTGTTGGAAGATGTTCGCGGAGATGAACTCTAAGATCGGCACCCGGTCAAATTCGATGGGTGCGGATACACGTGGTTTGGAGCCTATGGTCGGAGACGAGTCCGAGGTTCCGATGACACAAGCCTCGTTAGGGGTCAGATATGTGTTCGGCTCTAACGCCGCTGAGACGGTGGCCTCCATGGCGTGGTTGAGCTTCCCGTCCTTGGATGGCGTGCTCTGCTCTGGATCTAAGGCCAGAGCGATTACATGCGCTATCTCCTGCACACAGTCCGATGAAAAATTTAGGTCATATTCATCATGGCGGCAGGGCGTGGCTGTCATGGGCTCGAATCCGTTGAAGATCAAGTCTCTGCGGATGTCGGTGGTGTAGTTCAAGCTTCCCAACCTAACCTGATGGCCAGGGGCGTAGCTGTCGATCTGCTCTAGATGGCCAAGCGACTTGGCCCGCAGTGCGAAGCTGCTGAATATGAAAGTATGTCTGGGGAGAAAAACCTCACTCCGGACTGTGCTGTTGTAGACGATTGGAGGAGCCATCAAGCCTTACGGTGACGACACAGTGGAACTCTCAATGAAAGCACCAATATCGGTGTCAAAACCGGCGGATCTCGGGTAGGGGGTCCCGAACTCTGCATCTAAGGCTAATGGTAACTGGAGGCGGGGGACACAATGTTTACCCAGGTTCGGGCCCTCTCGATGGAGGTAATACACTACTTCCCGCTTGATTGATCTTGATGATATGAGTATTACAAGAGTTGATCTACCACGAGATCCTAGAGGCTAAACCCTAAAAGCTAGCCTATGATTATGATTGTTGTTGTCCTACAGACTAAACCCTCCGGTTTATGTAGACACGGGAGGGGGCTAGGGTTACACAGAGTCGGTTACAGAGAAAGGAATCTTCATATCCTAACCGCCAAGCTTGCCTTCCACGCAAAGGAGAGTCCCATCCGGACACGGGCCGAAGTCTTCTATCTTGTATCTTCATAGTCCAACAATCCGGCATATGCATATAGTACGGCTGTCCGAGGACCCCTTAATCCGGGACTCTCTCACCTACGATGGGATTACTCACGCACGGCGGTGAGCATCATGAAATTGGTGATGGAGGATGGTTGATGATGACGATGGTGATGGATTTCCCTCTCCGGAGCCCCGAACGGACTCTAGATCAGCCCTCCAGAGGAAGATTAGGGCTTGGCGGCGGCTCCGTATCATAAAGCGCGACGAATCCTTCTCTCTGATTTTTTTCTCCCCAAAAGTGAATATATGGAGTTGGAGTTGAGGTCGGTAGAGTCCCAGGGGGGCCACGAGGTAGGGGGCGCGCCCTAGGGGGGTGGGCGCGCCCTGCACCCTCGTGGACAGGGAGTGGGCCCCTGATGTTGATTCTTTTGCCAATATTTTTTTATTAATTCCAAAACGTGTCTCCGTGGATTTTCAGGTCATTCCAAGAACTTTCATTTCTGCACAAAAATAACACCATGGCAGTTCTGCTGAAAATAGCGTCAGTCCGGGTTAGTTCCATTCAAATCATGCAAGTTAGAGTCCAAAACAAGGGCAAAAGTGTTTGGAAAAGTAGATACGTTGGAGACGTATCAAATCCCCCAAGCTTAAACATTTGCTTGTCCTCAAGCAATTTAGTTGACAAACTGAAAGTGATAAAGAAAAACTTTTACAAACTCTGTTTGATCTTGTTGTTGCAAATATGTAAAGCCAGCGTTCAAGTTTTCAGCAAATATTATGAACTAAACATATTCACAATAACATTTAGGGCTCATGTTTACTCATATCAATGGCATAATCAACTAGCGAGCAATAATAATAAATTTCGGATGACAACACTTTCTCAAAACAATCATAATATGATATAACAAGATGGTATATCGCTAGCCCTTTCTGGGACCGCGAAACATAAATGTAGATCACCCCTGAAGGCCAAGGACTAACTTGACATTGTAATTCATGGTAAAAGAGATCCAGTCACAGTCATACTCAATGTAAATTAATAGCAATGCATGCAAATAATAGCGGTGCTCTCCAACTGGTGCTCTTAATAAGAGGATGATGGCTCAACATAAAAGTAAATAGGTAGGCCCTTCGCAGAGGGAATAAGGGATTTGCAGAGGTGCCGGAGCTCGAGTTGTCAAACAGAGATAAATAATATTTTGAGCGGCATACTTTCATTGTCAACATAACAACCAAGAGATCTCGATATCTTCCATGCTATATACATTATAGGCGGTTCCCAAACAGAATGGGAAAGTTTATACTCCCCCACCACCAACGAACATCAATCCACGGCTGGCCCGAAACAACGGGTGGCGTCCAACTAACAACAACCTGGGGGAGTTTTGTTTGCATTTATTTTGATTTGATCTGAGCATGGGACTGGGCATCCCGGTTAACTGCCATTTTCTCGTGAATGATGAGCGAAGTCCACTCATGGTGAGAATAACCCACCTAGCATGGAAGATATAGATAGCCCTAGTTGATACATGAGATATTTGAGCATACAAAATGGAATTTCATTTGAAGGTTTAGAGTTTGGCACATACAAATTTACTTGGAACGGCAGTTATATACTGCATATAGGAAGGTATGGTGCACTCATATGGAATAACTATGGGTTTATGGAAGTGGATATACAAGCAGTACTCCCGCTTAGTACAAGTGAAGGCTAGAAAGAGACTGGGAAGGGACCAACTAGAGAGCGACAACGGTCATGGACATGCATTAAGATTAATCAACAATGAGTGCAAGCATGAGTAGGATATAAATCACCATGAACATAAATATCGTGGAGGCTATGTTGATTTGTTTCAACTACATGCGTGACATGCGCCAAGTCAAGCCACTCGAATCATTCAAAGGAGGATAACAACCTATCATACCACATGACAACCATTTTAATGGCATGTTGGCACGCAAGGTAAACCATTATAAACTCCTAGCTAATTAAGCATTGCATGAGCAAATGTAATCTCTAGTTGTCATTGCAAACATGTTTCATCCATAATAGGCTGAATCAGGAACGATGGACTAATCATATTTACAAAAACCAGATAGGTCGAGTTCATACCAGCTTCTCTCATCACAATCAGTCCATCATATATCGTCATTGTTGCCTTTCACTCGCACGACTGATCGGTGTGGATAATAATAATAGTGCACGTGCATTGGACTAAGCTAGAATCTGCAAGCACTTAATACAAAGGAGAAGACAAGGTAATACAGGCTCTTAGTTAGATCAACAATAATGCATATAAGAGCCACTCAACATTTTCATCGTGGTCTTCTCCTCTCGACCCCCAAAGAAAAGAAAAGAAATAAAACTATTTACACGGGAAAGCTCCCAACAAGCAAAGAAGAACGAGAAATATTTTTGGGTTTTCTTTTAGTTACCACTGCAAGGATGGAAATTAAACTAGCTGAAAGTTACAACTAATTTTTTGGTTTTTCTTAAGTTTTTTCAAACACACAAGTATGGATAGTACAATGAAAAAGTATGATCACCGACAACTAGCATGAGTGTGTGAACATGAATGTAATGTCGCTGAGAAATGCGCACTCCCCCAAGCTTAGGCTTTTGGCGTAAGTTGGTCTATGCCCATGGATCGAAGCTACTCTCTCTGGTGTACTGAGGTGGGTCCTCAGGGTGCCACTGGTTAGCGATCTCCTCTGGATCCAACTGATAAACAGACTGTGTATAGGGATCAAGTGGTGGCTCAGGCTCTTGAACTTGTGTCAGATTCCAATATGTATAAATGGCCCCGGGCAAGATGAGGTACGTGCCTGAAAGTATGTTAAACAAAGAGGGTGCAGGCAAGGTAATAGTCTCATAGTGAGTTTTATCAGATATCAAGTTATACTTAAGCATCTTCTTGTTGTTTTTAACAATAAACTCATGTGCTACCATACTCTTATAATCTAGAAAAATAGTGGACAACAACTTTTTCTCTTTCTCATGACGCCTAATAGGTATCTCAAAGTGTTTAGCAAAGTGTGAAGCAAAGATACCTCTGAAGATGGAGCCCTTTGTACGGTTCAGACCTAACTGTTTAGCAACAATAGCGCCTAAACTAAAGGTTGTATCACGAAACAAAGCATGGCACAAAATAACAAGGTCAAGAGCACTAAGGTTTCCACTATTCCTGCAACCAATTAAGCATCTACTAGCAAATATCGCAAAGTAACGTAGAACAGGAAAATGTATACTAGTAGTTCTTACATCTGAAACTTTCCTCGTTTCCCTAGAGCAATCCTATCAATAAATCCATCCACATCGCTAGGATGTGGTTCCTCGAAGCTGACCACAAAGGTTAACTTGTAAACCAAACAAAAATCATGGAGTGACATCTCATCATATAAGTGAAACTCCACTGAAGGTGGTGATTTCTTAGCATGGAAGTAAAAAATTTGCACGAAAATATTAGTGAGTAGGAGATATTGTTCGTGCTAGTCGTGGAGGAAGTCGGTGAGGCCTGAATTCTTAGCCAAGTAATAAAAGTCATTGTAAATTCCGGTGGCCTTCAAGAACGCATCACAAGGCCATTAACACGGCTGGACCTCCACGGTACGAGGAAGATGGTATTTGTGCTTTTTATTCTCCTGATTCTGCTTATCCTTCGAGCTTCGGCTCGAGGAGCCCCTCAACAATCTCTTCATCATTTTCTTTCTCTGAAAATTTTCTGAAATTTTTTTAGTGACTCAAAATAAAAGTGAACCAAACTCAACAAGATTGATAGCAACTACTCCCACAAGTGCCTAGAGGCTATATCATGCATTAAAACTACTTTGGACTGTATAAATGTAACATGGAAGCTCAAGAAGAGGGTCACCTCAGCAGCAAAAAATTGTGATAAATAAAGCACTAGAACCAAAAAAAATAATTGGACCATTGGAGGAGTCACATACCGAAGAAAAATCCTTCAAAATAGTTTTGTGAATGGAGCTTTGAGCAAGGAGATCGAAAATGGCAGGAAGATGAGCTAGAATGCGGGTTTGAACTACGGGATGAATATTTCTGGAGGAAGACGAAATGTGTGGGTGCTGGAATAAGTGGAGGGGGGCACGTGGTGTCCACTAGGCAGGGGGCGCGCCCTGTGCCCTCGTGGCCAAATGGTGGGTCCCCCTGGTGTGTTCTGAGTGTTAGAAATTCTTAAATAATCTACAAAAAATCATACTTCATTTTTAGGACATTTGGAGAACTTTTATTTTCAGGGTATTTTTTTATTGCAAGGATAATTCAGAAAACAGACATAAACTACTATTTTTGCTTTATTTAATCTAAATAACAGAAAGTAAAAGGAGGGTACAGAGAGTTGTGCTTTCTAACTTCATCCATCTCATGCTCATCAAAAGGAATCCACTAACAAGGTTGACCATGTCTTGTTAACAAACTTCTTCTGAATAACATAAAACCGGAGAATTTTCCAATAACACTAGGTTACCTCAACGGGGATATGCATGTCCCCAACAATAAGAATATCATATTTCTTCTTGATAGTAGGAAGAGGGAATTAAAAACCTCCAATAGTAATCGTTGAAATTTTTCCAATAGAATTGATACTATGAACTTGAGGTTGTTTCCTCGGAAAGTGTACCGTATGCTCATTACCATTAACATGAAAAGTTATATTGCCTTTGTTGCAATCAATAACAGCCTGTACAGTGTTTAGACAAGGTCAACCAAGGATGATCAACATAATGTCGTCCTCGGGAACATCAAGAATAACAAAGTCCATTAAAATAGTAACATTCGCAACCACAACAAGCACATCCTCACAAATACTGACAGGTATAGCAGTTGATTTATCGGCCATTTGCAAAGATATTTTAGTAGGTGTCAACTTATTCAAATCAAGTCTACAATATAAAAAGAGAGGCATAACACTAACACCCGCTCAAAGATCACATAAAGCAGTTTTAACATAGTTTCTTTTAATGGAGCATGGTATAGTTGGTACTCCCAGATCTCCTAGTTTCTTTGGTATTCCACCTTTAAAAGTATAATTGGCAAGCATGGTGGAAATTTCAGCTTCCGGTATTTTTCTTTTATTTGTAACAATATCTTTCATATACTTAGCATAAGGATTCATTTTAAGCATATCCGTCAAACGCATACACAAGAAGATAGGTCTAATCATTTCAGCAAAGCGCTCAAAATCCTCATCATACTTTTTCTTGGATGGCTTAGGAGGAAAAGGCATGGGTTTTTGAACCCATGGTTCTCTTTCTTTACCGTGCTTTCTAGCAACAAAGTATCTCTTATCATAACGTTGATTCTTTGATTGTGGGTGATCAAGATCAACAACAGGTTCAATTTCTACATCATTGTTATTACTAGGTTGAGCATCAACATGAACATCATGGTTAACATTGTCACTAGGTTCATGTTCATTACTAGATTGTGTCTCAGCACCAGAAATAGAAATATCATTGGGGTTCTTAGGTGTGTCTATAACAGGTTCACTAGAAGCATGCAAAGTCCTATCATTTTTCTTTTTCTTCTTCTTAGAAGGACTAGGTGCATCAACATTAGTTCTCTGAGAATCTTGCTCAACTCTCTTAGGGTGGCCCTGAGGATACAAAGGTTCCTGAGTCATTCTACCCCCTCTAGTCATAAATCTAACAACATTATCATTTTTCTTATTATTTAACTCATTGAGAAAATCATCATGTGCCTTAACACTACTAGGGAAAAGCCTATACACAGAATCTTACCAGTAGCTCTCCTCAAAATATAATGCTACTACTATTTTAGCAGCAGCGCGTGATAGCAAAACGCGCTGCTGAAAGGAAAGTAGCAGTAGCGCGTCCACACCAAACCGCGCTACTGCTCTAATTGCCATGACCTCGCCACCTAGCTAGTTATAGCAGTAGCACCCTATACTGAACCGCGCTACTACTATAGAAGTTAGCGGCAGCGCACTTCTAAGAAAATTGCTACTGCTAAGATCAGCCCACAAGTTTAGTCCCACCTCTCTCCGCGAACAGGGTGTTTACCACCTTAAATATGTTACTTCTGAAAGAATCACAACCAGTTGGTCTTCACTGAACTCTATGTGTAAATTTTGTGGCCGCAATATGAGTCCTCTCTAGTTCCTACCGGAGAGGACTCATATGGACAATTCAGATTGTACACAAAAAGATCATAGATGGCCAATGTATTTTTGCATTGACGTATTTTTTGTATACTTACACTTAGCAGTAACGCTTTATCTGCAAAGCACTACTGGTAGGCCAACTTAGCAGTAGCGTGTAACAATGCACAGCGCTACTGCTAGTCCTATTAGCTGTAGCGCGTTTTGGTAGACGCGCTACAACTATCATTACCTTATCCCCACGCCCACGACCGTCGACCCTCTCTCTCACTCACACTCTCGCTCTCGCCCCCGAGCCGACGACCGTCGTCGTGCGTCGTCGCCGCCGCCGCCTTCGTCTGTCCGCCGCCGAGGTACTCCCCTCCTTCCGTCCCTCCTCCCTCCTCCTCGCACGTCCTCCCTCGGCCTGCGGCCGCCCCTCCCTCCCCTGACGCCGCCCTCCTCCCTCCGCCTGCGGCCTCCCCTCCTCCCTCCTCCGCCGGCAGCCCTCCTCCCACCGCCCTCGACCTCACCGCTGCCACCCGAGCCCACCCAGCACCGTCGCCTCCCGATCCCGCCCTCGCCGCCCCTACCCTCTGTCGCCCCCACCCCCTTTCTCTCTGCTTAGTTAGTACTAGATGTTGTTTAGTGGTAGTAGATGTTAATTTAGGGTTCATAGATAATGATTTTTAGTAGTAGTAGATGTTAACTACTAGTAGTGATGGTACTAGTTAACTAGGGCAGTATGATTAATAGTAGTTGTAGTTGAACTACTTTAGTTGTAGTTGAACTAGTTTAGTAAGTAAATTAATAAACTAGATGAACTAGTTGAACTAGTTGAATTAATAGAACTAATGTATTTTTAGTAAGATAATTAATATAACTAGATGAACTAGTTTATTTTTAGAAAGAACTAGTTTTTTTTCTATTTATAGTAAGTTTATATTTAGTAAGAACTTGTTGAATTAATAAAACTAGTTGAACATATCATATTTGTTGTTCTTTTTTTGTTTAAGCAATTATTCGGGATGTATTAGTGATAACTTATACGGTTTTTGCTTTTGCAGAAATCAAGGAGCCCCTCCATCATCCCCGTCGTCGTCCCCATCACCGACCCCCTCCGACAGCGAGGTGTGACCAGCCAAATATCCATGTATATCTTATGTTTCTCAAATAGGATATGTGGTTGCCCAAGTGGCCGTTCATGTTTAGTTTACACCTCCGAGTGGCCTATGTTTTGCCAGAGTGTTGATTAATTTCTGTTCCGACAAATTTTAGGCGCTCGATGTGTCCTTTTTTAGCAAAGGTCATGCCGGATTTTTCCGTGAATTCTGGCATGACTTGTGCTAGAATATGTAGGAAATATCGAGCGGCCTGGATTTTCTCGAAAAATAATGATCTAATTTAGGTTTTTTAGTACATATATTTAACTGTACAAGTTTAATCTTTGAATTATGAACGTAGGAAATGTTGTACTCAGACGACGACAGTCTCTCGGGAGAGTGCAGCTGGTGCCATGACGATCGAGGTATGTGCGACAGGTTCGTTGAGCTGGACGAAGATCGGCGCTTCATCATTAAGCTCGACGAGACCTTCGATGTTGAAACGGTACGCAACAACGACAAGAGTTTTGTTCCTAATTAAGCATGACTTCAACTATTTCAACGTCTAATTTTAATCTTTTACAGTTCGACTAGCTTATCGCATGCCATGCAAGACGCTATGTTTTGGAGAGGATGGGTTTTGAAGACCATGAAAATTTTGAAACAAAGAAAATACACCTAAGGACCCATCATGATATGGATTTTGAAGTAAATATGTACAATGCTCAGAGCGTAACCCATTTTGGTTGCCAAAATTGGGAAGCACTTTGCAAAATGTATGGTTTTTATGAGAGTATGATTGTCACCATGGATCTTGGTGATCCTGACATCGAGCAAGACAATATGGACATTTAGGTCCTTGTTGATACGCTTCCGATTCTACCGCAATGTGAGTTTCTCAAACATAGTTATTAACTAATTTATATTGTTTATTTCAAAATAGTTGACAGCTTATTTCCATTGACAGCTTATTTTGAATCTTCAAAGAATGTGCAGAAGATGGTAGACAAAACCCACTACACTGATGGCTCCGAATTAACTTATAAGGAGAAAAGCCATCTGATTGCTTATTGTATTTATCTTGAGAATTACAACACCTATTATCGAACTCCTCCAAATTATGGTGAATACGTGCCACTAGTGCACGTGTTGAACCACTATAACTTCTATGGAGATACCCTGGTAAGATTTTTTACTATTTCGACATCCGTGCATCTTTTGCATACTTCTAAAACTAGAACATCATTGATAACTACGAACTTATTAATATGTTTTTCAACAGAAAATCCCGATGGATTGTGTGCCTCATCTGATGTATCAGAATGGTCGCCTTGCAGTTCTGAACATACAGCCAGGTCAATCTAAGGAGCTCACCTGTGCATATCGGATTTCTAAAACGGTGAACACATGCTAATCAAAGAATGGAAAAAATGTTTGGACATTCGCAAGGAGGTTCTTGGAAGTAACATTAAGCGAAAGGCAAGAATTGGAGACAGGATAATCTCAATTCTCCATAATGGAGAGTCAGGGGCTATCTTGTTTTTTGCTATTTTACCTTAGAGAATATAGTAGGTCCTAAGAGAATGTAGTAGGTCCTATGAGGTACAATATGTTTATTATGTGATAAAATGTGTTAGAGTTGATGATGAGGAGTACTTGTGATTACGACTAGTGACCAATTTGCTATGTGATGTCTCATTGATGAAAACGATAATCTTGAGGAGGTGTTGTATGACAATGATGTATTATGATGATAAGTTGTTAATGATATTATAATGATGATGATATTTATTATATAATTGGGTGAAAGAACCATGGATTAGTTTCAAGTGGATGTCCATCCACTTGAAACTAGTCCACGGTTCTTTCACCCCATGCTGTAATAACTCATTATGATGTAAAAACAATCTCTAAATTCCTGTTGTATGAAAACTTGTGTAAAGGTGTATGAAATACAACATGAAATAAAAAAGAAATAAAATACTAAGTAATAGTAGTAGCACGGGCAAGGAGGAGCGCTACTACTAGATCAATTTAGCAGTAGCGCGGGTCCAGGCACGCTACTGCTAAGCTTTAGCTGTAGCGCCTTATCAGTAGCGCTCCTGGCCGCGCTACTAATAGGCCTAAAACCTGCGCTGCTGCTAGGCTTTTCCCTAGTAGTGTAAGTACTTGTTCTACTTGAGTGGTAAGCATGGATGCATGTTTACTAATAAGCTTAAGGTCACCTTTAACTCTAGACATATAATCACTCAAGTGTTCATTACGTTTCAATTGTCTGCCAACATAGGCATTGAAGTTTTCTTGTTTAACAATAAAATTATCAAACTCATCCAAGCACTGGCTAGCAGACTTATAACGAGGGATATCACCAAATCTATAGAGACACTTTACCTTTACTACCTATGTCGGGTTATCAAGACCATGTATTTGTTCAATAGGTGGTAAATTCTTAACATCTTCACCTTTAATACTTTTTTTCTTTCATAGATTTCTTTGCCTCTTGCATATCTTCAGGACTGAGAAATAGAATAGCCCTTTTCTTCGGAGTTGGCTTAGGAGTTGGTTCAGGAAGTGCCAATCATTATCATTACTCAATATATTATTCAATAGCAATTTAGCTTGCTCAACAGTTCTTTCCCTGAAAACACAACCACCAAAACTATCCAGGTGGTCACTAGAAGCATCAGTTAGTCCATTATAAAAGATATCAAGTATTTCATTTTTCTTGAGACGATGATCAGGCAAAGCATTAAGTAATTGGAGGAGCCTCCCCAAGCTTGTGGGAGACTCTCTTCTTCAATTTGCACAAAATTGTATATTTTCCTTAAGGCAGCTTGTTTCTTATGAGCGGGGAATTATTTAGCAGAGAAGTAATAAATCATATCCTGGGGACTACGCACACAACCAGGAGCAAGAGAATTAAACCATATTTTAGCATCACCATTTAATGAGACGGAAATAACTTAAGGATATAGTAATAACGAATTTTTCCTCATGAGTGAATAGGCTGGCTATATTATTCAATTTAGTGAGATGTGCCACAACAGTTTCAGATTCATAGCCATAAAAAGGATCATATTCAACCTAAGTAATTAACTCAGGATCGACAGAGAATTCATAATCCTTATCAGTAACACAGATAGGTGAAGTAGCAAAAGCAGGGTCATATTTCATTCTAGCATTCAAAGATTTTTCTTTCAGCTTAGCTAACAATTTCTTAAGATCACATCTATCACTGCAAGAAAGAAAGTCTCTAGCAGTTTCTTCATCCATAACATAACCCTTAGGTACATCAGGCAATTCATATCTAGGGGGAGAATCTTCATCATCGCTTTCATCAATATTATCAGTTTCAATAATTTCATTCTCTCTAACCCTAGCAAGTTGTTCATCAAGAAATTCACCTAATGGCACAGTATTATCGAGCATAGAAGTAGTATCATCATACGCATCATGCATAGCAGAAGTAGCATCATCAATAACATGCAACATATCA